>NC_092431.1:22110333-22440889 GCF_036169615.1 Heliangelus exortis
CATAACAATTTTAGAATATCAGATCCTCTTTCCAATGGCATGTAGTTTGAGATATTTTTTCCCTAAAGCTTTATTTTCTGAAAATTTATTATATGTTTCAGAGCAATCTTGTCTTCAAAGAAATCCCACATCTTCTGTTATTTCAAAGAACCATACTTACACCCAGGCAAAATGATTTAAGCACTCGAAGTCCTGGCTGACTGGAAAGGAGACCCAACAAAATCTCACTCCTTATTTTTAAGCTCAGGGTTTTACAAGAATATGAGTGCCCTTTGACAAGCAGAGAGGCACTACAACATTTAAAGTAAAAAAATAATTAGTGTTTCAGTAGTGCTGAGAGACATGGACTGCAGTTGAGAGAAATGCAACTGCATTTAAAACAAAAAACTGGATATTCACATTCCCTCCTCCAGAGCCCCAAAGCAGGTGGGACCTGGGACCTTCTTTCACGCACACCTTAATTAGGGGGCTTCCCACCTGAGTACTTGGGACAGAAAGAAAAATAAAATCAATGTTCTCCGTCACAGTTCCAAGTACAACTCTCTGTGTGTTCCCATACCTAAAGCAGCAGGGAGTGGTGGGATGGTTTGCTGAGAAGACAGAGCCAGGCACTTTTCAGAGGTACAGGGCAGGCACAAGTTACAGCAAGCTAGACTGCTAGATTTAAGGAAAAATATCCTCCTGGTGAGGGTGGTAAAACAGTGCAACGAGTGTTCAGAGGCTGTGAAATCTCCATCCTTGGAGAAACTCAAAACTCCCCTGGAGCTGCCAACCTTACCAAACTGCCTAAGCAGGAGGCTGGACCAGAAGACCCCCAGGGGCCCATTCTAACCTCCAGTATTTCACCATCTTGGATCAAATGGGGGGCTGGAGGGTGTCACAGGGGGAAATGTACATGACTGATGGACTGTGGGGCTTGTAACTACAGTTCTACCCTGTATTTGGGAAAACTGAAATCCTACTGAGTCAAAGCTCTAATATAGGAAGACCATTTAGTCAGATGGATCTGACCAATGGAAATCTCAGAGAATCAAATATGTAAATAGGGAAATATGTGGTACAGAGTTAAGTTTGTGCCACTGCCTCCAACTGCTAAATGTGCTTGTAGCATCACCTGCTTTTTAACAGAACATACACATTTCAGACAATAATGAATATATATGCAAAATTCTTTCCTATTCCTTTTAACCTGCAAAACCACAAACCTAAATATTTGAATTTCTTCCATAAGCCTTCAGAAAGACAGAACTTTGATGTTTCTAAAGAGGAAAGATTATTTACTTTTGCTGCAGGCAAGAAATCATGATTTCTTCACTGATTCTGCCAAATGGCCTTCTAATGCATTTTTTCTTTTTATCAAAACAAGTCACTTTAAATTAGGGTTGTCCCATAATTACATAGTAATCAACATTTTGAGGGTCAAATCAGCCATGGGGTAAGGGATTTTTATTCCCTTTCCTCATGCTTGGCAGTTGCTAGGAAGAATATAGGCTGCAGTTTTGTTTTATTTTGTTCTCCTAAGCAGAACAGACAACTCAGTCAAGGAGCAAGGCTGGCAACACATCATCTCATTAATCTTCATTGGTCCTATCACATCCTCTCATTCTTATGCAAATAGTGTATTTGAGGATACATCTTGTCCTCACTCCAGGATGAGGAGAAGTGAAGCTGTAAGGAGCACCAGGATGAAATCCTATACCACAGGCCATCACTTCACTCAGCACCTTGTGTTTTATTTCCCAACTAATGTGTTTGACATTCAAATTTGACCCAGCAGGAGGCAAAACTATCTGATGCCACAGCACATGCACCTTGCTTCCTGTGCTAAAACATTCACCAAGATCCCTGGGGATCTGACAGTCTCTCTTCCTTCCCTGTACATTTGCTAATGGAGATGGAAACGCTGATTAAAAGGAAAAAAATATATTTGCATAGGAAGGTAATGATCCGCAAATTTACCCTTCTCACCCAAGAAATAAGCCCAGTTCTAAAAGGCTAGGAAAACAGGTTCCACTGAAAAAGAAAATAAGGTCAAACAAATCCTGATGAATTGGTCTGGCTTTTTTTCCAAGGAAATCTGTCAAACTACACTGCAAAGCTTGCCCACGTGTGTGTCTCAGAATTACATTTAATTTCAAGCTAATCAAACACACAGTGTTCACACTGTTTTATTCAAGGTTTGTGGGGATGAGCAATCTCTTGTTAGGCCTACTCATCCATGGGAAAATACAGCCAAGCTCTGAATTGTAAACAGCTCTATAAAGTTACTGCAAAATATTCTAGGTATGAAAAAATCACTCCTGAATTGGTTAGTTATCAAAAGCAGAAAGCATTTTTCCAATTATTTACCATAAATTCCACTTACAGAATGAAAAGTAAAAGGGAAGTTTTTACCATTATTACTGACACAGAGAATTTTGTTTCTGTATCACTTTCAAAGACTGTTCAGAACATCTAGTTCCAGGACATTTCCCTTCCAAGGGGAATCATCTTCTGTGTCACACATGGCTGAAAACAGTATCTGCTATTTTGTTTTCTTCTGAGAAACAGAAGCTGTCCCCAAGTACTTCCCCCATCCCATAAATTGGATGCAAAGTAGCCAAGTGGACACGGCTCTAAGGCTGGAATAATATCTCATTGCAATCGCAGCATCTTAGAGAAATTACCTTATTAATAGCCATTTGTAACAACTCAAAACAAATTTAGCACTAAGTAACTTTATAAAGTCTGTTCAGAATCACTGTAGTGTTTGCAGGATGATCAAGTCTGCAGAGGGCTCAGGGGAATCCCCTTACATTTGATATTCCCATGTGCTGGTCTCAAATTACAGAAAATTAATCATCACATATTTGTCAGTTAAGAAGCAGCTGCATAAATGAAGATGCTGATGGATTATTTTGTAAGCATACAGTGTAAAACTTACAGAGCATGCATTCCTCAAATAGCTTTCAGTTTGAAAAAACAGAAGATAGTCACAAAAAGTACACCAGCATCTTCCCAGCAAGTTTTTCCTTCTCTTTACAGTCAAGACAGACTTGGGGAAAGAATACACAGGACACATTGTAATCTGACCACAACTGTGCTGTTCATGCTTAAAAGTTCACCACTCTCACAAAATTCAGATGCACAAAAGATGACAAATTTTTACTCATCGAATTCAAATAAAAATTTCAGTCCCAGGCTAAGAGGTCTGGATTGGCATCAGAGACAGAGGCACTGTTGACAGATAGCCAGTACCCAAGGCCTTACCCAAAAGTTCTTGGTATCTCAGGGTGGTACCTATGAAAGTACATAACCCATGGCAGTACTGTCCCAGTATAGCCAATACTTGAAATAAATACTGTCCCAGTCTCCCAACACTTCACACAAAACATAAACAGATTTTTTTCAAATTCAGCTTAGTCTGACCCCAAGGAACAGTCAAAGAAAAGTGAAATCAATATGACAAAAGTGGAACCTTGAAAATTTCAGTTTTGCACAGACATGTTTTCACTGATGAGTTTTATTGTGTTTACTCTTTGCTAGCTCCTTTTTGCCATGGCAGGCACACAGATCAGTGCATAAGATCCAAGTAAGCATTTGCCAGGATACCATAAGCTGTGTGGCTTCCTTCAGTTCCAAAGGAAAGAGGTTGTGCTCTGGAGCAAAAATACAACTGTTGGGTTTTTTTCTCAAGACTTCACGTGTCTATGAATCTTACTTTAAAAGTGTGCACTTCATATGAATGCTCCAAGATAAACAGAAAATACTATCCAAGAAACAGCTTAAAATGGGAGAATTTGTTAACATAAAAAAATTAAGAAACTTATATGAAACTCTAGGACAAACCAGGAAAAATAAATTTCATTAGCTTGTCAAATTAATGAAAAGTTGTGGAATAAAGAACCTTAGCAACTCTACAAAATGTATCTCAAGGGAAATCCCTTCAGACTGGCCTGTCTACTGTACTTAGTTGTGAGAAGACACAGCGGTGGTAGATTGTTTTAAACTGGATTTTCTAGAGGGCTGCTGGGTTGGTTTTGTGTTTGGAGGTTTTCTGCAGTAAGTGCAGAAAACCCTCCTGCTTTTACAGACATTAAAATGTTCTTGTTGCTCCAGCAGAGCTGCCACAGGATCTAAGGAGAAATCACAGTGTTTACAGTTGGAAACTGTACTGCTGGCAGCAGGCTAATGGCACTGAGGAGATATTTAATCCTTTGAAAGGAAGTAACTAATGAAACCAACAAACTCCAGCAAACTCCTGCATAAACAAACACAACGGAAGCAAAAACCACAAGAGCAGTTTGACAGAAATGTTGTTGTACAAGTTCAATGAGCCTGATTTAAGGAAAAATTTCTTCTAGGAAATAGATACTTATGTCTATCACAAAACATTTTGTTTCTGTTAAAAACTCGGGGGGGTGGGGGACAGACATAATTCTTTCCTCTGCCTCGTCTTCACGTTCAAACTCCTACTCTTAAACATTAAACTGATTAGTCAACAGTTTGGAGGGTAAAAACGAATGGAATTATTCCAAAATGTGGTCTTCTCCAGAGAACAGGATATATGAGAGCAGATCTATCCGTACCTTGTCTATCATGTCCGGTCTGTTGGTGGCTGCCAAGACTGTCACGTCCTTCAGCTGCTCTATCCCGTCCATTTCCGTCAGCAGCTGAGCCAAGACACGGTCTGATACACTGCCAGCACCTGAGGAGCTGATTGAACAATAAATAAATTTTAGAAAGTCACAGCACCAGTGCCCCTTCCTAGAAAAATGCAAAAATCAAAAAATACACTGTTCTTTTCAATATAGAGGGATCTATCTTCTCATTTTAATTCTCTCTGATCTCTCTTTTCACCTTTTTCTCTCTTTTCCCCAAAACGGTATCAGTCTTGTGAAGTGAGTAAATGCAGATCAGAGAATGAGTCCTTTGAAAGATTTCTTGGTACTCAGTAAAGTAGCTAAGGATTTTTTTCTTATTTCCTGGCAAAGTACATTGTAAAGATTTTAACACGATGTGGATGTCTGAAATAAACATTTTAAGATAACTGAATTCATGCAGCTTCCTTGCTAGTCAGAAAACTCATTTTTAGCACTACTCAAGTTAGTGCTTATGCCACCCCACGAAGTATGAAAAATTAGGTAGTTATGTATTTTGCAGACTTGATCTACATTATGTTATCCCCATCAAATGAGAATAAATTGAGTGTTGACCAACTGCCCCATAATAGCATTGTCAGTCCTTTAACTCAGCTGATTTTCCAGACACCAGGAAAAAACCACAAGACTGAGAAACTGAAAACTCCACTTTTTAAATCACCAATATGTGAAAAACCCAAACAGAGAAGGCATAAATTATTCTAGGCATTTTTTCTTTTCAGTTTGGAATTAACTCTGGTAACTTGCAGTATATGGAAAATTTGCTTAAATTACTTAACTGTATGTAAAAAAACCATTCAAACAATAAAATCTGTTATTTTTGTTAAAGCTTCTAATATCTTAAAAAGAGTAACCAGAAGATTTACACATAATCTTTGACACAAAGCTGTGTGTGTGTGTGTGTGTGTATTATCACATATATCAGCAAATGCAGAAGACAATGCATAAATCAAATCAAGAGACCAAGCACATACATTGTGATAAACAAAATATCTCATTAACAGTTGTGTTCTTTATATACTCCTTCTAATTCTCCATAGAGAAGTTATTTCTAAAACATTATTACAAAGAGGTGACTGCACACCATCTGATTTTTTATTTTTGAGAGGACAATAGTTACTAGGACCACACTCATACATCAGCAGATGCATGACACAGATGATGTATATGTGTTCCCTGCAGCATCCAGCTCTATGCATATACTGGGGGGGAGGCAAGGTGAGAGTAGACAATGGTTCATCCCAAAAGTTCATTTTGCTGAGCAGGGGCAGGGAAGCTGAAGCAGTGTGGGGAAAGTGGCTGGAAGTTGTCAGATAGTGCCAAAAATAGGTGTGTTTTTCCTCCTGTGCCAGAAACCAGGAGCCCTGCCCCTGGCACACACCAAAAGCCTTGCTGCTTTAGACACAACATTCCCTTGTGGATGGCACACATGTACCCCTACATCTCCCTTCACCCTCAGGACTGCCCTTGCAGAGATATTCCTCCCTTCACTGCACATGGAAGGGGTTCATCTCTATATCCTTAAACTGACCCTTTTCAGTACAATTTGAAAAAAATTAATCTCTCTAATTGTTCCAGATCTCTCCAACGTCATACTAAGAAGCAAAATGAAGTCTGATTCTTGAAAAGAGACCAGCCTTCTCTACACAACATACATTTTTCTACTGTCACCCCAAATCTACATAGGATTAAGATAAGTTTTTAATCTCAATTTTTTTAAAGTCTTTTTCCAAATGTTCTCATAAATATTTATGCAGATATACAGGCACCTACACACACAAAGGCAGAACAATCATCCTGCTGAACGCTCTTTTGCAAAAAGAAATCCAAGGATTCAAAATGAGCTCTCCAGTGATTTCCAGCAGCTGGAGAACACTCAGGTACAGCTGCAGAGCTGTTCCATCCTGCACACACAGTGCTGCAGCACAACTCTGCCCAAAGTGCCCCCTGAATGCCCCAGAGTCAAAGCAACAGAATTGTCCCCACTGCTGCTGGGCAAATCTCCTCCAAGGGAATTCTGTAACTTTCCTATCCAGCAACTGGTTCTGTAATTTTCCAGTGCACAATAGGTAACTTATCAGACCCAGTCTGGAAAATATCTTTGAAGAGCTATAACAAATGCTGGCCAACAGAATATTTAACTTGCTAAGAAATATTAGAGAAGGGATTTGGGTTAGCTAGTCGTCAGCTTTTCAGTTTGCTGCAGCCAGGTTAGAAATTCCCAAGTGATATTAGAGCATTGCTGACATACCCATGGGTAATGGTCCCATTGACTTACAGAGGGCTGAGCACAATAAAACACTTCAGGTGTTGAAAAAGGACAGTAAATGCTTTTCAGAGGACACAGAGCTGAAAGGAAATTAAAATCAACTTCACAACATAAATTAGTCTCAGTAGGGATGCAGGCCTCCCATCTTGCCCAGCTTTCACATTTACTCAACTTTATAGCCTGTAGATTGCACACAGAAAAAGTTAAGCAAAGAAAAAAATAAATTCTAAGACTGGGACTGAAATGTTGTTATATGAGATGATCTGAAGTGAGAAGACTTTGGGGAAGATACAAAGCTTTTGGGTTTTTTTAAAGAAACAAAGAAGAAATATTTGTGAAGAAAGACGTCTAGAACGGATATTACATTTTTTCCCAATATAAACATTTCTCTCACATGCTTCAGACTGGGGAAAAGAAAATAAAGATGTGTTCATTCTGAAGAAACCCCCCACTGTTACAGGGGAATTTACACTGCAAAGACTTGCATGCAATTAGGGTATAATCACAAAATTGCAGTTAAACAATCACTGGTGGCATAATACTGCTCAAACAATGAAGGGGGATACCAGTGCATTATTAGAGGCTCAATTATTATCTGTTAAAAGTGGAGTTAAAAAAAAAAAAATTAAAACAACACACATAAAATGTATGTGTAATAAAACCAGTATGAAATGAAGAGATTTCTGGGCCTGTGAGACCAGGAATTCCCACTTTCAGTGCCTTTCTTTACATAGTTCACTATGCTGCCATATGAAGCACAATTTTTAGCACTTCAATGCATATTATTAATTCAAACCACTACAAATACTTCAGGCTTGGATGTAATTAAAAATTTAGGAGAGATATACAGCATTCATATTTTATCAGTTAAATATGCTGTCTATTAATAATAAAATTTAAAAAAAATGCCAACAAACCAAGCAAAAACCTCTTCAGTGCTAAGACAACAAACATTTCCCATTGCAGAAAATTTTCCTGCCTGTGTCATCAGGAAAGAAGATCCTAAACCCTTCTCTCCACCAGCACCCTACAATTAGATGTCATTTTCTATAAGCACCTGTATCAGGTGCTTATATTACCCACTAAACTGTTTCACATCTTCCCTGTTTCAAGAGCAAAATTTAAGTAATGTAGAAGGGAGATCTGCAGAGGGAACCTGAGGAAGGCTGGGAAATTCAAAGACTGGGTAGAACATTTAGCTTTATGGTCACCTCCAGGCCAAGATAGTGTTTTTCCAACTGTCAATTCACCATCTAAGTGCAATTCATGTCACTTGGCCTTTAACATATTAGATAAGGATAGAATAATAAAAGAACTCCTCGTACTCCTTCAGTGCCCTGGATCATTCAAGCACAATTTCTTAAAAGAGATGAAGAGCTCTGTGAAAACAGCAGTGTCAGTTACCAGCTGTCAGCAGGTAACTGTGAAACAAGTGGCCTATAGAGTGATGCAGAAACATCCTCATTATCCTCCAAAGTCATGCACCCAACCTCTTCCATTTGCCCGTATTTCTCACTCTTGCAGCTTCCAGAAGTTACTGGAAGTGGGCCCAGAAAAATGAAACACAATGGAAGGAGAGAAAAGGAGGAAAAGATCCAGTTTGAGACAGGTTTGGAATCAAAAGGCTTCTTCCAGAGGGCTTTCCCCAACCACATCTCCAAGTCCTTAAGTGTCCATCCATCACCCATTTCCATCTGCCTGTAACTGATTCCAGACACACATCCCTGACAGATGGACATTAAACCTTGCTTTCATCTGGCTCTGGCACTGACTGAAACAGGAAGGACGTCAAGAGTTCCCCTATTCTGTTAACACTGACTCTGCTTAAAGAAAAAAAAATGAAACCCCAAACACACACCTGATACACAGTAAAGTTCCCATTTCCTACCTTTTTTGTTTTCCTCGGCACATTCCTGGAAGTTAATCAAGGTGAAAACTGTAATCAGTCATGTCTACCAGGGGAGCAAGTATAGTTTAAGTTGGAAGTATTGCAGACCTAGAAGTAACTAACTAGACTAGATTGCATTTCATTATAACAATATTTAAGTATAACAGGCTCACTTTCATCTGGTGTAAGTTTCGTTTGGAGGTTTTTAATTATAATTACGTTCCCCTTGTATTTGATTTAAAATAAAAATAAACACAACCTTCACTGGTGATGGTCCTCACTCTGCTGGGGCCCATTCACTGTGGTTAAGCTGGCCTGCCACAGCTGGCACCAGACAGGGAACTGGGCACCACATATACCCACTTCTGATCCCTGTAGTCCTGGCATCTCTTTCAACTGATGCAAGAATCCAGACAGAGCCTCAAATGCATGTCTGTAGCTGAAAACTCCTGCTGCAGGTCAGCTTTGCTATGCTCTCACCAGCCCTACACTACACTAACAGTGCCTCTAAACCCTGCACATTTATCCATACACTTGAATGACTTCAAGAAAAGTGTTGGACAGATCCAGACCTATTTCCACTGATGCCAATGAATGCCAATAATTTTTTCTCTTGATTTCAAACATCCAAATTATAACACAGGCTGACACAAATACAAATTACGTATCACTCTGAACAAGTTAGCATCTACCACTTGTTTTGGCCTCCAGAAGTCAAATGCAAGGTACTGCTCTCATTCCTTGTCATTCCTTTTTTTCCCCTTTGAAAATGGAATTTATCTGTGTCTTTCACATCAGTCTATATTTCCCATATTACATTAAAGATCTGCAGTTAAGGGGGGGGAAACGTTTTGCTTCTGAAATACAAGAAAAGGAACAAATACATCTCTTGCCCAAAATCCTACTTATATAAACAATGTCCCATTTCCAAAGCAGAGAGATTTCTTCAGTTCAGCAGACTGTCTGTGCTGCATTTAAACAGAGCCACGTTCATTCATCACTTTCAAGTCTAATTACCAAGCCATTTCCCTCTTGGCAACATCTAACAGCCAGAAGAATTAGTTTTTACATGGTGAGGATACCAAGGGATAACAAATACCCAAAACTCTTTGCAGCTGTACAATTTGTAAAGCCTCTCAAGCTCTGTCTGGGGAAGGGGTTACTGCAAGGCAAACTTTGCTCCCCATGAGCTGCTGTACCTGGACCAGTCCTGCAGGTCTCACTTCAGTGCAGTCTCTCCTACCAAATGTCATAACAACACCTTTCAAAAGCAAGAATTAAAAACAGTCCTTACCAGCTTGTGGAAGGTAACACTAATTAGAACCACAGAGCAGTGAAGATGTTCCATGCCTCACCTCCCTCACCTCTCCAGGTGCACAACTGCTCCTGCTGCACATCACTGTGAAATATCAGCTTTGTTGTAGAGATGTCAAAGGGGGGGTTGCTAGAGCTTCTCCCAGATGACTAACTCATAGCAAAGGAGAATCCTCTACCAAAGGCCTTTCTGATACAAGGAAGATTTCCTATCTCAATAATTTTTCCAGCTGCAAACTCCTAGTGACACCTTGACTTCCTATCATCTTTTCTTCCACAGGATTATTCTTTAAAATCAAAAGCTATGCTTTACAATCAGCTATAGTAAATGCCTCCCTTTTTCTTTATGAACATTTCAACACAGATCAGGCAAAGAGGGGAAAATCTTCCAAAAGTGCTAGAAGCACAGTGTAACAGATTAAAATGCAGACATAAATACAGCTCAGATCACCTATCTTCACTACCACATTGGAAAACTGAGTCCATTCAGAATCACCCTCTCACGTTCCTTCATCAAGGACCTCCAGATTTCTCCATCAAGTAGCTGCTTCTTACACTATTCTGTTCCAGGCTGGCAGGTATTCAGCCCATATTTTTAATTCTTTGGTTAATATGTATTTGTTTTTTGTCTACATGCAAAATTGGGAGGTGGATGTGGATGGACAAGAAGAAAATCCTAGGAACTTAGTTCATATAGACAAACAATATGGAAATTCTTAGCACGCTGGATACCAAATAATCTTTTCAAAATACATTTTGACACTGAACAATGTCAATTTTGCTGACTTGAAGGTATTATTTCTTGTAACTGATAATGCACACAGATACATTTTGTAAGGAAAAACACTGCTATTCAAGACATATCCCTACATTAGGTAGGGTGTTTAGAGGCATGGCAATTATGAATTTATGGCTTGGGAATGTATAATAAATAAAACACTGAGGCATAATGGAATGCAGCTACAGTGTTCTTCATGGAATGAAGGCCTGTGCAGTGACAGAGATTCCATTACATTACACCAAACACTGCAAAAAAGAGAACTCCTTAGGTTTCTTCATCTACCTGTTTTATAATTCATTACAAATTCTATTACTTTATATGTGTGTACTGAGCAGAAGGGATTTAGTGATCTTTACACAGGCTGGGAGCAAAACATTTGTGCTGAAAACCCACAAGCCTTAGTAAAATATAAATAAGTAATAATGGGTTCATGAAGAGTTGGCAAACTGCTTTGAAGAGTGAAAGCATGAAGCAATTACTCAATGTTGTTTCACATCTGTAGGTAAGATCTGAACTAAGCATAAAACTACTCTCACAGCTTAACAGTTTGAGCATCTCTGCATCCCTGAACACGTCCTGCTCAGATCAGGAGACGTTAGCTGATGCACCACATTCTGCATAACGTCCACAGAATACTAATTAATACTTAAACTGAGAGGAAAAACTTTTACAAAGTTGTATCACAAAATGTTTCTCACTGCCAAGGCAGAGAAAACTAATTCAACCAACAGAGGGAATAGGGAGACAATATAAACAGGTGTTTCCTTGAAAACTTCAGTATGGTTAATAATAGTACAGGAAATGGACCTCCAGAGGCCACAAATCGTTGGTATCTCCAATGCATTTGCAAATTCCTACTGTGCAAAGTCAGCCTGTAAAAAAAGGCCATTTCTAATAAGTGCCTTGTCTGGTTTCCTACACCATTTAATTTCAGATGAATTTTATGAGAACACTGCTACATATTTTACCTCCCATCTGGTTCAGATTTGACAATGAAATATTTGTGTGTCCCACCCTGTTCTTTTTAAAGCTCCAAAACCAGATGTCTCCAGCACAACATGACTGCAGCAGGTCATACTACATTCTTCAGCAAGCTGTGCCAGCCCTCCTACCCCCCACAGACAGTTCCAGGTAAGATAAAATTGGGTTGTTTACTCCCTAAAAGAATAAAGCAAGCAAGCAAACAAACAAACCTCTAGGGCACTGTGTGAAAAGACTGATTAAAATGTACTATGGCTTATTCTTCCAACAGGTTTTATCTTGATGAAGTGGTGTTTCTAAAAGCTAAACATAATTAAGAATTGCAGCAGGGGAAGATACTTTTCCCCCTCTGTAGGCTTTATTCCAGCACACATTTTTGCAACTTCTCTATTGTGATAAGCAGGCAAGTGTTTCAGTGTGTATCACAGGGTGGATGGCATTTCTAGGAAGTTTGTAAGGGTCACATCTGCATATTCTGCATACGTGAAGGATGCAGACATCTTCGAGCAGATTTTGCATTTCCAACAAAAAATGCACTTAATTCTAAGCAGTTTCATAAGGCAGCTCTATGCTGCACATGATGCCACTTCCTAGAACAATCTGTATCACTGAAATGTCAGCACGACACCTTTTATCCTTAAGAGACAAATGGCTCTATTGCAATACAAAAGAATCTGCACAGATGTTGCAGATTTTTCTTATCCAGAAGAATTATGAAACTGTTGTGTCTTTAAACTGGATAAACATTTTCTACATGCAGGTATTTCATAGCTTTTCACACAATACAAAACAAGAAAAAAAGTACATGCTCACAACAAGTACCAGTATTTCATTAGATATTATCCTGCAAGACAGACCACTTGCAGAACCTGTCAAATCTCAAATGCTATAGCAGCAACTAAAACCTGCTATAACCCTACTTCAGACAAGAGCTACACTTGTCTAGGAATCATCACAAAGGAGAACATTAAAACCAGCATTGTTAGCTGCTTGCACAACAAATTAACCTTTTAGTGTCACACATGAAAGGACATAAGAACTCCCAAATCTTTTCATGAAGTTTTTCCCAGTGTGACAGAAAGTGTAAATATAAGTGTAAATACAGGCATATGAGGAGTCTACTTGAAAATTCCAGTGTTATATACCATAGGATCATGTGGTTTGCTTGATGGAGACAGTATATTAGGCTAGTGCAGCAGTCCTGGGAAAAGAAAGGAGTTAGGTACTGGAAACTGACACAAGATAAAACCTCAGTGAAAAGCCAAAGGGCATGAGAACCAGTAGAATCATTCCTACTAATGAGAGGAGAAAGGAGGAACTCCACCAGCTTACCTGTTTTGCCAAGTTAAATACAAGTCACAAATGCTATCCTTCTGTATCTGTAATGAACATATTTAATGAAATAATTCGAGACAGGTAATACACTTGTGATTGCACAATGCAAGAGTAATTTATCAGAAAATAACATCTGATTTTTGCAACAGGATTACTTACTTTCCCCTTTCAACTGCCAAGGCATCTATTTCATCAAAGAAAAGAATTGAAGGAGATACAGCTCTGGCTTTCCTAAAGATCTAGAAAAACAACAGTGAAGCTCTCAGTTTTGAAGGATGTAAAAATGTTTACAATGCTATCACCCCTTGCACACCTCAAAAGCTACAGACACACAAAGAAAAAAACACATCACAAAAAAACCCCACAAAACCCCAGACCTTTTAGAAGTTACTCATGGTACTGCACAATGCAGGCATATAGTGAAAGATGCTACTGGATCCCAAAGCAGACAAGCATTTCTAGGCTGGAATTCTAGGAGGAATTTTAAAAAGCACAAATGATGCTTTCTGCTTTTTTTTTTTTTTCTTTATTGAACTTGAACAAGGAGGGGATGTTGGTTTTGTGTGGTTTTTTTTTTAAAGTTTAAAGATAAGCTTATAAGCAGAGAAGAATTTGAATGTCAAGAAAGCTTAACAGATAACATTAACTAGAGCTTGCCCTTTCTCACCTCTCTCACTGCTCGTTCAGACTCACCAACATATTTATTCATCAGCTCAGGCCCCTGCAAAATTAAAAAAAAAAAAAATCAAGCAAAAAAGCTTCCATTAATGTTAAAAGTTAAAATGTTACATTAATGTACAAAATTATCTACATTTTTTTAAAAAAAAAGCACAAGTTATTAGCTTGTCCATTATCCAAAGGGCAGGTGAGATAAATGCAGTAGCCAGTCCTAGGTACCTAGTATACCAGGCAGGTAAAAGCAACCATACATGGGCTGGCTGGAAGAAGAGCACTGCAGTCCTTGCCCATAGGAAATATAAATGATGCAATTAGCATTGCTTCTTTTCATCAGCATCCACCCTTAAAGCAACTGCTGCAGTAGCTAAAATATCATCTGCAGGCTTTCAACAACTTCAAAATTTGAGTCTGTTGGATACTTGTGTGGAAACAGAATTATTCAGACACATAGCTGAAGCATGAGGGAAATAAAGAGAGATGGAAAAAACAAGGTAAGAGAGAAACACAAAGCCTTTCCCTATTATTCACTGTGGACACTGAAAAGGAGGAGCATGCAGCAGTTTGTGCAGAACAGGCTTGCAGCTTCAAGAAGCAGCACCCAGCTGCTCCAGACATTGCCATTCATCACCAGTACAGATGAGGAATTTGATGGCACAGGCCTAGCAAGTCCTTAAGGAACAACAGCACTGCCTTCTCCTTCTGTCCAGCTTTCTATACAACTGAGCTGATACCCTGATAAACCTCTGCAGATTCTACCCACAATTACACATTTTTCTTACTTTCTCTTGGAGCCTGTGGGTGTTCTCTTGCATGCCCTCATTCTCATAGGTAATCCTCATTACATTAGGATTCTCATGGAAACCAACACCATCTGTATCAGTGCCAATAGTGTACTCCCCCAGCATGACACAGTACCAACATGACATTTTCTTTTGTCCCAGCAAAAACAAAAAACTTAAAACCAAAACTATTCTCTTTGAGCTTTAAAGTACAATATAATTTCAGATGCTTAGAATTTTATTTTTAATTAAACATTAAATTATTAAGGCAACATCAAAGCAATAAATAGTGTTTAAAACGTTTCCAAAGAGAATTATTTTGAATGCATGGTTTTGCTGGAAGCTTTGACATGAAGTTTGTCTCCATTTTTCTCTTCATTAAGAGCAACTCCAGGTGAAAGACCACTATGTACTGGTGACCTGTGCCTCTTCATGGAGAATTTTGATGAAAGTTTCTTTGAAGGTCTGCTAGTTCACCACTCATGAGCGATACCAAAACTACTGTAGAGAACCATGAACTTTATTGCAAGCAGCTTGGAAATCTTATTATATATTCAAACAAAGGAAAAGACTCAAAAGGAAGAGAAAACACACACAGAGAGGAGGAGGAATTGCTATACATTTCATCTCATGCAAACACTTAAAAACCACAAGACAAAAACCAGAAATGTTCAAAGAAGCTAGATGCAGAAACTGAACTGGGCTATGTCTGCTCCTACCCAAGCCTCTGTCTCCAAAGGGCTGAACTTTAGAGCTGGGACATTCCCAAAAGAGAGGTCTGCATGACAAGCTGGCCCCCACAAAGTCACCTGCTGACAGCTGACATGGGTTACAACTTCCACAAAGCTCACCTTCTCTTTTTAGAAGCTCTACTTTGAAGTTGGAGGCCACTCAAGAAATAGCAGGAGGTTTTTTTTATTATTTTTCAATGCTTTTCTAATGATTTAAAAATCAAATTACATGAGCCCAACTCACTCAACAAGTTGACATTTGTTGAAACATCATGTTTGGCATAGTTCTCTTCTGCAAGAAGCCATCTTAAATACGAAGGGACACGAAGAAATAAAACTTGCTCCTGTTCCTTCTGATCATTTGCACAGCTACTGCAAAACCAGTAAAAGATTTGGAGCAGGAAATTGGCAGAAGTAGTTGTAGGCTTAGCCATGTATATAAGCACGCAATTTGTGATCTACAAACCAGACTAACAACAAACAATCTGTCAATTCAGGCCCACTGTATACTGCTGAGTTTTATTTACTCAGCCTCCAAGTAGAGTTTCCAGGTATACTCAGGACTAACCCATCCCCATTTACAAGATACTTTCCCTTGTATCATGAAACCTTCCACTTGCTTATAGACTGGATTGGATGTGGATTTTTTTTTCCCTTTGAAGATTTTTATTAAAAAAAAAAATCCTTGCATTTAAAATGCTATCAGAACACATGCTTTCAAAAGATTAACCACATAAAAAAATAAAACCCCTGCACACAGGCTGTGACATGAGATAAGCTCAGTACACACAGTTAGGACAGAAGTTCTCAAAGTCTTTTTAAACCATAAGAAGAACATTTGGTATCCCTGAAGTTAGAGTATCAGTAATTTTTCTAAGCTGTGCTTAACATCACTTGCAGATATTTTTCTACCTGAAAGAATGGGAAGTGACTTTCAACCGATAGGAAATTCAGTTGATGACTTCCCTCTAAATAATTCTGACAATCAGGTTGCAGGAGAAGCACACAGACAGCCAGCTCAGAGGAGTGAAGCTGGATCCCACCCCTACCAGTACATCTTTCATGAAGTTAAACCCAGGATTTTGGCTTCCTTTTTCCTTCTTTTTCAATGCATGTGAGATGATCTACAATAACATCAACTGATCTGGAAGTGACTCAGGCATTTTTTACTTAAGTCTTTTGGTACTGTAATTCCAGCAGCTAAATGCTATCCCATCCCTACCACAGTCAAACTAAAGCAACATCTGACTAAGGCTGACTGCAGGAAAGAGAGTTAACAAGACAAACAGTGAGACTTCCTTTATTTTAATAGTAAGTCTGTTTCTAATGCAAAGGTTGAATGTGTGACTTGGTAATTGGTTACTCTACAGAGAAAAATATTTGCTCAGAAAACGCATTATATGTTCTTGTTAAGAAATACTTTTTCTCTTTCTGTGCTGTTTAATGAGTTAATCTGCATTACTCCCAGCTTCTCTGCAGATGTAAACTACATGCTGAGAGCTGTGCACCATTTTAATTGCTTCCTCTCCCTCTGCCCTACATTCTGGAGGGCCTTCAAAACTTGTTGACACCTGTCTGGAGTTTTTAAAACTCCAGTTTCAACAGGTGTTTGTGGGCTCCCAAGTACCCAAGGAAGTAGGCTGGCAAAATATTGTCATCTTCAATCCTTGCAGTGAAACTGCTAAAAGCAGCATAATCAAACAGCAAAGGCAAATATAATATCCACTTCTCTTTACTGGCATGCCTCATAATTCACTTGTTTCCCATTTGCATTGACTGGTCAAATTGAATGACAACCTTTTGAGGCTTCTTTACACACTACAGAACCCAGTATTTGCAGCGTGGAATTAACTGACTGGAAACATTGAATTAAAATCACTGCATGCACCAGTGCCTTCAGAGAGGGCCCTCACTCTGCAGCACTCAAGCAGAGCTGCCACTCACACTACCCAGGATTTTGCATGCTTACAAAGTCCTGCACCAGCACAGGCCCAGCAGCAGCAAGTGGGATGTGAAATTCTGTCATGACACAGCTGAACCAGGTCAGCTGAACCATCCCACTCACCTGCCCTTCCACAGAGAAATGCCTTTGCAAGTCATTCCTGTTCATCTAGGATTTTCAGCACCCATTCCTATTCACTACCACTTCCAGCCACAGGCTATAGAGCTGCCACCCACTGCTGTGTCTAGGACAAGGCTTGGCACCATCAGGGAAGTGTCCACATGAGATCAAAATTCATACAGCAAGCTGACACGAGATCAGCCATCAGAACTGCAAGGTGTATTTGGCTGCTGGCGTGTCACCTCTCCAGAACACCCCACTCCACAAGGGATACTTTCACCTGATTGCTGACAAACCCTTAGTAACTGGGAAAGAGAGAGAAAAACTAAGTGCTAGTAAAAATTTATCTGGCAAAATGATTGAGAAGGGACAAGGACACAAAGACTTGAAAATCTGTAACTTGACTCATTTCCTGCCTGAACATTTGCTTTTGGGAAGCTTATGGTAGGAATGGATTAATGCCTGATTGCATTTTTCATTGAGTAAAACATCCAGTTCGCTTCACTATCTACTAATTAACTAACAAGTTACTGTAAATGTGTTATTTTGGATAATTTTGGAAATTCTACCAACTGTTTGCCAGAGTTTCTCATAGAACAACAATGCTTCTTCATTGTCATCTGAAATGTTTTGCCTAGCTAATTATATGCACCAAGCTTTCTTATTTTGTGCTTCTGCCCACTGAAATCCCCATCAAAAGGCTAAACTTTCCCCCAAAATTCAGAGACAGTTCTTCACAAAGCAAAGCAGTCGACCTTTCCAAGCCTCATTAATCTGTTTGAGCTGCCACAGCCAAGAGCTCGAAAGGAAAAGCAGAGGAAACTTCAACTGGAAAATATTTTGACGTAATTGACCCAGATGACAAACTAAGCTTAAGAACATGTCAAGCACAAGGAGTGGCACAAAAAGGCAACAGTGGGGTTACACAGGAAGTTAAATCAAACCAAAGTGAAGTCAGAGCTCTGAGAACAGTGTGTATTTTTGTAATTACTGCTAATTGAAAAAATGAAAAGATTCCTTAGGCTGAAGCTCTTAAGATAAAATAAAATGTCAGGAATATTTTCTAACCTCTTTTTTCTCTAATCATAGTTGGGGCTCCTAACCAATGCAAATATTTTAGATCATCAGCTCTACCATTGGTTTTCAAAGTGATAAAACATCATTAAACATTACTTACCAACATGGGTTGGTTTGGGGTTGGGCTGTTTTTTTCCTAAATATTGTTTCATCATGCTTATAAAAATCAGTGTGTCTCACTTACCTGACTTCCAATGGACTTCTCTTTTAGAGAACTAAATTTTCTGAAAATTGTTTTTTGTCTCTTTTTTGTCACTATCACTAACAGACAAATATTAAAAAACAATAAGCAGCAAGAGGAAAAATTATTCTTCCTAAACCATGAGCCACCTGAACTCTCCTGACTGAGTACACACATCCTACAGGCTACACAGCACACACTTTTCATCACAAATCCTTATTTGGGGCAGGAGAGACTGTGAGGAAAATTCAAGTCTGAAAAGTAAATTATCAAGAAACACACTCCCATTTCAAAAAGCCTGGTATCAGTTCCAGGGACAGATATTTGAGACATAACATAGAAATGGGAAAATTAACAGGATTACAAGCAAAAAAAAGAAAACTTCCCTCTCTCTCAAAAAAAAACCCCCAAACCACCAAACCCCAACAACAACAACAACAAAACACCTCTGAAAAACAAAATCCCACATATTCAGCTACTTTGGGTTTATTGCAGAAACACATGCAGTGGAAATTAATTCATGCCTGTTGTGCTTTAAGAAGTGCTACAATGATGTTTAGCACATTTAGTACATGATGGATGTCTCCTGTCCAGGAAGCAAATGTCAAGTTAGAGAAAGTGGGCTATGCTCCCTTCCTGGAGTCAACATATCCAAGGTTGGAGGAGATCCAGAGATGTGTTTCTTGAAACATCTGTACATTAAATATTCAACCAGTTCCAGGCCAAGAGATTGAAATTGACAGGGACTAAAAATCAGTTTCCCTGAGCCAGCTGCTTCTGCTGCAGCTCCATCATGAAGAAATGCTGCATTAGTGTAAAAACCATGTTCCATCAGTGCACTTTCAGATATCTCCTGTTCAGCATGAGCCATCTTCTATTTATGGACAACTAACAGCATTAGTAAAAATAGCTGATGGAGCTATGACTGATGAATATAGGACACTGACAATGTTTATTTTCAACTGTTTGGTTTTTTGTTTGGTTTTGTTTTTTTTTTTTTTCAGGCTGCTACCTTTTCCTCACCCTTTCGGGCATCAGTACTTTGGCCAGACAAAGAGGAATGTTTTCTTTTAAGCAGTGCTGGAGGAAAAGGTTACCTTGTTTACCACTAAGTCTGGAGTACAAAGAACTACTTTGTCTTTATGGAAGAAGCAGTAACCTTACTGTTTCTTAAGGGCTGAGGTTTCCAAGGCTTGGTCTTGTTGATGTGACTGTGACCCAGAGGCCTGTCGGCAAGACTGGGCAGAAGAGGCAAGGCTCCAGGGTCAGTGGGACCACCTCTGCTTCAGAGAGGACCCCAGCCAGAGCTACAGCTATAGTGGGGCTGAAAGGACAGGCAGAGGAGGAAGCTGTGCAGAAACCAACAACACAGAAAGCTTTGTGAGCAAAGAGATGGTCAACAGACAAGGGTTCCTGATCCTAATGCTGAGGAGGAGATACTTTTAAAATACTTGATGTTTTTTTCTTGCACTTCATTAACACTCTGACACAGCTGCAAGACTAGTCCATGTGGAATCACTCTGCTATCTTTTTTTTCTTCCCATGTGTTGAAGCTCAGTATTATTAAATAACTTCATTCATGTGTTTTCCATACAACCCACAATAATCAATTACACTTATTCACAGGCAATGAAATCCAAAGTTTTTCTATACTTAGTGTTTCTTAATGCTGAGAAAATACTCACTTATGCGTGAGCACTCCAGATAAAACTGATTTTGCAAACTTTCTAAAAACTGATGAAGTAAAACTATTTTCCCTGAAAAAAGGTAAACAGGGCAAGAAAAATCTGTAATGAAACATGAACAATAAGGTACAGAAAGCAACTTCTCTGAGGAATGAAAAGAAATGCAACAGATAAGATGGTAATATTTCCATGCAAGCAAGTAATTATTACAGTAAGAAGAGCTATGCACTAAGCAACTTCATTTTGTTTATACTGCTTTAAAAATTGGTTTCCATTTTTTAGAAGATTTCAAATAATGCCAATAATTAACAGTTTATCCAACCATACAACATATAAGAGAAAATAAATAATCGATTTTTAAAAAGCACACAAGAAAGCACTGGTCCTTTCCATAAGAAAACACAAACCTTACTTGATTTTTACAAGGTATTTGCTGTAAAATACGTAATTATTAGAAACACGAAGAGCCACTGGAAACTGATAAACTGTCCATTGTTGTGTGTAAGAGTAAACAGCATACCTTCACTGCCAGAAAGTTGAGACCACTTTCATGAGCCAAAGCTTTGGCAATCATTGTTTTTGAGCAGCCAGGAGGTCCATAAAGCAGCACACCTTTGGGAGGCTGAATTCCCATCCGGATGAAGGACTCGGGATGTCTGAGAGGCCATTCAACTGCCTGCTTCAACTTAAGCTTGATGTCTTCTAGTCCACCTATGTCTGACCAAGATACCTGCAAAGCAAACCATATTGATGAATTCAGACAACGAAGAAAAGCTATTAAAAAACAAAAGTGCTCTAAAAGCTTGAAAACAAACAATCCTCTGAAGTATTGACAGAAAAAAACACACATAAAAAAGCAACACGCAAACCAACCACAGTTAAATTTGTTCTGCTGAAGACACAAGGCATATTTGTCAGGGCCAAAGGGATCTAAAACCTGTTCCAGCTCTGCCTGCACTGCTGTCAGCAGGGCCCAGCCTTCTCCCCACATCCCCACATTCAGTCTACTGCTACAGTGGAAGAAAGAGCATTTGGATGTGGTGTGAGTACTTTTGTCTAAGTCCAAGCAAACTGCACACCAAATAAAAATTCTCCTTGACTGTCAGTCTTTGACATAAAAGAGAATTACAAAGACAGCAGAGAACAAACAGAGAAGATCAACATGCATGGGGCAGGCACTCAGAAATACTCTGACTTTCAAGGCTAACTAGAAGGTGAGGAGCTGCCCATCTGCAGAACATCACGCCTCTCACACCAGGAATATGTTACCAAAATAAGTGCAGATTCAGTAAAGGTCAGAGCAAAGCAAAGACTGTATCAGACATACATCAGAGCATCCCAATAGCAGAGAGAGCCAAAGATTTTAGCAGCAGTGTTACCAAAGCAGCATGCCACTTTGGTACGTGTAAGCCACCTTGTGCAGCCTGCCAATATTCCCTTAGGAAATGCTACTCCATGCTACAAGCAAGAGCAACTGCACAAGTCAGATTAAAGGGATGGCAGCAATCAGATGGAGACTGTGTACAAGTCCCTAGTCTCAAAATGAAAATGTTTGCATGAACAACAACAATAAAAAAAAGTAAAAACTGCACAACTCTGTAGAAAGGAAGAAGGAAACAACAGCATTAATTCCTACACCTGACTTTGAGCTGGTATCTTAGGCTATCAAAACAGCCAAAAGAGAACAAGAGAGAGACCTTGCAGAGCAATTCAACTGTAGCAAAAACTGCCTTTCAGGAGTCAGACAGGTAGTCTCATACCAAATTTCTCTCTTTCTTTTCGAGGGAACATATGGCAAGGAAATATCCAATTTACACACCTCAGTTAAGCTCTTAAAGGTAAGAGGAATCCTTCCTTCCTGCTTGTTTTCACAATTAAAGACTGAAATCCACCTGCACATTTTTAATTACAATGAAGCAAACATCCAAGTTTCTAAAAAGTGAAGACATGTGTCAGATACCTCACTTGCTTCTTGTCACTGTTCCACCCATGCAAACCACCCCTTTTCACTCAAAATTCATGGCTGAATAACATAGTTAAGCTCAGGACAGTTAATCCCAATCTTCCGTTACTGTAAAAGCTGGTGTTTCTGAGTCAGATCTGAAACAGCATCACTTTTACAGCTTCTTTTAAAAATAGGTATTACCTATCCCTACAAACCTTAATTCTACTTAGCAGCTCTGTGAACCACAGAGAACTAAATCTTGGTACTTTTAAACAACTTTTTATTAGTGAGAAGACGTATAACATGTTTGTTCTCCGTTTTAAGTATCAATACTTGCATCTGGTAAAACACTGACTACTCATTCCTACCACCATGTCTTTCTAGCTAGACAAAGATGGTGACAAACATGAACAGGAATTTCTTAAAATTAATTAAGCCATCAGAAATTGTCTATAATTTTAATCAACAGAAGGCTAAGTCCATTAGTGTTATTTTAGCCAGGGATAAAATATCCAAATGGTATTTTTTACCCCTTGTAAATATTCACACAATATATAAATATGCACAAGTCTTCTGAGGCATTCAAATGATTTTTCAAGCTCACTACATGTCATTCAGCATAAATGCAAGTGACAGAATTGTACAGAAAAGGTGAAGTAGGGCCACCTTACACAAAGGTTGTTTTCAGGAGCCTGGGGAATTATTCTGATTTTGCAGACATTTAAAATCAGGAAGGGGAGGAAAGGGAGACAGCTGGGTCAGGACATACAAACAGAGACACTAAATGTGAGTTTGCCTGTCATGAGTTTAAAAGGAAAATAATTAAGCAATCAAAACTTCAGATAACTTTCTTAAAATTTCTGTAACACAAGGTGTAGAATTTAAGAAGCAATGGTATTAAAAGCAAAAACAGCTAATAAAACACTACCTTCACTTTCTGGTCAAGCTCTTAGCAAAACATTTTTTTCCTCATTTCAGAAGGCAATAAGCATGGCAAAAAAAATCCACCACCAATAAAACAATAAAAAATAAGAGTTCTCTTAGATTCATAGAAGCTTGGAAGAACCCAAAGGAGGGCAACCAGACTGGTGAAAGGACTCGAGCACAGATCCTATGAAGAGAGGCTGAGGGAGCTGGGGGTGCTGAGGCTGGAGAAGAGGAGGCTCAGGGGAGACCTCATCACTCTCTACAACTCCCTGAAAGGAGGTTGGAGCCAGGGGGGGGTTGGGCTCTTTTCCCAGGCAACTCTCAGCAAGACAAGAGGGCACAAGAGGTCTCAAGTTGTGCCAGGGGAGGTTTAGGTTGGACATTAGAAAGAATTTCTTTCTGGAGAGGGTGCTCAGCCATTGGAATGGGCTGCCCAGGGAAGGGGTGGATTCTCCATCCCTGGAGCTCTTTCAAAAGAGCCTGGATGTGGCACTCAGTGCCATGGGCTGGGAACCACGGGGGGAGTGGAGCAAGGGTTGGACTTGATGAGCTCTGAGGTCCCTTCCAACCCAGCCCATTCTAGGATTCTATGATTCTATGAACTAGGTGGATTGGGTTTGCACACAAATACTCAGTAACTTCCCAATTACAATTAACACAACTTCTAGTGGACACATCCTGACAATTACACTTCTTGCACAGGAACTCAAAGGAAAGGTCTTGCAACACAAGCAATGAAGTGTGATTTTCTGTCACTGTGGAAATGATTTTAAAGACCAGCTTTGGGGCTGAGCTTACACATACAAAGACAGTGCCCTGCTACAGTGTGTAAGACAACAAGGTTTCGTTACTGCTGGGATCTTTAGTGCTCCCCAGGTCAACAAAGCTCAGAATATGATGCAGAGCAGCAACTCCCCAGAGGTTGTTAAGCAACAGCAATAAAGAAATAAAGCAGACGTGCAAAGGATGTCTCATCCAGAACTTCTTGGCTGCAAAGACACAAATCTGAGTGTTGAATTACAGCAAAGGGAGAGAAACAGGCAAGCAAAACCCATAGCACTCTAAAAAATTTCACAAAGACCCATAAGAGAGGGAAGAATGGCAACTACAGTGCAACTCTCCAAAGAAATAAAGTATTAATTTCCTGATTTATAATGTGCATCCCCTCTCTCCTATATCATTGCTGCAGAAAAAGCAGCCATCTAAAAAGGTTGTAACATGTAGCATAGTTAAAAAAAATGGAAATGGAAAAATGGAAAACAAGATGCTGTGTGGAACCAGGCTTTTTGCATTTGCCTTAGTCACATCCAACATGCACAGCAATCTGGGCACAAGTGAAAGGACAAAAGAGTGAAGAAAAGTGAAGCAACAAAAAAACCCTGCACATGGTGACACATCCACCTCCAGCAGCTCATCCTGCATACAACCTTGCTTAGTCTGCCACCCCAAGCTCGCTTCATTTTGGCTGATTCCCCTACCAGTAATACTGCATGTGTTTTGGAATAAAAAAGCAAGCTCAACTTATGTCAATGAAAAAGCTCTAATAACTATCTTGTCCTGAAGTACTCCTCAGCAGCAGACTGCAAAGCAGTCTATAAAGATTACAGGATATCCTCAGACACCAAGAAATTACTTGCTTATGGCCACCCAAACAAGTAACTTCTAATATATTCCCTTGTTCTTTAGCTACTACTCCAGGTGTAAGTATAACAAGAGGTTTTCCAGTTTTTAAATAGGACAAAAGATTGCAACAGAGCAATTTAACCTAGTAGCCTAAGCATACCAATATTAATCAGCAAAGCATTCTAGGAGACAGGATTGCTGACACGTGACAACTAATTAATGGCTCTGCAGTTTATTCATTTGGCTTCTTAGATATCTGGTCCCTGCTGAGACCAACTCCTTCAGCATCCACTCACATTCCAATATTAGTGCAATCAAACACAGATTCAACCAGAGCAGTTAAACAGTAGAATCACAGAGTAATTCTATACACAACTCTAATCAGAGAAGTGAAAATTAGTCTGCAAAATTAGATTAAGACATACCTAAAAATCATTACTAGAAGCACGCAACACAAAATGTTGCATATTCTCCTTAAAAAAAAAAAACCAAAGGTATCCAAGGAACTTGAAGCTGCATTCTGCTTTCTGCTACAGTCTGTGCTCCCAGCAACAACCAGACCTGGTAAATTCCCTGGATAGGAGCACACAATGCTCAGTGCCTGGCACTGAGACACTGAGACACATCAAGTGAGAGTAAGACATACTTATTTTCAGACAAAGAGCAAATGACACTAATCTAAGTTAAATAACAACAATAAATAGATTATTTTTTTTAAAATATCTTTTTGCTTGTGCATGTCTATAAACCACACAGTGGTCAGACCTTTTAAAATAGCTACACCATGCTAAAGTACATGAATGAGTTTCAGATGTTTGGAAGAGTTCCTGCACCATATCCCAAGCTCCCAGCAAGCAGCTCTAGCCAGGAGGCTGCAGTTTGCATTCCTGTTTCTTGCTTTCCTGTTCCTACACTGCCACCCCAGTCACCTAGCTGCACCACGACAAAGTTCCTACACCTAACCCTTGGACTTGAGCTGACTTAGAGCAACTACTTCTGAGCACCTAACTTCATTTCTGTAAGCTGCAGCCCAAAATCATGGTTAAACTGAATTCCAGCACCTCCTTTGGAAGGACACCAAATCCATTGCATGTGGTACTTTAAATTCCACTTTAAACTAAGACCAGGCACTAAGCAGATGACCTGAAATTTACCCTACATCTTCACAGAATATGCATTATTTTGTAAAAATGCAGACCCTGCCTCTCAGCACAAAAGGAATCATCACTATGTTATCTTCCCTTCAATAAAGAATGAATTTCAGTAGCATTCCAGTGACTCGGCTGGTGTTTAACAAACAAAAACAACTGAAAAGCAAGGAAGCCACGGGCAGGATGGTTCAGTGGACAACAGGAGCCTCTGTAGTAGGTTGACCTGGATTCAGAACAGCTTTCCTGCAGCTCCTTGAGACCTCGCTTCTTTCTGGTTTTATTGTGCTGTTTATCAGCACTCCATCTGGCTCCAAGAGGGCTGGGATGTCTAAAAGGCACAGCACAGTGATAATGACATGAGCCCAGGAGCCAGCAGCAGAATAAGCAATGAAAGAATCAGTTCCTGGTTCTCAGCAGAACTCATTAGCCCTTGCGGATATTGATGCCACTGCACCATTTCCAGGAACAGCCATCTGGGGCCAGCCCAGGCATTTCCACCCAGCACAGCAAGGACTCCTAACAAGCCAAGTGTGACATCCGAGCTGGCTGTGTACAGCATCCTGTTCGCAGATCTTATTTCCCATTCCTATAGTTTGGGAATAAAGGTCCATCCTCAGTTGTGCAATCTAATTCCCACAACACTCGTCTTCACGCAATGAGACACAAATGTTTCCTTCGAGGGCTTGGACAGCTCCTGAGAAACACCAGCACAACAGCTTGCAGAGTCAAGATTTAGTGAGATTAACTACAGCATTATCTTTTGCTGAGTCTTTTTGAGCCAGATCATTGTCATCTTAAAAAGATCAGTTCCCAAGCCCAACCTATATTGTGACTGCTACTGAACTACTGTAATTCATGACTGAGAGGGCAGTGAGTGGCGTAAAGATGAACCTGGCATCTTTCTGTTTATGCAATGTTCTGTTCACATAATGACAGCCCCTGACAGGTAACTGCCTGGCAGTGATAACCTAACTACAGTATTTAATTCCATCCTCAGTTAAAACCATTTCATGCCACTGAAGACATTCAGGTCACAGCAGTATAAACTGCATGTAGAATTAGTCAACTGCTCAACATAAAATCTCAACAGTTAATCTCTTCACAGCTTTGTTTCAATACACTTTGGTTAAAAATGTTAACAGTTAGGTTCTGTTTAACCTTGTGCCTGCTTTACAAAGGCCACAGATGTCATGGGTATTCAGGATCTGCTTTGAGCAGACACCTTAAGATCTTTACTCCATTAAGTCACTCATCACATAAAACCAGAGATCAGGAGATACACTCCTGCACTATCAGGACCATAAGCTTCCAGAAACAGGTCCTCAAAATTTTAACCAGGCAAATAAATATGCAAACAAAAACATGACACACAACATTTATTGGCCAATTGAGGCTTCCACTTTAAAAAAATTCCTCTTTTGTAGGGAATTTCAGTGCCTAACCACAACTCTTAACATAGCTCTAACGATATTACTGGTGTATTGCAAAAAAATAACTTACTTTTGGCACATCAACTGCCACCTCCCTCATGGCGCTGGGCCTGACATCATTCATCCCCTGCAGGAAGTCATTGAAAGCAATCACCACTGACCCAGCCACCTCCTTGTCTGACAGGTTTGGGCTTTTCCCCAGCGCTCTCCGCAATGCATACAAACCTATTAAAAAAAACAACAACAAAACAACATGGTAGTACGTAGGCTGCCTTCTGGTTCTCACAAATATAACAGCAGCACTGGAAAGGAAATGATGCTCATGAGAATGCTTCAACACCAAGCCCTAACTAGGTCAAATTACATGCACAGCTCTTCTGATGAGAGCAAGAAAAAGGGTATTTCATGACCACAGACAAAATATAAACTAAAACTATTCCAAAAGACAGAATGAAACAGCCCTGCCTCCTTGTTCCTGGAGATGAAGCTAGCAGTGCAAAGCCTCCCAAGGTCCATACATCAATCTGAACACATTTCTAAACCACAGAGGAAGAGGGATAGCAAATATTCAAGGCAAACCTTAAATCAGCTCATATAGGACAGTTGCAAGCTTGTCCATTCTTCTACTATAAGGACTGCGCAGTCCAAGCTGCTTTTAAAAAGAAACTGATGAGATTTCTTTTACTTTCATTGGAACCTTCTCTCACTATCTAGTAAGATGCCAGATACCTGTGTTTTTCTTGATAATGCCACAAACATTCCCTGCAAACATTACCTTGTTCCCTTCAGCAATCACACTTTTCAAATGCAGGCGCAACTTTTACCTTCTCCTTTGTTTGGCCAAATCAGCTCACATACAATACCTATAAATCTCAACATTCATTCCTAGCTTGCCCCTATAGTTGAGTCCTCCAAAAGCCACCCAAGTCTCACCCACTTACACATCCATTTGTTATTATTCCTCGGGCAGGACCGAGTGGTACCATCTGCAGCTCTCAGACATTCCCCAGAGAGTGCAACTACAGCTCCAGTTGTGCAAGATGCTCAGAAGCATTATGGTTTTCCCACTGTATAATGTAAGGCCTAATATAATTTGGACTTCAATTGCTCCTGTTTTCAACCCAGTTCTGTGAACTGAAACAGCTAAGTATGTCATTTACAGTATTATTACGTGACAAGTATAATCTTTAATACAGGTATATATACACCCACCCACAGGCATGTATGTGACATGTTGTGTTACATAAAAAAATAAGGCAGTTACTGTGACACCAGGTCGCCTTGCATCACCATAAAAAGACAAATATTGGATAAATCTTATTTACATTTAACCAAACAAAGCAAAGCATCGATCATGTCTACATGAAAAAAGCCAATAAAAGAATAAAAGGGACAAGCCCTTTCTGAAAACAGACAATTCTAAATTTCAGTGGATTCTTGACTTCTTTCTAGAGGCACTGGTAAATGTGGACTTGCAAAGTTTCTGACAATAGCAGGAATTCTGCATTTCCTACAATATATACAATGTGTGAAGAGATATAATATTTCCCCTGTGAAGCAGTACAGCTGGTGTCTTTCCATAAATCACCTATTACGGCAGAATCTTGAGCACCTGCATTCAATACCCAGGCCCTTGATACAATAAAGGAAAAAAAACAAACCAGCAACGTTGTAATTCAGGTTTCCCCTTGCACAGAACATCCAGAACTATTAAGATATATAAATAAAAACATTCCACGAGGCCAAGGAGAAAAAGGAAAATATAGTCACCAGGAGGACAAGTATAAAATATAACTGACTCATTTAAAAAATCCAGACAGTTTTCATGTCATTCCTCCCCCACTTCTTCCTTCCTCTGAAACAGGTCATTTTAAGCAAACAAAAAACATAAGCAAGACAAGAGATTCACTGCCCAGATTTAAAACTTACTTCCAAGGAAATAACAAACTTGACATCTTATGGTAGTGTCACTGCAGCTAACTATCTGGGCAGCGCAAGCAGGTATGGGGCTTGAGTCCTATGATTTATTTTTGGGGAAACCCACTCATGTGACACTCTCTTTAAAAACATGAAAGGCATAACATGAAATTAAGTCACAGAGGAAGAAGTAAGAGATAAAGATCTCTGCTCCTCACTTCTATGCATATCAACAGGTACCAGTTTAGCCCAGTGCCCACTGGATACATTTTAATCATGTCATGGTTATCTTTTTTTCAATACATGAGAAATCCTTAAAAACAAACAAGTTTATTTTAAAAATTGAGAGAGCAGGGCAGATAAATGCCCAAGGAGAATACTGCTCTTAAGGATCATTACTTCCAGTGCTACTAGCAGTAGGAGTGAAATTTCAGTCCTCAGCAGTGGGTTTGAAATGCAGCAACCTTGATCCAGAACAGGAATAAAAAGGTCACAGCTCTCCAAACAAAGCCTGAATTGATTTCAGCATGTGCAGGCACACACCACTGCATAGGTCAGCATTTAATTGAAACAATGTTTTACATTAAAACAATAATAAAAAACAGATTGGAAAGAAAGCATGATCCTTCCTGTTTCCTCCGGTTATCATAATCATTCTTTCCTGCACTTCAGATTGACCTCCGAACAGAGGCAGAGAAATCCAGAGGCTGCACCTTCCTGTTAAAAGGACAGGAAGACACAGCCAGGGGCTTGCTGAAGCCAGAAAAACACACCCTTGTCTTGAGACACTGAAAGATGTATTTAACATAGAGAAATGCAGGGCAGGATGCAAACCATGCTGCTAGAAGCAATGCAGAGGCAAAGGAGGCGAAACAGCACAGCAAACCTAAGTTTTTCACCACAAATGTCATAATGCAGCTGAGGTTCACTCATCAGAGAGCAGCTCATCCCAGCTGTCAGGTGTCTCACTCACACGGGTTTTGAGCAGAGGACACGTCCTGGCTGTAAGCTGACTGAGCACAGCATTTGTTTCAGGTTTGCTCGCTCCTTTTCAGGTGCCAGTTCATTGTTAAGGATTACTGAATGCCAACAGCCCTTTGGTAGAGACTGATAAGGCTCACAAGTGGGCAAGGAGGGTTCCAGTGGTACATCCCAGCAGGAAGGGGAGGAAGGACACAGAGGTAGTCAGCCTGCTGCATAGTGCAGGGGGCTTTTTGGCCAGGCTACCTATTTATAGCAAAGGGATACACAACTGCTCCCCAGCACTATCCTATGCAGAGCAGCAACTTAACTTGGAAGGCAGCCTTTGTAACTGTTAACAATGATACTCAGTGGAGTAAAAATGGAAAATCCCAGTTAAAAAAATAAAATGAAAAAACTCCAAGCATAATGTATCACGCATGATTATAAACAATGGAAAATAAACAATTTGTTCCAGTCCAGCAACTGTGTGCTCTACCTCACCAACTCATCCTGTCTGTCTAGAACAGAGGAAACTAAGTGGACAGAAGGGGAAAAAGCCCAGCAGAACACCCTGTCCTGGTACAGATGATCATTCTTTGGTACCAGGCTATGCAGGAGGACGATAGCATTGTTTCCCTTTAAGATTTTCTTGCTCATAGCTTGGCTAAGTGTTGGCACATTAGATCATACTAACAAATGTCTGAGCCTAAAACTAGACCATGACACTGCTATATTTGTCAGGAGTTTGTGTATAACTATGTACTACTGTAAATAATAGAAAGTATCCACTCAGAGCAATGAACATACACACTTTAGGTTTCAAAAAGAGTACATACACAATGCTTGGTGAAACAAACTGAACAAAACAATATTGATAATCACACATCTTTTACTGCCCATTAGCTATTGTCTGAGTGACAGAGCAGTCAGAGGCTGCTCCTCAGGGACTCACTGTTCATCACATCACCCCAAACAGCTCACCTTTCCTGCAGGTGGCCAGGCTACCAAAACTGCAGAAGCTGAGAAAAAATCCCAACACATAGATCTAACAAAGACATTCCTAGGTTTCAGGGGAATTTACTTCCCCATCAGTTACAGGGAGAAACAAAAATCCTAAGAGCAAGCTTTTCAATTGCCTTTTTTTTTTTTTCTTCACAGATGCAGCAGAGTAATATTGATTCATACTGGCAAATGATGTAGCTCAATTACTTATTTGTAAGAATAAGTCAGTGAACCATTATAATCCTCAATGCTAAGCAAGGTGATACCCTTAACTGCATTACAATCAGACAGTTTAAAACACTTGGATGCAAAAAAGGTGACTAGTGCTTCTTCCACAGAAGTCTCAAAAGTTTCAGCTATTGCCATGCAGCATCCTCACTGGAACTAAATTGATGTTATTGCAAGAGAGACAACTATTTATACAAAAACATTTGTTCTTCCTCTCCACATGATGCTATCTTATCACAGTCCAAGTGTTTTGTATCAGCACACTGAAATTATGTGTAATGAACAAGGATGTTCAAGATAAATTGAAAGAGTTACAAAGCAAATACTTCCTTTCTCTGTAAACAATACGACTGAACCCCCTTCTTGAAGAAACCAAGATATATTTATATTCACCCTCTTGAAATGCTAGAGGCAGCCATAGAAGGATAAGTTTATAATAAATTGCTATATTTGGAAACCTTTGTTGCTAAGCATCTTCTAACATTGAGTACAGTTTATACCATTCATATTCCTGCTACATAATTAACATTTCATGTTTTTCCAAAAAGAGTGCAGTGCTTATCTCTGTTGTTAAATTAAAACCATTATAATTTTGTGGGGGAACTAATACAAGACAGTGTGGCCAACTAAATTAAAGCAGAAGCAACAAGATCTCAGGGGTGTACAAACACTGACATTATATGCAAGGATATGGCAGTCTGTCTGCTATGCACTGCCTCAGAACTCAGCTGCTCACACTAAAAGGTAGTTACTAAATAATTTAGGACACAGTAGACCTCTCCCAGTCTTAAAAGAATAACATTTTCTCAGCTGCACACATGTCCAGGCCCTTTTCTTGTCAAGAACTGTGTTCATGAGAAACCCTCAGAGGGTACTCAACTCCTTGAGAGGCTACCGCAAGGAGCCTGTTGCAAGCTGATGTCTACAGAATCTGGTCCAGCACCCACTGAGGTATTTGCAGGTTTTCCATACCATGCTGTTAACTCACACAAAAGCATGCAGTGAACTGCAGAAATCACTGGCATCTTCCCACAGTAAATCCCAGCTTCTCCACTGTAGCAGATGTCACCCTGAAGAGAGATGAGGTACACTAATTCTGAAAGAATTGCATCTAAGCTGGTGACACTGCCCGTGCTAGAAATACCACTTTTACTTTTAATTTTGCTGGATTGACCATAGTTATTTGCAGGACAGGAAAACAGTACTTACATAACATGTGAGGGGGACAACAAAAACACCCAAAAGTGATTATTATATCCATCTACATATAAAGATTTCATGGTTGTTTGGTCATAACATCCTGTTTGGAACAGTTTGTATGACACTGCAGAGATCCTCCAGGTTTTCCTTGCCTTTCCTCACCTTGCCCATTCCAGCATGCATCAGATCCTGTGCACGCCACATACACACAGGCCTAGAAACATTTAGGGCAAGTGAAAGGTTTGCCTATCATAGCTCTACAGATACCACATTTGTCATGTCACATTAATTACTACACCCTTGGTTTATATAAGCAGTATATACACAATATTATATGTGCTAAAAACAGAGTTGAAGTATAAAGATAAGGAAGGATGAGTCCTTTGAAAATGATCTCAAGTTTGTATTAAGAATATAAACAAAATTTAGCTTGTAAGCTTTCAGACTTTCCAGCCACAGGGTACCTAAAGATATAAACAGGATGGCCAGAACTCAAGAACCACCCAAAGCCCAATACTGCATGTGATCAACAAGAGACAAGAATCTTATACCAAAAACTGAAAATGTATTTCATGAGTACTTACACACACATCATGTGTGAAAGGGCCACAAGTAATGTGAACATTTACGAATAAACTCCCAATCCCAATATTGCCTGAATATTGAGCATTGTGGTTATTTAGAAATGCACAGCAGCAGCCTTAACTATACATTTATATCATGTTTTATGCTGCATTATATATTAAATATTACATTCAATTCTGAGCCCTGCTTTGCCAAAAGGTTATTGACAAACTGGAGGGAGTTCAGAGAAAATTAACATAATTTCTCAGAAGGCAGGAAGGACTTATTTATGAGGGAAGATTAAAAGAGCTAAATATTTATAGTTTGGCTCAGTAATGAATGAGGAGGTAGGGGACATGAGAACAGCCTGAAGATATCTGAAGGGTGTAAACACTAAGGAAGGAGAGTGAATGTGTTATACAAGCATGTAAATAGAAATAATGGGATAAAACTAAACAAGGAAAACTTAGGGTGAATACACAGAGTGTTCCTGGACAGACAGCTATCTTGGCTTCTCAAGTGAAGCAAAAGAACCCCATTGCTTGAACAAACAAGACTAGACAAAACACTGGCAAATCTGCCATATGGAATAACCTCACTCTGATGAGAAGAAATATTACCTCATAGCAGTTAGCCTTTCCTATGTTTAACTCCAGTGAAAGCAGCAATAGCTTACAAGGTGGTGAAGATTTAATATTAAAGGTACAGAAGCTTCATCAGGACAAAAAACAACCCAAGGAAGAATGTTCCTTTAACCATGAGCAATGTAAATTCAGATTATGTAATACTTCAACCAAATCATGCTTCTGCACCTCTACAAATGAAAAATACATCTGGGCTGCAAAGAGTTAAAGATGCTGAGCTGCATTCTCCCCAGCAGAGGTCACTCCCAGTTAACAAGTGACAAGCAATTTAACAGCATGGATTCCAACTTCAGCGAAGGTCAACAGAAAGGAAACATCCTCCTTCCCATCACTTGGGATGCAAAGCACAGAGGTAACAGCCTGTCCTGCAGTCAGTTGCAGGCAGATGCCAGGTTTGGATCTACATAACAAGTAGTGTTCAATTTGCACAACATGCAGAATTTTGTTTTCTAAAAGGACCTGATAAAATGGGTGAATATTGCCTGTTTGCAGCTGGATTAGGAAGTGTCCAGAATCAGTATTCACACGCACAAGTAAAGCCCAGGATGGGTCATGTTTGGGGTTGAAATCACAGCACTTTTCACTGGCTACGCCACATAACTCACTAAATCATGATTTACCAACATATTAGAAATGGCACAAGGAATTCCCCAGTGTTGATGAACTTAACTTTCAGCTTTGAAATCTATTAGCAATCAAAGAGCTTTTCTAATCTGCCCAGTAGCAGACTGGTGATCCTCACATTCCACGCTCAGCTATGTTTCTTTGATACAAAAATTAATTACATCTCATTCTTTAAAAGCACAGACTGTGGACTTTTTCTTTTTTTACAAAATATAAACACTAACAATAAATTCTAAATAAGATACACATTGTCTTACCTGCTTCCTTGCACAAGGCTGCTAAGTCTGCCCCCACATAACCATGTGCACTGTCAGCCAGTCTCACCAGCTGGGCTGCAGTGAGTGAATGAGGCACCTTCCTGAGGAGCCTCTGGAGAATGTCCATGCGGCCCCGGGCATCAGGAATTCCGATTTCAATCTCCTTATCAAAACGGCCCGGCCGGCGCAGCGCTGCATCCAGGGCATGGGCACGGTTGGTGGCCCCAAGGACCAAGACCTGCCCTTCACTCTCTTCCTGAAGGCATAAACAATGCAAAATATTTTACCATTAAATGTTACACAGCTTACAAATACACTTCTTGCTTGTTTTTCCCAACTACTACACACACTAAAATACTGCTGCTAGCTCTAAAGGAACAAAGAAAACCTTTTAGAATATGTATCACACAAGTGAGCCCACCCAACCTCTCCCTGTTTGCAGTTCAGCATTACTATGCAGTGCACACACATACATAGAATAAAAAAGAAACTTTATTCCCAGTTGCCCATGTCTCAGTGTCTCTCCCTTTAATCCCCAAGAACCTGTTTTCCTATAGCAGGAAAGTGAGCACCAATGGAAGTGAAATAAGTGTTCAAGCTAAAGGGCAGCACTGGCATAAGAACATGAAGGTATCAGGCAGACCTTGAATAAACAAAGTTGGGAAACAAATCATTTAAGGCATCAAAACCAGCAGAGACAGGAGGTTACAAAGCTTCCTGGAAGAAGTAGGAAAAGTCCAGTAGGAAAAGTTCCTGTTCAGTAGGAAAGGCAAGGTCAAAAATCCTAGCCAATTTCCTCAAGCTCTGCTTATTCACTTTTAGTGAATAAGTTAAAAATCAGGTAGGAGGTCTCTTGCAGTGCCATTCTCTTTCTGTGAACAAAACACTTTCTCCAGGAAGAATATGCCTCAGATATTGCCATCAGAAATGTTCTGCCTGTGAACAACCCCAGACTGGGCAACTCAACTTTCATGCAGGAAAATAATTAGAAACTTGCAAATTACAAAAATAGCAGAAACTCATGTTCATACTGTGGACAGATTAATCTTTCCTGCTGATAATCATAAAATAATACACAAGAGACTGGCAGATTTTAGGGCCTTAATCCATAATGCACTTAAGAAATCTACTGCTTCTTCAGCAGGCTTTTGTTTCTGTCCAAAATATTGCTGTGTCAATCTTGAAATAAGTTGTTGTTGCCTTTAATAATGCAGCCCATACATCACCAGAAGTATTTTGATTACTTTGATTTCAGAGCAATTAAAAATACCTGGCTTACTTCAATGATGGGCTGTCACTAAAATTTTAGTTTTATCTCCAAAACTCCAAGAGTGAGAGAAGGCAAGAGAAAGTCAGTGAGTGGAAGAAAACCTACTTTCTTTTCAATTCACTGTTATCAGCAGACATTCCCCTTCTGTGTCCTCTGTCTAGTATCCAGTAAAGCATTAGATTACTATAGTCCCACCTAACCCTATTTTCCCCTCAACCAACACATCTAAAACTGGCTGCATTATAGAAGCAAAATTACTTTCTTCAGAGAGCCCCCATACACATTAATTGTCTCAATACTGTCTACTTACTGAGCCAATGCCATCCATTAATGTCAGCAATGAAGCAACAACTCTTTTTTCTACTTCGTTCTGAGCTCCTTCTCTCTTTGGACAGAGTGCATCCAACTCATCTATAAATATAATGGAGGGGCGACTGGAAAAAAAGAATAACAAAAATTAGAGTGGTCAGGAAGATTTAAAACACCTTAGTAGAGAAGTGCAAAGTTGTTCACGGAAAACGAGCAGTTTCTGCAAAAATTAACAAGCATCCCACTCCTCTAGGCAGCCAAAAGCTTCAACCTTGAATATGATGTTAATCAAAGAAGTTACTACAATTATTAATATATTAGGCAAACTGATATCTTTAAGATGATCTCCATCTCCTTTTCTATGACTCTAGACTCAACACTAAGCATACTGATTTTGTAAGTGAAAAAATACCATTGTATTTGCCACTTCTAAAAATACAGTATGTGATAGTCTTTTGCTGATGTATTATGAACACTAATCATCTGGAAGACAAGTCTGCCTTAAGCAGGACTAACAAATTTGGGCAGAATGCCACCCTAATCCAGAGGCAGAAGAGATCAAGTACCAACACTAACTAGCTCCTTCAGAGCTGGCTTCCATGTCTCAGCACGGTACTATGCTGGCCTCCCAAGGCAAAACTAGACAGAAGAATTTGGATCCAGATGAAACTCTGGCTCATGCTTCCATCTGTTGAAATAAGCATACAATACACTAATGATACAGATGGAGCTATTTGGCACCATCTGTAACAGTCCATTAACAGGGGTAGTGTCCAAAAGCATTTAATAGGCATACTAGAATTTCACTGCTTTCCTTCTAGCTAAGCTCTATATAAACAGATTTATTTCCTTTTAAAAACCACTGCAGGAAAAAATTACAATTCAAAGACTCTTGCAAATGTTTTTCTTTTAAGAACATTAACGCTGGTACCAATACCGCAAATAAATGAACACAAATAAAATTAACCTAAAAGAACATACCACAGAGAAGCTTCAGCAAATATCTGACGCAACCTTGATTCAGACTCCCCGTAAAACCTACAATAATTAAAATATTTTAATAGAAAACATTTTCTGGCCTTTTCCAGGCAACTTGGAAAATTACTGCTTGTGCAATTCACAAAGCCATAGCGCACCCTTTCAAAGCTCATGAGTATATGCACATGAATAATAATCTTTATTTCCACAAGGACAAGAAATTAAGGTAAAATATAGCTAACTATCTACTATCTTATAAACAGAAAAAAGATTAAAGAAAAAAGCTTTTCTTTTCTGCATTGGAAACAATATTATCTGTATTTTTAAAGAACAGGGAGAAAAGGTTCCCTGGAGATATTATTGAGTGCAATATCTTAAATTCAAATATGCTTTAACAAGTCACTCTTCTTGTTGCAGAACTAACATGCAATTGCAGATGCAGTTTTAGTCCCCTCTTAAATTTAGTCCATGCCTTAAATAAATTTCTTAGCCAAATGGATGAACCTCTTTTATAACAAGAAGAAACATAAGCCTGATTTGACAGAACCCCTTCCCATTTGTTTTTGACTCTCTTGGGCAGATAGCCCATGGCCGACTCCAAATCTACATCTGTCCACAACAGATAGATGCCAGAACAGATTTGGGATAACATATTTATAGAATTAATGGAAATAAATTGGGCTGACTTACTTGCTTATTATTTCAGGACCATTAATAACGGTAACGTGAGCACCAACCTCGTTTGCAATGGCTTTGGCAATCATCGTCTTCCCCGTGCCTGGAGGGCCATATAACAGCACTCCTCTAGGAGGAGGGATTCCTTTAAACAAAAGCACATGCACACAAACAGAAAAGAAAGGTACTTGTGATAAATGCCAGACTGAACAACCTGCACTTGTGTATTTTACTGTCCCAGTCATTACCACTGTAACTTTCCCCCAACACCGACTCTTTTACAGACACATCATTTTGATAAAATTGTAGGCTTTAAGTGGCAAGGCCATTCCTATATGGAATCTACATTCTTTAGTTTCAAAATCCAAATGATTCTGTTTAAAGAGCAACATTTAAAAAGTGTTATATTTTTCAGTGGTTCAGCACTATAATTCTCCCTAAGCTTTACATGCTTGTGTGGTGTTTTTTTTCAAAACAGTTATCAGGCTAACGGCCTAACATCCATGAACACACTTAATGTTATGTTATTCATGATTCAACTTTCCAGCACCAGAAAACCACTTCTCTTCAACACACAAAAATATTTCAGAAATACCATGAGGATTGATTCAGGAACACTTAGGAAAAATGAAAAATATGCATCAAAATGATGACTTTGCTTCTTTAATGGCAAATGGAAAGAGCCAAACCAGACACATTCAGGTACAGAATGCAGAGGAAAAGGTACTACTGTGAACAGTTAGAACTGGGTAGAAACTATGGGTAACCACATGAAGAAATAACATGATCCCAGGTAAAGAGCCAAAAAAAAACGTTTCAGACCAGAGAAGGCAAATTAAATGGGCACAAAGCCGAAAACAGAAGGTGAAAAATTACAACACAAAAAGAAGAGACAAATATTTAACAAAGAACTGACCCTGGCAAAAAAGACACTGCTGAAACATGACCAAAGAGGAGTATTGGTTGTGCACTGTGACAGCAGACAGGAAATGATGCTCAAAGCACAGGGGACATCCCAGTGGTGACAGAGTATAATACAAACAGTGTGTACAGGAAGTCCAAGTCTTAGGAAGTAATACACTCAAAAAGAAAAAAGGATCTACTAACTGAGAGAGGATAGAAATGGAGTGTCTTTAGGGTCAGGTTACTTCACAATAATAGTCCATTAAAGCATGAAGCTGCTCCCTCCTGTGGTGCTTCTGCTACTGGCAAGAAACAGAGCTGCTGAACCAAAGGTCTCAGCTCAGCCAGCAGAAGGATTCTCAACATTTGGATTGTTATTAAGCATTCATAACTGGTGAGGAAACATCACCTATGTAATTACAGAGAATCTGATTAAGCACTTTTGGGACCAAGTATGAAGAATTCTGATGCTGAAGCAACCTTTCTGCTAGCACAAAACCACAGAGCAATGCTGAGTTTGAAGGTCAGCAAATGGAGCTGGAATACACAGGGATGCAGACACCTCACATCATCCCACTGACACCTGCCAATAACAGCCAAGCAACACACAGTGAAAGAGCCACCTAGGTCTTACAGAAATTGCTGCAGTGATCACCAAAATCACCTCCTCTCTAAAGTGTACGTGTGGGAAGAAATAAGGCAGAGAAATAAAAAGCCTCAATGACATGATATTGAAGAAATATTTATAGTCAAGTGCCCTGTCTCACAGTGAGGCACACCTAGACAAGTATGATGAGCAGACATGCCTGTGCTATGTACATATCCATCTGTGATAAACACACAGTACAGAGTTTTAACTTTCTCACAAAAATCCTCTAAATTCCTACATATGTATGATACAACTTTAGACATGACAAGAGTAATTGTGTTAGTCTTACCACCATGTAATTCTGCAGTAAATACACTGAGCAGCTTAAGTAAACAGCCTAGAATACATACTTAAATTTTTGCAGGAACCCTACAGCACACAGGCATAAAAAAAGAAGAAATAGTCTGGCTGCATTTCTCTCAGCTTAAAAAAATGTAATTAGTCGACTCTACTGAAACAAACTAAAATCCTGTGACAACATAAAAATCTGCACCTTTCAAATACCCGAGCACAGAAATCTCTCCTATGTTCTAAAAATTCTGCTTATGCATACCTGATTTTTCTTGGACACACATATTTTTTTACTACTGAATTATTTTTTCAACAAGCTAATCATAGCACCTTCATAGTATCCATACAATATAATTACGTAACAGATTGACATTGTTTCAACACCCAAGTATATCAGACCAGTGTTACACAAAATTCAGTTCAGATTCCTGGAATAACTTAGCTTCAAGGAAAAAAAAAATCATGTTAGAGTCAAAAAAAAACCCAACAGTATATCAAATGAAAAAAGCCATCTCTTAGGCTTCATACCGTAACTCTTGAACAGTTCAGGTTGCTTCAAGGGCAGTTCAATTGTTTCTCTAATAGTTCTGAGCTGGCTGCTTAAACCACCTATCATATCATAGGTGACTCGGGATTCACAGTCACCATCTTCTGATGCACTGGTCCTTGTTTCAATAAAATTGATTCTAGTTCTTGAAGAAATGAAATAAAAAGTGTCTGTATTGCTTATGGCTCCACTATTGCCAGTTAGTGGGAGTCCCTCGCCGCTGCCTCCTTTTCCAGCCAGCTCCCAGTCATGGGGGAGGTCTGCACCATCCCCCTGAGCAGAGTCTTGACCACTGGGTGCCACACCAGAACTGGGTGTAACTGGTGAACTGGGATCCTCTGCTTTGCTTGGTGTGCTCGTGGATGTAAGCTCTGGACTAGTATCCATGTCCATCTTGCTGAACTGTAAGGACAAATCCAAGGTACTCGTCTCCAGATCTGATCTCTCAAGGTCTGGCTCATGCATGTCACTGGGAATGGCACCGTGCTGGGCAGTCAGCTCTGCACCATCAGTTCCTTTTACTTTCATCACCACGATGTTACACAGTTTGCCATAGAAAGTGAAAGCCAAGAGGTTTCCTGGTAAAACTACCTTCCCCTCTATGAGAGTAAAAAAGAAAAAACAAGAAGAAATTTCAATAACATTAAGACATTCTTGTATCAGAATAATTCTTGACCAGGAAGCCTAAACAGTACTATCAATTAACATAACAAAAGCTAGTTAGGTAATTTCAGGTAATTTAAATGATACTTTTGTACACAAGCAGACTACACTGTATAAACATTCATCAGAATCATATGTATTCCCCTATATTGAGCTCATAAATAAATTGAGTATTTTAAATTTCATACATTATACGGAGGAAGATCGTGGAAATAGTATTGTAAGAGTACAGTAGTAAAAGTACTTTTAAAATTAAAAATTTTGTATTTGCTGTGTACCATGTAGTTTCACAACATTTAATGTGTACCCCACCTTCTTTGACAGTCTAAAAAAGGTAAGGTTTTAACATTTGTGTTGACAGAGAAAGGTCAGGAAATGTGAATGCACCCCACAGGCACAAAAGCAAAGGTAAAAATGTAAACAAGATTTATTATTTCCAGCCAAACTCACGAATTTGGAATGCAGTTCATATTTCCTGCCTCTTAGCATAGTGAAACTGTTATTAACTCCTGAACCAGAAGATTCCCTTTGAGTAGTACAAGTTGTAGTGAGTGCTTTCGGTAGCACTACCTTGTAAAACATCCCTTGCTTCTGGTTAAGAACATAAGAGGAAACTCTTCACTTTTCTATCCAAAACTTGATGATCTACTACAAAAATTATACTGTTAGAAGAGAAGCACTGAAACTTATACCTAGGTTTCTTAGTAGACAGACAGACATTTCCTCAGCATTAATGGTGGCATCTCTGTCCCTGTGGTAGGAAAAAAAAATAAAATAAACTTCTAAGCAGTACCACTTTGAAAGTAATAATCCTCACCACTAAAGCACAACAAACTGAAAAGATAGATGAGCACTTCACAGTCTTCAGATCATATCATCTTAACCCTGTGTCAGATATTAAACACACAGTAACGAAAGAAGCACATATATTTATTTTGAGTTAGTTTTTCCATACAATATACTGTAATAATCAATATAATAAGTTACATTTTTAATTTTTAAAGATGATTAATATGGGATGTACGCTTCTCATCCCACCAGGCAGAATGGCCATTACTACATTTACTAAATAGTAAAGCTGCAGCTTTTTCAGGTCTCTTTCAGCCCTACAAACACACACACACAGCTTGCACTGATTAAACTAGTGCCTTGAGCACTTGCAAAACGTGCATGTCTTCAGTACTACACATCCACTACCAAAACACTTCAAGTTTTCCTCCCAACACATTTTCTAGTCTTTTATTTGGTTTAAGTGACTCAATAGCCACTCAATAGCCCTAAGCCACTTCTCTCAGCAGCCCTGGCCAGGCCTGCAGCATTCTCTCAAACGCTGTCTCATAACTGGGGTTTAACACACGACTGAACATGTATGCTTTCAGCCTCAAGCAAACAAAAGGTGAAAGGTGTCTTACCTGAATTATATTCTCTGGTGTTCATGTTAAAACATTTTGCACCACATTTATGACTCACTAAGAGCCCAGACATCATTAACTCTCTCCTTCTCAGATACATTGTAATGTAGAAGGCTATGGTGATCCAATCATTTTTCAGTGGTGGTTTATCCATAAAATTTTCCTGTTTCATTTCTGGCTTTACCTTCTATTAAAGCCATTAAACTCCTTTTTTTAACTCCTGAGGACTCAGACCACACATCCTGTGCCAACCTGTATTAGCCTCAGACATCAGTGCTTCTATTTTCACAACCAAACAAAGGTTTCACTCCAGCCATTTCTTAGACAAAGGTCCACAATCTTTGTAAGCACTTGCAGCTGTGTGATAACAAGCATTACACCAGGAGCTGAGCAGCACAAAAGGGTTTTAAAGGAGGTACAGCTGCTGTAAATAAAAGGATAATCAACGGGGGGAGCTCTAGACCTAGAAATAAAAACCCATTCTACAATTCTATTGATCCAGAAAGCAACTTGAAGGAAAGAGGAGGATTTTGCTCCTTTAGAGAGCTCTCAAAATACCACAGTCTTTCCTGACAAGTAAACACATTGGCACTGTTGGGGTTCAAAAATGGGGATTGGTATTTTTTAACTGGAAGAAAAGTCAAAATTAGGCATACCAGCAACTCCCCAGAGGTATTAATTTGCAGGGAATGAGCTACACCTGTAAGCACACCTGAACTACATCTAGAAATCTAGGCACTACTTCGAGTAATGGGACTTCCATTTATTCTTCTAATTTCTGTTCTTACATGACAGGCTGATACTGTGGCTTGTAGTAAATTCAAGGATCAAAATAGACCAATTACAGTTTTCATGTTATCTCTCCTAGAGTAATTCTAGAAAAGCAGACATTTATATAAATTTTAATCTCATGGTACATGTGTATAACTCAGAGGTTACGTGAGGATAACGTGCAATCCTCAGAGCCTGACTCATGTCTGGCTGCAAGGGAAAACTAACTGCAGAAGAGTTTTTGACCTTGTCCTTAGCCTATTATTTCAGTAGAATTCACAGCTTTTAGGTAAAAACACACAGCATATTAATATGGGGAAACAAAAATAAATTAGGTTTAATTATTTAATGTGAGGTAGCTTTTAATAAAACAAGTGTTTTTAACCACCTCTATAACCAAGCAGGATATCATAATAATAAATCTTCCTATACGATTAAATTAGCCATAACAAAAGGCTATAAAAGTATAATTTTCTGGCTCACCAAAAAAGAGGGATGGAGGGCAAAGCAAGTTGATGCCAGGGATTCAGTGTACAATGCTGAATAAGTTAACCAGTGAAACTGGTTGTATTACTGACAAAAAGCAAGACTGCCTCACCAGCCTTTCTGAGAATCAGAGAGGACTCTCAGGACTAGAAAACAGCATCTGCCCCTTAAAAAGGACAAAAACAATGCCATGATTGAAAACACAGGTTTGACAGGGAAGTGGAGTTAATTTATAGAAATTCAAGTGTTGAGACACTTTCAAAAGTACACTGTAAAATAAAGTTATTTAGGAAATAACTATAATCAGATTCTTTATCAACTCAAATGCTGACTCTCTGAAATGCTATGAGAATGACAAATATAGGAAGTTATTCAGTGGATCAGTAAGGAAACCGCTAACTTCTCAAAGCATTAATGATTAAAAGACAACTATGATTTGTACCTTTTGCTCCCTTTTTTTGGGTGAATTTCAATTAAAACCCAAAAATACAGCCCTGAGAGTTTCCAATCCTAAAAAACACTCCATTAAGTAAAAGTGCAGCACAGCCATGCATATACAAAAGCAAAGCTTTGAAGGGAAGTGGTTAAAAAAATGATCACTTCCCTCTCCTGAGCCTGTCAGCCAGCAGTTCTCTTAAATAAAACAGCACTTTTCAACAGGAGTTTCTCAGGTAGTAGTTTGCAGTGTACTTCCTATTGACACAGCTGCAACACAGACTCCTTCTAACCTGACATCAACTCTGTGTGCAGAGATCATTCTAAACCTTCACAAGTGTCACCCAAGTTTAAAGAATCTGCCTTGATAGTGCAGTTATATATCCAAATGCAAGCAGCTTGACCTCTGCTTCAGGAGGTGCTGGGCTATCATTACTATTCATTAATTTAAAAGAAAATAAAGAATCTCTTGAGATTAATGAGCCTAGCATCATTACACTCTCCACGACAGCACCACTCCTCATTTGAGATTTTGTACAACTGCACTCCCCCCTCTCCTCAGAGGAGGCAGCAGATAGCCACCCATTACCAAAATTCAGTCTTAATCCTACAAACATCTACATAGGCTTGACTTTGGGTACTGATTTCACCAAAGCAAGAGAGAAAAATGGCATCTTCTAAGAGGCAAGAGTCTGCAGTAGCAGATACACCATGGTATAGCTAGGCTGTAAGAAGCTGCATACCTCAGCTTTACAGTGACTTCCTCTGCCTGGATGACAGCACCCGTCACGGGCTGCACAGTGACAACATCACCTGGATGTACCTTCAGGTTCTTCCGTGTGCTTTCACTCAGCCCAATCTTCCCACCTGGAAAGCCTGTGGTGGGCCAAGCAGTACAGACCTAGGAAGTGTTTAAAAGCAAACAACTGTCAGCTAAGATTTTTTTCCCCCCCCATTTCCAATCCTCCAGTTGAAGTCAGCCGTGTTTTATGACAAAAAATATGGGCAGAAGGAGTAGAAAAATCAAGTCAAAACCTGGTGCCACAGAGTAAAACACAGGAACTACTGAGTGCTTATACCATGATCCAAGACAATTTTCAAGAAAGTAAGGTTTATATTTTGCCTACAAAGGAGATGAAAAAAATCATCCAGGACTCTACACATTCTGCATATGACACAAAATCATGCACTATGCCCAGAGGGAAATGCTACACATCAACGAAAAAGATTGTACATGATTTCTCTGCAAATAAAATAGGTATGTGTGCACATGTAATATGCAATACATAATACTGTTATTTTCACACATGGCCTATAATTTTTTTGAACTAAATCATCAGCATTGATTCTTTCCAGTACTGAGAACTCACAGAGATGTAGCTACAGTCTAGAAAACATGAAAAAGCATATTCATTATCTTTTTAATGCATGCTTCATTCTCACTGTATGCTCCATTTTGCTCCCCAGGGAATACGACAGGAGCACACTGAAAGCACAAGGTGTAGCGACAAGGAACAGCCTCACCTCCTGTCGCCCACCGGCTGAGGAAAGCAGTGCGGGACGACCTATGCAGAGTCGTGCAGACTTCATGCTGCTCAGCGACAGCTGGGCCAGGGCTCTTCGCAACATTTTGGGAACTTTGTCATCTCCTAACGTTTTCAGGAAAAGAAAGTAAAAAAACCAAAACACAAAGAAACACCACATCATTTTTTCCTACCTGTCAGGCGAATTCAGTATTTCTCGTGCTCCCCAAAGCCCTGACAAGAGGCCACACCCAGCAGTGAGGGGAGCACCGGGACCCTCTCGGGGGGAAGCTGCGTTATAACGGGCACGCGCACCGGCCGTTAGCGACCTCGCCTCAGAGACCCCCCCAGCCCGGCAGTTCCCGCCTTGGTGAGGGGCCGGGGCAGCCCCGGGATCCCGGCTCTGCGAGGACTCCTTTCCAAGCGCTCCGCCAGCCGCAGGCCCTGCTCCCGCCGCCCGCATCTCCCTACCTGCCTCCACGGCCTCCACGACGCCCACCGCCAGCAGCTCGCCCTCCCCAGCCCCGGGCGGGGCGGCCCGCGGGGAGACACCTCCGCCAGGGACCGGCCGCCCCTTGCTCTTCCTTCGGGAAGAGGCCGACATGCTTCCTCGCCGGCTGCCGGCGAGCGGTTCCGGGAGCAGAGGCCGAGCCCTCCCTGGGGGCGGCGGCTTCCGGCTTCCCGCCGCCCTTGCCCGGCTCTGCCGTCTGCAGCGCCATGAGGAGGTTTTGGCGGGCGCTGCGCCGGACTCAGGGCTGGGGGACCCTAACGGGGCTACGGGAGAGGCCGGACAAGTTCGGGGGGGTGAGCGTGGACCTGGGCGAGCTGAGCCACCCCCTCCGCCTGGAGCCCACCGTCTTCGGGCGGTGGCTGAGGGGCAAGTGCGGGGTAGAGGCTTCGCGCGGTGGGGGGCGGCGGGGCCCCGTGGCGTCTGAGGCCGTCAGTGGAATCACCTCAGCCGCCTCCGCTGCGCTGGCCAGGCCGGTGGTGGTCGCCTTGCAGACACAGCCGTGTGGTGGAGGGTGTCGGCTGAGATCTGCTTATTTCCCTGTGCACATCCCAGCAAAGTCCCTCGTGTTCTGTGGAAATACCGCGCTGTATGACGCCATACGCCAGCTTGGCTGATGTGTGTCCCCAGGGCCAGAAGGACGTGGAGCTGCTGGAGCTATTTCAGACGAGGGCCACAAAGATGGCGGGAGGGCCGGAGCTACAGGCTGAGAGTGCTGGGGTTGTTCCATCTGGAAAAGAGGAGGCTCCAGGGGAACCTCAGACCCTGAAGAGGCTACAGGAAGGCTGGGGAGGGATGTAGTGATGGAACGAAGGGGGACAGTTTTAAGATGAAAGAGTGTAGATTTAGATTAGATATTAGGAAGAAATTCTTTGCTGTGAGGGCGCTGAGCCCCTGGCCCAGGTTTCCTAGAGAAGCTGTGGCTGCCGCGTGCCTGGCAGTGTCCCCGGTGAGCTTGGATGGGGCTGGGAGCAACCTGGGCTGTGAGAGGTGTCCCTGCCCATGGCAGGGGTGGCACTGGATGAGCTTTGAGGCCCCTTCCAACTCCAACCATTCTGTGGTGAATCCACGTGCGATGTGTGGCAGGGCTGGAAACCCGGCGGTGCCTGAGGTGGCAGCAGCCCCTCAGCTCCTGTTCCCGCTCTGCAGGCGCCGTGAGGCGGTGGCGGCGGGAGGGCCGCACGGCTGCCTGGATCCACCTGCCCATCCTCCGCAGCAGCTTGGCGGCGGCTGCCGCTTCTCAAGGCTTTGCTTTCCACCATGCTGAGCAGGGCTCGTCCACCTTGACGCTGTGGCTGGGAGAAGGACCCAGCAGGCTACCAGGCTACGCCACCCACCAGCTGGGGGTTGCAGGTTAGTCACAAAAGCCTTTGGAACTTTGTCATCTCCTAACGTTTTCAGGAAAAAAAGAAAAAAAAAAAAGAAAAAAAAAAAAAAGCACCACATCACTTTTTCCTGCCTGTCAGACGAATTCAGTATTTCTCTTGCCCCCAAAGCCCTCACAAGAGGCCACACCCAGCAGTGAGGGGAGCACCGGGACCCTCCTGGGGGGAAGCTGCGTTATAATGGGGCACGCACACGCACCCCACACGCACGCACCCCACACGCACGCACCCCACACACACTGCTGAACTTCCCATCGTGTTCTCTGCACAGCCAGTGCATGGGGAGCTGCATTCGGGTAACTAAAAAGTGAAACATTGCTTATGAATGTGCCAGTGCAACCGTGTGGCTAAAAACAGGCCAATAAAGTGGTTTCTCAAAACAATTCCAGTTTGGGAAAATTGTAAACAGCTCAAGGAGAAAACATGGTCCTGAATTAAAATTTATCTCACAAATACCTTTACAAACAAACAAACATTTGGACACCATACTCTTACCCATCTAGACCTCCCACAGTTCACATGAACTCAGCTTCACCAGAATAGTTTTGTGTTTTCTCTCAGTGGTCTTCCACAGATACACAGTTACCTGTCCCATCACTCTGTAATCTGGAGCAGTACCTTGATGTACTGGTGAAGGAGATGTAATCTCAGCACTTAGGCAGACACTTCTTCCATTACCAGCTTGAGTGGTTTGTCCTTGGCTGGCAGGGATGTTAATTCTTCACCAAGTGGTGTTAAGACCTATAAATAGTAATTTGAAAAATCAAGTTAGGAAAGACTCTCAAGAGGTGGATTATTTTATGTCTCAGCAGGTCAGGTGAAAGTAAATTTTGGAAAAATACAGCCTTTGATTAACAAAACAGTGCTACTGCTACATGCAGGAGGGGGTTTCAGCTACAAATACCAGCAGAGGGCAGAGTAGAGACTGAAGATAGGCCGGGATTTTTTCAATGGACATGTTAGAGCATGTTTTCCTGAGGTATGAAACCCTCACCCTGAAAATATGTGGCATTAACCTCGAATAAGATAATGCATTCTCCTAGAAGCACTGTGTCACTCTATGTTTATAACTTGGATGTGTGAGGAAACATGGCTAACTGAAAGGGGATTTTTCTGAAGTGCTATTTGAAAGAATGTAATAGATGTTCTGTGACCCTGATGGTTATCAGGAAGGACGTAATACAAGAAAAATCCTAACTTTGAAACACTCGAGCGAAGGTTTGAAAATGCAAAAAATGAACTTTCAAAGAATAATTTGCTGTTATTCTTTGAGATAAACACTTTGCACTCTGCAAGCAGCAAAACATTTTAAGGAAATAAAAAGTTCCATAAATAACAGGTATATAGATTTTTCAGTGGATCTCAGTCATTCCAGGAATACACTAAACAGTGTGGATTCTGCTCAGCATATTTCTGTTCCATTATCTTTCTACTTCAGGAGGGAGAGCTTGAGTAGTGGAAGGGCTCTAGTCTATTTTTAATTATTTTTATTGCATTAATTAATTAAATATGTGCCTTTATATTGTGTGTATGAGCCAAACCAAGAGGTGGTTTTTTTATTTCCTACACAAAATACCCCGCTCTGTATTCTAGACAGTTTCTGCAGTAAAGAGAGGCAAATCTGATGAGAGTCTTCATCTCAAAACTGTGGCCAATCAGTTAAAGAGAGGACAAAGCCCCTTGAGCATCCTGCAAGTGAAAAGTGGGGGTGCTGAGTGTGGTTTGCTCACCAGCAGGAAGGCAGCATGGGGAGCAGGCAGCAGGTGGGGAGCCTGCATTGCCAGACTGACCAGCAGCTGGTTCCATCCTGTCTGGAGGTTCCCACACAGTGACCAGGGCTCAGCCAGGGGTAGTGCCTCAGCACCATCCAGCCAAGTGATGACAAAGGTGTGAATAAGCAAGGTCAGGTCATATTTTGCCAGACTGGATCAGAGTTGCCAAGCAGAGAGGAGCCAACGTTACTCATTGGGTTTGGCCATCATTGTTTGGAAACAGTGGAATATGTGATGTGTTTTCCAAGTAACTTACTGCATCTGTTTGTAGGCAGCAGGGTTTTCCCAATATGTACAGAAAAGCTTTTGGTCTATGAAATGATTAACAAGTTTTTGAAAAGCAAATTGCCAAAATTCTCCACCTCCTGGAAGGAAGTGGTTTGCCATTCAGAAAGTGGCATGTTTGTAAATATGCCACGTAACACTGGTGTGGGAAGACAGGTTGAGGAAGGGAGGAAAAGTAAAAGTAATTCTCCCTCACATGTAGTGTAAGCTTTACAAGATGGCTGTTACTCACTGCTGCCTGCCTTCATCTTGTTGTTGGAGCAAAGTCACTGGAGTTGAAGAGAGAGAAGGGTCTCTGCACACTCATCAGCCTTGGTCAGTCCTGTTAGTTAAGGCAGTGAGTAAAGTGAGGAGCTGCATAGATGTCAGACTGCAAAGGAAGATGACATTACAGAGGTTATGATGGCCCAAAGAACCAGAATTGATTTTAAAGCAGTTCCCAGGCTGTTTTGCACACTAATACCTATTCCTGTCTGCTGATGTTTACAGTGCAAGCAGTCATGTGCACTCATTGCACGTGTGACAAGTGCCTTTTAACTCTGAACTTGTTTTCATAATGTGTTCACATCAGTCATAAGTAAAACAGGTAGAATGAAGATATTTTTCCCCTCCATTACTCATTGTCTGGAGTTGACCAATTAGTTTTATTTTTTAAAAATAATTTTGTTACCTGTTTCCCAAAAGAGAACAGTCAAAACAAAGCAGTGATGTAATAGCCATTACTTGGTTGTGTTAGGAGGTAAACCTTTCCAGAGAGTCACTCTGGCCTTGGATGATTTGCAGCTCCAAGTAACACAGAGGCAGAGTTTCTAAAACCACAGTTGAGACCTGCAGCCAAGCTCTGGCCTCATTGATACCAAGTGTGACCCAGCAAGCTTCAGCAGAGGCACTCCTGAGTTACACTTGGGAAAATCAGATCAGACAGCAAAGTCCCATTAGTGTTTCTTGTTTCTTCTTCTTTTGCATTTTGGTATCACCTAACAGAGATTCTGGACATCTCACAGAGAATTTCACTGCTAAAAATCACATTCACAGGCACCGATTTCTGAGGAACAGAGGAGAGAAAATGTTCTTTCTGTCTAATTCAAACTTCAGTTTTCTATCTTAAGAAGTCCTCTGTAGTAAACCATTTAGCTGATTAATGTTTTTTCTAGAAAATAATCCCTGTAATCACATCATACAAAGTTGCTCCTGCTTTCCTTTTGTGCCCTCATTTACTCAGTAGAGTACTGGACCCTGTTAAATTATATTTACAGGAGGAATGAAATCATAGAGTCAGGAGCCTTGGGGAGGTAGAGCTGTGACTACCCTCTTAAAGCACGTCCTTTGATATAACTTGAAGGAGGACTGGTACTTCATGTTTTAAATATTCCTCCTACACAGAAATCTGCCATGTATTGTTAAAAACCAGAGCCAGTTTTGAGCTGGCCACTCATTCCTTAATTCCCTTCTGTGTAAATACTTCCCCATAGCATTTTAGATGTGTGTATCATCACAGAGCTGCCCATATCCTCTTCTTCCTGCTGTAAAATGATATAAGCATGTTTTTAATCATTACCTACTGATTTGAAACCCATGCACAACTGATGTGGAAAAGAGCCTAGAAAGCTGCATCACTGTACTCATTCTGCTCACCACAGCACACTTTAAAGTCTGAGAAAAATCTTCTATAAAACAAAGACATTTTGGAAGTATGACCAGTGAGTGGGACATGATGATTAAGCGTGAAAGCACTCGAGGTTTAAAAAGTAGGAAAAGTTGTAATGTGTGAGAGAAAGTCATGGGCTGAGCATGAGGACACAAGGAAAAGCTGAAATTTCAGTAAAAAAAAAATATATGAGGATTTATGAATCAAGTGAAAGGGTCACTTTTCGACTTGGAAGCAATGCTTTCTGACTAACAAATTGACTCAGATTGCTGTGCAGTTCCTACCATGAGTTATTAGCTGGGTAGTACAATATGAGTACAATACAAATTTATAGTTAAGCAGCTGAACAGTGTATCAGCCAACTGAGTGTGTGATTAACCCAGAAACACTCAGGCTGGAGTTTTGCCATGACTTTCACTGGAGAAGGGCTCTTGCCCATCCAGAGACACTGGAAAAACATCTGTTATTTGAGCGAGGTCACGGGCACATCCCTGCTGAAGCAAGCAGCTTTTCTAGATTATTTGGAAGATGTCTTGATCCTGCCTTCTTCACTTCTAGTAATACTAAAACAAGCAAATTACTATTTTCCTTTCATCTCTATTCCAGAAGTTCAGTGTGGGAAGTACTTATTGGGCTGCAGCTAGCTTTGAATTTTTATTAAGGATACTTAACCTTTTTTTCATTTTTTGTTATATACCAGTTTTCCACCAACAGACCACTCTCTCTGGTTTGTCCAGACAAATTTTGCTGTAAACTGAGTCTCATTAGGGGGTTGTCATGTTCTACTGCAAGATGTTAAATTAAGGTTGTTAAGACTGAATGTATTTGTCTCACACTTGAGTCATTCTCAATGTTGCCCCTCCACTAGGTGCTGTTCTAGATGAAAGCACTGGGAAGGTGTTGGTCGTACAAGACAGAAATAGGGTAAGTTTGTTATGGGGTTATAAAAGAGAGAAGTTCATGTAAATAAACCTACTCTGTAGTATAAACAAAAGGCCTTTTTTTGTTACAGCCCAGAATTGCAATAGTTAACTTACGGGTGTCTCAGGACACATCTATCAACAAATAAATGCATTTGAAAAAAAAATACTAAAAAAGGACTTTGAAAATCAGCAGCTTTGTTGTTAATCGTAATCTGATAACTGAATCAGCAGGACTAATTATCCTTTCTGCTTTGAGTGTTCTGTTTTCTCCTATAACTGGAGAAGAGCTTTGTTTGGATCTGTGCAGACCTCTGGAAAAGCCCAATGGCTCAAAGTAGATTTTGGGAGAATACTGATTTTGTTTGGCTTCAAAAATTCCAGACATATCTGTGGCTTTAAATAAGCAATAGTGGTTGGCCATGACCTGGGGACCACCTTTGTACAGCAGGTGTAAAGATCATTAACTTCTCACAGACTGAAGTCCTTAGCCTGGCTCCTGAGAACACCAAACCAGAGCGTGTGGTGGTGCTGGTCGTGTGATGTGGCTTGAGGTGACCAACCATCCCCCCCTGGTCAGGTCTTCAGCTTCTGCCAGGGTAACCTAGGTTTTAATACAGGAAGGGCAGAAACCTCACTACCAGTTGTCTGTGCAACTCTGCTTAAAAATTACGGAGTCTGGTACACTGAGATTCACTGTAATTTCCATGTGGAAACAATCAAAACTTGCATGCACCAACTGAAGTATACTTGAATGCATCATCTTAATTTCATATAGTTAAAACTGAATCTCACTGGCTGTATTTTCTGTCTTTCTTGAATGACTTCTCATGACCCAAAGCATCCCTGAAGTTAATTAACTACAGCACAGTACCTGAATTTCAGTGAAAGGGGGTTTCTCAGGCAGGCTCAGTAACTCCAGAAGAAGAGAAACATCCACTACTGATTTTGTGGTTTTGCTTACTGCAAAGAACTCTATAGCAGGACCTTTATGCTTACATTAACTACTAAACTTTACAGTAATTACTAATTAAAGCATAAATCCAGTGTGCAAGCTACAGGGTCCAAAAGTGGTTCCAGTTCTAATGAGTTTCCAGGAACAGAGTAGCACATTGTAGACTTTCAAAACATTACCTTTATTTTTCCTTTTGTGCACACAGATATTGTAAAACTGCATGCTTGCTTTTTAGTAAGTCTCTTAAGGAGGTCTCAGAGTGAAACCAGAAATTGTACATTCTGCTTATTCAGAAGGAAACAGTAGTTTCCTAAGCCCAGGAGGCTTAAGGTTTAACTTCTTAGTGCTGGGGTTTTGTTAAAGGTCACCCACAGCCTTTTTAAGCACAGATCTTTCTTACCTGTTTGACAGTGAGACATCCAGTGCTCTGTTCAGGTGCTGGGTCCCACTCCATACTCACAGGCAAAGCACCACTCTTGCCTCCAGCTCCTTCTGGAAAGGGGAATGGATCTATTCCAGCAACTATTTCAGCTTCCCGTTCCAGAACTCAGCTGACACCTAGCACAATGTCAAGGCAGAGGAAAAAAAGTCACCATTTCTTACTCCCCTCTTTACAAGAAAGTCAAACTTTTTACTGAGTGGACAAGATTAAGTATAAAGCTGAAGTATATGAATATTCATGGATTTGTTACACAGCAAGCAAACAGTGCAAGCAAATTGCCTCAGGGTCTGCTTCCCCACTTCCAGTTCCACCACTCCCCTCCTTTCTCTTTCCTCATAAGATGAACATGGTGACTTTTAATGCAAATTTTGTCCTAAAAGCTTAAAAAACCCCACCCTTTAAATAGATAGTAGAATTCTAAGAGCTGTTTGGGTTTAATGATGAAAGGACAATTCCACAGCACACAGGGAAAAGATTTCCAGGAACCAGAAGCAAATCTGAAAGCCAATAGACACATATATGTATTTTCCATCTGCGCTATTTTTAATGGATTACTTTAAATTCCTCTCCAAGCCCTTGAAGCATGCCCAGAAAAAAACATTTTCCAGTGTAGTTGGTGAGATTTCAAATCACTGGAAAGCACACAACTTCCCCCTCTAAGCTGCATGTACTAGAAAAACTTCTTTTTCTTCCAGTGTGAACCTTCTTTATTGCGTTAACTTCTAATTGAAGGTTAACTTTTTCCTACTTAAACTGTTAATAAGGAATGAAATAAAATTAATAGTACATAGATGTAAAGGTAAAGCCTACAAATCTTTATGCATTTGCAAGAGGTGTAGGAACTGGGATTCCTCTACCTCTATCAAAAACAGCACTAAGACTACACTTCATGTTCTGTTTTTAAGTACTGAACTTTATTGAAATTCAATAAATGCTTCTATATATAAATCACACTCAGTTCTTCTGCTCCATGCAAACAAATGACAGGTTACAATAAACTGTTACTACAGACACACAAATTCATCTTAAAGCCAGTGCAGTATAGAACTGTTTCTACAATCATAAAACCTGGTAATAGGATTAAATATATATATATATGTATATATATATACACACATACACGTACATTTTTTTAAAAGCAAAAACCATGGAGGTGGAATATATTAGTGATTAAATATAAGATTACATAGTCTATAGCAGCTTTTAAAATATTCAACTACTATCTAGTTATCTAGCAGCAAAGTTGTCTAATGACTGTTAGACAGTTTGTGTTTTCAATCAGTAGATGTTTTGTTCCACTATCTCATACAGACTGCAAGTGTTTCTGATCATCACATTAGCAAGAACAAACAAATTCCTACTTAAAGACTTACTGATGTTTGTAAAATTAATTACAATAATGCAACAAAAGAAATGTCATATGTTAATTGTCTCCTCCATATTAGAGAGACCAGCAGCAGCTGCATACTTCATTAATACTTTTTCCCTCCAATACAGACTCTAAATGCATGGAAATTTCCAGGAGGTCTGGCTAATCCAGGCGAGGACATTGGTAAGTCCTAGGGTGGCAGGTCAGACATCCACAGAATTATGAAGACATTAACAGAGCTGAAATGCATCGTGACCCACATCACTCCCATGACTAATCAGTTCTTGAAATTAATGGTGAATAGATACATTATCACAGAACCCTATGTTACGTGGTAAATTACATGATCCCACAACCTTAATGGCATCAGGGTAATATTATGTTCATGGCAGAGCAGCTTTGTATTTGTAACAGTTACCCTTTTCCACAATTTCTTTTAAAGGAGTGCCCTCAGCCAGATTATTTTTTGTAGGCTTGTTGGATATGCTGTAATAGGAGCCAAAAGTGCAGAGGATTAAGGTAATCAGTGTATAACCCAAATAAAACTGAAACAGCCAGCTCTCAGCTCTTACTGGAATACAGGGCAGAGAACTCAGTGATGTATTGAGCAAGAATTTCCAACTCTTCATTTTTATGTGCAAAACAAAAATAACTCCACTTGCTTCCTTCCACCCTTGTTCACTTGATTTGCTCAGACCAAGAGCTCTTTGGCACAGGGCCAGCATTAGCTGTGGTGCCCAAGTCATGTGGGCAGCTACTTTCACCCAGAGGCACAAAGCACTTCAATATTAAAAACCAGTGCAGGTTTGAGGAGATTTGACATTTCTGCACAGCACATTTAGAGGTCAAGGAACAAAAATGTTTACGAAGAGATAGAAAATTGTGCTTTGTCTCCTGTATCTCACCCCTTAAAGTCACAATTTACAGACTGGCTAATTGTGCAGTCTGACTGCAGTTACTGAGTGGGTCTTGTTTTCAGAAGTTCCGTTTGCACACATTATTTTAGCCACGTATCAGTATTCAGATACAAATACATTCTTACAGTAACCAAAAGTGCTGCCCAGAACAATGCTACATCCAGGTCAGGTTTCCTGACTGTTTCATACTCTTGTTAGCAGTCTTCCTACAGCCTGTGGGGAGCTTGCATTCCAGTTCATTATTCCAACATAGGGAGAAAGTTTCTAGTTAGCAAGATATGGCAGAGTTGTAGTTTTTATAACTCATGAATCACATTTTAAGTATTTTTTATCAACATGGTGACAGGAATCAAAATTACTTGCTTCACAATACAAACACATTTAACAGTGAAATGGATTCATGTTTTGGGAAGAATCCCAAACACAGTGTTTTTCATCTGGCAAGGCTCCCTTTCACTCCTAGGAGATGCAAGAGGGATTTTTGTACTGTGGGAAAAAAATAACCAGCACTTGGAACAGCTTCCCGAGAGGAAAACTGAGTAAGGGAGTGTCCATCACTCAATAACAGGTGAGGTTATGGATAGAGCCTGGGTATTGGTATTGAGAAACACGTGGGAGGAATCAAGGAGCTCCATTCCTGCCACTACTGAACTACATAGGAATAAAAGTTATGATTCTCTGAATCACATCTTAATATTCAAGAAAACATAAATTAGTGAAGCATAAAATATAATAAAGCTTAATTTAATTTTTTTTTTAATCCTTACATCAAACCCGATAAACTCACAGTCATTCAAGGGACTAAATTTCAACTCAAATTGCAGTTATAATGCTTGAAGGTTCTGTGGTTACATGAAGGGACAAGATGTATGGCTGCCTACTTTTAATGAGTACAAACTGAATTTCACAAGTAATGTGAATAGTTCATAATGCAAATTAAGCAAAGTGCACGTATTTTTGTATTTTAATGTTCCTGAAACTCAAGCCCTAGCATTTCTGCTAGTTTAACTCATTATATATTTATGTATACATAAACACACATTTAAATTAAAAGGGAAACAGAAAAGTGCACTTTATCTAAAAGCAATGCTCCAAGCTTAAATGAAATCCCTTATTACTTCATTTTTCTTACCATAACCTGCCCCAGCATTCCTTGTCATCTCAGCTGCTTGACTACTTTTTTGTTATACAGTTCCTTGCCTAATAATGAAACCACTTGCCACAGGGAGCCTGTTTCACAACCACTATTCCAAACCAGAGGATCACAGAGGCCTCTCAGGCACAATGAAATAGCTTCCCCAGGACTCAGTAATGGTAAATGAGCTTCATCCCCATGTACTTCTTCCCCACATGCAGCAGCCTTTTAACAAATTAATCCTGCAAGAAAGTCAGAAACATCCATGTTCTGCAGGCACCACGTACCAACAGGTCTCCAGTCCCACAAAGGCCTCTTCATGCTTGGTGTGAACTTTACCCAGCTCATTCCATTGCAAGATGGAGACTGAGGCAGCAGTGGGTGCAGAACCAGGGCTGTTGGGCCTCTGCTGGATAAATCATTTTGGTTTTACATCACGAGCCACTCTGTGTCCTGAAATGGTATCTCCAGTATTTAAAACTACCCCTAAAATGTCTGTTGTTCACCTGACACTTCAAGATGCAAACTTCCATAGGAAGGCAAATAAATCTCTGCAAGGCCTTGTAAGACACGTGTGGCATTTGGGAGTAATCCAACACATTTTTACTGAAGAAGAGCTAGGTGAAGCAGGCAACACTGAAAACCAGCTATAAGGAGCATTTACCACTCAAACAAGACACGACTTTGAGTTCACACAGATAGGGAAGGAGCTGGTATTTTACCTGCCAGCAGCTACCCCTGGCAGGTAGGATTTGTCTAAACTGGAAATGCAGAATCTGGGGAAACAAAGCGGACTCTCAAAAGTCTTATTTAGGCTCTTCATTTAAGGTACTGTTCAAGTGAAAAACCTCCTCTTTTGAAGAGCACTGGACAGGTGGGCAATTCTCTGGCTGCAGGCGCAGTGCACAGACCCTCTCAGCCCTTCAACTTGGGGCTACTTTTGTAACAGGGAATGTTACCACTCATGTCACTGGTCAGTGTACACAAAACGTACACCTGCACAGGATGCAGCATGTTTTCTGCAGCAACAGGCTGCATGCTATGCTGGTGTCATGGTGTATTTCTATCGTGACTACACATAAAATACACTTGGGAAAGGACTTTCTGCAAACAGTAATTTTACCCATTTTGTTACACTTGTGGCAGAGTGCAGGGAAACTCAGAGATTTGATCCTATGACACATACAGGTATTCAGCTGCACAGGGTCTGAACCCACAACTGTAGAGGCACAAAGAGGGACAGGGATAAGAGTCAAAAGAGGACTGAAAAGAGGATGCAACACTGTCTTAAGAGATCAGTGGAGCCAGTGACCATCAGAACATCCATTTCAAAACCAGACCCTGTGCAATATTACTGAGTTTCTTACTTCCATCATTTTGTAGAATATACACAAGAAAGACGTAGCAATTAGTTATGTTCAGGGACCAAAAAACTAGCTTGTCCTTGTGTCAAAACAGAGAGAAGCAGAACAGAGGATGCTTCAAGTTAGAAATCTTCTGTGATCAAAAGGTCTAAAGAGTGTTAAACTATTCTGATTTGTATTGCTCTTCTCATGCAGGAGACACAGCAGTTAGAGAGGTTTTTGAAGAGACTGGCATCAAGTCAGAGTTCAAGTCCATCCTAAGCATCAGGCAGCAACACCAACACCCGGGAGCCTTTGGGAAGTCAGACATGTACATTATCTGTCGCTTGGAGCCTTCCTCCTTCAACATCAACTTCTGCCAGCAGGAGTGCCTGAGGTGCGAATGGATGGGCCTGGATGAGCTTGCTAGGACAAAAGACACTACTCCCATCACCAGCAATGTAGCAAAACTCTTACTTTATGGATACCAGGAGGGGTTTGATAAGATTGATATAACCATGAGAGAGTTCCCAGCTGTCTACACAGGCCTGTTCTACAAACTGTACCACAGGGAGCTGCCGGAGTCCTATCAAAACATTACATGATACCAATATATTTCACATTTTCTTATATTAATAATTTAGAATTATTATTGTAGTGTTATTTAGATGATATTAAAAGTATACATGAACTTTTAAGGTAATTATTAGAAAGTAATTATATCTTCTATTCTCTAAGAAGCTGTAGAGATATAAATTATTTTAAAGGTAAATATTGCTCTAAGTGTGCATCAGATTTGTTTTCCTTTACTCTGTAAAGCAAACATAATGTAAATAAAATAGCTCTACATAGATATCTAGCAGAAAACAAAAGTGTTGCTGATCTTGAAAATACATTTTCCAAGTAATTTTACTTCCACATGCACTGGAACAAAAGGTTTGAAGAGCAACATAAAGAGAGTACCAAATTCATGTTTTAATCTGGTATCTGCAGAAGCAGTTAATGTTAGCAAATAGTTGCTTCCATTTTTTTCTACTTCAGAGAGGCTTAGGAAACGACCTCCTCTAGTGCAGTGCAGATGTTCCTGGAATCCACCGTGGAAATCAGCTTTTAGCAGACATGGGAAGGAAAAGGATAGCTTTCTGTCCAGGTCCAGTTTTGGGTCCAGGTTTGTACTGTCCAGTTCTTTTCAGTGCCACATACCAATCCGAGTATTTCCGTGATCGGTAAGTGTTGTAGTTATTGGATTCCAGGCGCTCAAAGAAGAAACATTCTTCTGTTGCACATTTCTAAAAGGGGAGAAGAAAAGGATTACTGAGACTCCAACACAACAAATCAATTCCTCAGGTTCAGGGGATTTATCAAGAACTTCAGTTAGCTTTATGTTTGGTTTTAAGAAATTCACACTAAATGTCTGATGTTTAAAGAGAGACACTGTTAAAACAGAGTCTTTAACTGTGATTCATTTTCTGTCTAACACAAAGTATTAGAAGTATTTTTGAAAATGCTGATACATTTATAAAAAAGGACACTATGCAAGTTGATCCTTAGCACTGAAAAGGAATAAAAAAAGAAACAAAACTCACGTTAAAAAGGAGAAAGCAGTAGTGACCAGTGCCTTAGAGAATTAAATAGGTGCTTAAAAATTAAAGATCCAGAATGCTTTAAAAGAAATAAACAAATATTTCAGAAGACAGAAATTCATGTGCACTGATGAGATCATTTCACCAAAAATTTTCAGCATATGCTCTTCCGAAGCTCTCACTGAAATACAACACAACTCATGCTGAAAAAAGGACTGCTGGCAATTATTAGGAACAGTTTTGTGAGTGTGTTTATAGGCAGAAAACAGTAGAAGCACAACAGGCCACAAGCTGTTGGAAGTCATCCTACAGAAATCCTCATGGAAAAAGCATTGCTTGTACTGCCAAAAATTATTGTATAATTTCATAACTATTTATTAGGTTAGGTGAAGGACAAAATCTTAGAGTTGAGAGTTTTCACCTGGATATGGCAAAAATGAAGAGCTGCAGGAAGCAGTGTTTGCAGTAAACATGATTCCAATAATACCCATTTCCAGAAAGAAAGCAAACCAAATGTTTTATAAATTCAAGTGAAGAGCACAAAGTGACCCAACTTTACCAGACTGTGAGAATAATTCTCAGTGAAGGGCAGACATTTTCAAGCACATCACCTTTTAAGAACCACGCTGATATAACTGCTGCATATAGTCTGAAGGGAAGCACGTGCTACAAGCAAAACCCACCACACAACAGTAGGCTTGAAATCCCAAATATAAACACACTCTGGTGTTTATAATTTCACAAATGGTGCTGAACACCTTATTTTCACCATTCGCTATTCCTCAGGGTAAGGAGGGCAATTTGAACAGGAAGCCAAATGCCACCACACCAGCACCACAGGAAATTCCCAATTATCCTTAATTCAAGAATAGCACAGTGGATTACTCCCTGCATTTTCTTCAACTGAGCTGTCACGCAATATCCAAGTAAATAATGCTGTAACTTGAAACAGGTTGTGTGACTGTATCCACACAGGCAGAAACAACACGGGCTTCTGGAGGCAGAGGGCACAGTGCTGAGGAGCACACCAGGGAGTCCTACAGCTCATGTGGAACTGCTGGAGTGTTCTGTGTGTTCAGACTCATTTCACTTGGCCAGAACTAAGAGGAATCAGGAATAATTGCCAGAGCCCTCAGCACGAGTCTTCATGAGCTGCAGTTCAGCTGGGGTTAGGAAATCACTTTATCACCAATACCTGTTACTTAACATGGTTAAAAATTAAGCAGATACCAATAAAGTGTATGGAGTTTAAAACAATTCTCATTAGAGACTTGTTTAGTTTATACATTTAACAACTTATTTATTTTATCCTCCCATTTTCAAAAATCTTCTTCTTGCCAGTTTTCTAGTTTGGAAGTATACATGACCAAAAAAACTTCAACTCTTTACAAAGAAGAAAATGAGAATACATACAGATTATTATCAGAAACTTAATTAAAAGTAAACATTTTTACCAATAGGCTTTACTTTCTACTTGGAAAGGGTCTTTACAATCAGTTCACGTGAAAGTAAGTGAAAGAGGAAAATACTTGGGGAGAAGGGACAGATTTCAATTTTCATTTGTTCTTATAATTTCCTTCTATATTTTGTCACTGTGATTTTCCTCTCAAACAGGCCATTCCAGTTCAATTTTTCAGCTCCTAGCTGAGGGCAGACATCTCCATCTCTTCCTAGTTCATAGTTTAATTAACTGACAGCACTAGTGCAGAGTTTACTTCTCCCAGATAAATCACTCACAGAGAAGATGAATAAATCCTGCTGCAGGAGAGCTTACTCGATACAGAGTAAGGAGAGGACCTACCAAGATGGGTATCTAGAGATGAACATGGAAAAAGTGCTGCTTACCAGGGCCAGCAACCTGCCGTCCTCCTTCATGGCCAGGAAGCGATTTGCACTGACACCTTTGATTGACACCACTCCTCTTTCTTCTGCTTGCAGTTGCAGTTTGACTGTGAACAAAACAGACAAAAGTAAATTTTCACACCCATTGGGATTATTTCAGAACAAACTTTAAACCCAAGAAAGCCTGAGCTTCAACTTTCAGCAGAGGATGCAAATCTCCAAACTCTAGCTTCCTGATCTCATTTTTCATCGAACAAAATGCTCATTACGAAGTAAGCAGCTATTGCTAGTCTGGCAACAGTAAGCCTAAATTCCTCCTTTATCTTCATTTCACACAAAAACAATTAAAAAAACCCATAAAATTCCACGAAGGACCACGAAGGTATGGTCAACTGCTCACAGAAATTGGGAATGTTTCATGGCAATTTTCTCATGAAGATTTCTTAAGGCCTAAAAACCAGCCTTGGACATTGAGTGCAAGCAATTCTATCCAGCTGGATTTTCAGAGCAGCTTGAGTCTAGACTATGATTAAGACTATTCAGAACCATATCATAAACTGAGTGTCCCATCGGTTCCCAACAGAAAAGTATCAATGAGTTTACATCAGACATCCAGCAGGTGGTTAGAATAACAACGAAAAAGAAGTGCAGAAGCAGATGAGGACAGCAAAGAGGCAAGACACGGTGCAACATTGTATCACAGAGCTTTTAGCTACTCCCTGTGATTTATCAGAGTCCAAACTGATTTTTCTAGCCACAAATCACATCCAGCAGTTTAGACTCAAGACACAGATGTTTTCCCCTTTGCCCGAGGCTTGTTTCAAGCTTTCAGCCAAAAGAGGCCTCCACCTAAATCCATGAGAGCTGTTTGCTATTTTTCTTCTTCTTTCTTCCCTGATTATTCCAGTCACTGTATTCAGAACAAGAAATTCATCAAGCCTTTAAAGTGGGTACAACAGCAGAGCCAGGAACTTGTATTTCCACTGCATTTCAGCCCAACCCTAACAGGAGTATCAGTGACGCTACCTCCAAGTTGAGGTTTTTTGACCATTAGCTAGACAAGATGGGTAATACTACAGCACAAAAAACTACACAAAATACCATAGAGAAGTCCACCAGGTACCTTCTACATAGCTTTTTGTGTCTCAAAAGCAATCTAAACACTGTTGGAAGTGCAATTTTTCCAGGGGGGGGGGGAAGAAGAGGAAAAGGAAGGAAAGTTCATGTTGTCTTAAACCTGCAATGCAACACTGAAAGCCCCCAAAGCAAAATCAGCTTCACTGGACTTTCCAACTCAAAAAACATGTGAATAAACAGACCCAGGAAACCTCTTAGATTTTCAGGTTTCAGCATTATTTGTTGGCTTTATTAACATAAGGTAACTCTACCACAACATTATGTGGATCTGGAGACACTACAGTACAACACAGCCTGACTGGTGCAGTCACCACCAGAATCAACAGTTACAGGTTTTGCTCAATGCAGCTTGATGCAATGGGTTGTAAGAGCAATGTGACATCTGACACTGATGATGGGTACCATTTGTAGCCCCTAGGGAGCCAACAGCAATAGTTCCACCATGGGCCATCCTTCTGGATCTGCCTGTAATACTTTTTTCAGCTCAAAAGCAGATCTATGGAAAAAAAAAACTACTTAAGAAGCTTGTAATCCAAAAATGTAGCACAGATTGTTGTGAAGCAGTTAATTAACAACTGAGCCCCAAAAAGGCACCTTTTCCCAGTCATTCTGGCAGTCCTGTGGGAGGGAGCAGAGCAGAGCAGAGCAGTCAGTCTCTCTACTCATTCACAACAAGCCCTTATGTTTGTGATGAACACCAGTGCCAGGCTCTGCTCAGTGCCTGCTGGTTTTGTGACAAGAGAACTCAGCATGCTGAGCAAACATCTGAAGGACTGAGGCTAAGCCATCATATAATTATGAAACAAAAAAAAAAAAACTATCCCAATTGCAACCTACAAGACCTTTATGTACTGACAACTCAAAAGGACTCACTAAATTTACTACTGCTATTAAGATTTTTATAACTCTTAAAAATAAACTCAAGTATTATCATCTTTCCTTTTTCTACTGAATAAGAAGAAAATGCAAGACACACATTTCATTTCATGTCAAGTAAAAAAACCTGAGGAAATATTGTAAAAGTGTATCTTTGAAAAATAGAAACAGGCTTAGAGAGCACAAATGGAATAATGTTAAAACACCGAGCTATAATTCAGGAAATGGATTTTAAAACTTCCATTAACCAGGAAAAGACATCACTTTGAATGTGGCTTGAGTGAGCCTATGATGCCTTCCAGTCGTACAAAAAAGAACATTTTTCTTCACAATACATATAGGCTGTATTAAGAATATGTATTCCCTGGTGTTTTGGCTGAAGAACAGTATGAGCTACAGCCTAATCTGAATTTCCACAGAAAACAGTATAATTTGTAGGATTAAAGGATGCTGAACCATACTGCAATGTGCACCAAAATGCCTGGCAGAGAGTTTTCCCCTTTTCCCAGTACACACAGTCCCTCCTGGGACAAATACAGCTGCTCTGAAGAGATGCACACAAATGATCACATAAGCTGAGTTTGGGGTTTTATGCCAGCTTCCTTTGCATTAATTAACCCAGGAAATTTGCAAGTGCACTCTTCTCAATAGTGACACTCAGGCAGACTCTTAGCAGCATCTGAAAGGCAGAATAGCTAAACATTCATTTCCCTTTTTGTTACAAGACAATTTATAGAAGATCAGAACACTTCAAGACCACTCCCTGATATGTACATTAAACAGGTTCAACAGTTTTGGGCTGGGTTTGCGTGTTTGTTTCTTTGTGGGGTTTTTTGTTAGATCAGGTCCTGATCTTGTAACACATTAAGCAGAGAAAACACTGCCTGATGTGATGAGCACCAGCAGAGCTCTGCAGGCACAGATTTCATGCATTTATATAATTCAGAGGTTAAATCATAGTTATTCATACGTGACTATGCCCCTTTCACAGGATATATGGTCTGCAGAGAGCTTAAAGTTCCAGGTTATTTGAGAGTTACAAATGGATGTTTGTTTCATAACTTGAAGAAACTTTTCTATGAATATGGAAGTTGAAAAGTGGTATTTAACAGCATTGTGGTTGGCAAGGTTTCAGAATTCTGTTAGGAACTGGATCTTTCCCATCTTTTCCTAAAGAGCACAAAAAATTATTTCCAAGGCAGGTTCCCATTCACCAGTGAAGAATCTTTTCAACAAGTGTCACAACATGGACAGAAAAGATGCTAGCAAATGCAGAGAATACAGGAAAAACACAAAAGGTTTTTTTTATTGCCCCAAGTGCTAGAACTGAAAAGTTACATTTACAATGAAAACTCTTTTAAGTCCCTTTACAGTTCTTCCAACCCAACAAACCTTTTGTAATGGCCCAAACCAAGTAATATTGCCATAACTCAAATGGTCCCAATTGGTTTAATTGCTCTGTATCACAAGAGGTTCTGCCAGAAAACTCCTTCAAAACTGCACACACCGCTCTTTGCTGCTCTGCCTCTCTTACTGAACTCACCTTCCTTAGGCAGCAGGAAGGAGAAGCCCTTCTCATGACTGTAACACCACTCCTGACAGGGCAATAAGGGCATGTGAAATACAACTTTTTTCCAAGGGGACTCTGGGCCCCAAAACATGGATCAGCCAGTGTTCCAGGAGTTTGTGAACATCTCAACAGCAAACACATGCTGTACTCAGACACAACAACTAACAGCAGCTTCTGCATCCTGGAAAGAGGAATCTGATACTATTTCAACCCACGTTTTCACTACCATACAGATGTTTTATTCTAACTGAAAGGGCCATTAAAACACCTCTGACTCAGTTTACAGAAGGGAGACTTTATGTACCTCCTGAAAAATCCCAGCCTGCACGTCTCTGGATCAATGACTAGCATTACTACAGTCTCTGTTGTGGAAAAGCTAAAACCAAGCCAAAGGCTTAGGGCCCATCTCCAACATATTTGCAGAGGCCCTGTAAGGAAAATCCTTCCATGAAGGCCCCAAATGAAAATGTAGTGAAGCTATTGCACCAGGTCCCCATCACTCGTCCCTCCTGCACCACCCTGCCCACAGACAAGAACAAGGCAGCAACTATTACGGAGTCACACTGCTACAGAGGTAGATCAATACGTATCAGAAAAGTTCATTAAAAAGGAGGAAAAAGAATCAGCAACACTTTGCTAACTGCAACACCCTACACCCCAATTCCCACCCCTGCATACTCTTAGGGCTAAAGCTGGCTGATTCCTTCATGCCTGGGGGCAATGTCTATTCCCAGCCAGGTGTCCAAGCAAGACACACAGCCGGGTGTGCGTGCTCCACACCTAACATAAAGAACTCCCCCAAACCCAAGGGCTGAGTTGTCACAGATACAGATGCACACACACATTGATACCTGCACCATTTTGCCATTTCCACAGCCAAAGCTTCCTGCTGGGTCAGACAGAAACTCCAGCCTGTGAGTTGGTGATGCCTACTGTAACTTAAACCTAGGAAACAAAAATATCTTAGGCTCTCTCTCCCCTACATCTGTCTCTGAAACTTTCTGATACCTCTTTCTCAAAAAACATATTAAGCATGTAACACCTTGCACTAACTGAAAAGCTCTGCACCAATGTAGCAGGCAGTCCCAGTCTTGAGACCACAAACAAGACACAACTCTTTGCTCCCTTTCATAGGCTTGTTGTCAAACAACTGTGCAGGGCTGCTGAAGAACACACTGCCTAAAACCTGCAGCACATGTGGGGGAGAGAAGAGAAACAGAGATGAAAAGCAGCAAGTGAACCTTTGCAGAAGAGGTGGTCTTTTAATAAACAAAACCCACAGAACAGCAACAAAAACAATCAAGCAAATGAAGTGTCCTGGTAAGGAACAGTGAGTCACACTCCCCTACAAAGGCACACTTCTTTGCTCTTGCATGACAACATTATTAAGTGTATCTTTTTCCTTCTTGCCAGCCAGAGGCATAAAACCACTCACAGACAGACCTAAGGTCTATAAAATGTAAACATCTACAACAAAAATACACACTTCTGAAATATGAATACTTCAAAAAAGTTCCGGTTACACTTAGGAGTAAATCCAAGGCTTTAAATAGAATAATAATGTCTGTAACTGTTTAAATACCAATCTCTACTTCACCACATAAAATGGGCATCTATACAGTTTATGAGTTTCCATCTTTTAAGCAGTACAAATAATGAATACAATTAAAATTATTTCCCTATTCAGGTTTTTCATCTATTCTCATTTATATCTTAACCTCAATTCCTACAAAACATCCAACTCCACCCAACATATGCCTATCATACTGGGAATCCTCCCCAGGAAACACTGCTTACCAAATACACAGCATCCTCAAGCATTCCCTATAAATGTCATGTAAGAGACAGTAAAGTCACCCTGCAGACAGTTTCAGAACCATGTCACATTCACCATGTTCTGGCAACAGCCTGGCTTAGTGCTCCTTGCCTGTGTCCACATGTAAAACACACACAATTATATTGCTCCACCTCATACATCTAGCAGAACTTGTGGATAAAACTTCATCAAGTCCTTTAAAAAGTTAAAAGCCCTAGGTTTTCTGTATTCTGCTTACAAAACACAAGTTGGGTCTTTTGTGCTGCCAAGTAAACAGCAACTGCTTGGCATTATGTAAGGATTTCAAATGTCAGACACTGCAAGTACATGATTGTATATAACTACATTAAATTAAATACCTAGCTGCCACACTGCTGTCAGTCTTCTTGTCACTGCAGACGAGCTGACTGCATCAAGGAAAGCCAAAATTACAAACATGAACAGAGACCTTCTCCCTTTACCAGATACTGGTAATAACGCTCGGTCCCCGAGCTACCAATACCTTTACCACAAATTCTTGGTTTAGACAAAGTTCAAGGGTTTCCTTGTCAAGACAAGGAATGTATATTCACACATGGTATGTACAACTTTATGTAAAGGGCTTTTCTTAAAAAGGGTATCCTACATGCTTCTTTCAAGTGCTTTCACTTCATTTAGTGATCACTGAAGTAAACCACAGAATAACCAATTTCAGTTGTTCAGCTTTGATTTAAAGCTGGTGTAAGTGTTCAGCCAATGTAGCAATGTCACTGACTAATATATGAATATACAGACAGAACTTGTGGAATTCCATCTCTTTGTGTATACCATGTATTCACTAATCTCTTTGTAACTACAACCTCTTTTTCACTTGCAGCAAAATAAACATACATAAAAACAGGGACAACCCAAGAATGTCACTCCAGAAGAAGGTAAAAATTTATAATTTTTAAAATGTATTTTTAGTCGTCCTTCTTCACAAACAACTCACACAGCACCTATTCAGAAATATATTTTAGGGCTGTGATGTCAAAGCAGTAACAGATTGGATGAGATGAAATGAAAAGGCTGCCAGAGCAATGGTGATAAATGGCCAACCTTAGGCTTAATAAGCTTTAGTGCCACAGATGGAAAGGGAAAGATGGATTTTAGAAATGCCAAGTATCAGTGAATTAGATTTCAAAGGAGTCTGACACACAGTGGTGAACAGGGAATGGTGTCAGGCACCCAGGCTGCCAGGGAGATAGCATAGCAGACAGGAGAAACAAGCAGCTGATAAGAATGAGTTCTTATGAATTAACTTGCCATTTAGAGTTGATTGCTCATGATCTGTCCAAAAGGTTAAGAAATAGTGGCTGTGTTGGCTTTACATTTCCCCCATCTTCAATACCAGTAACACTGAATTTGATCATTTGAGTCTTTAATAAATATTTTTGACAAAAGCCAACAAAAAAGCCCCAGTAAAACCCCTTACACCACATTAAATCAGCAGGCAGCCCGGGCGTCTCTCACTCCTAACAGCATTTCCATCTAATAAATATAATTACAGAAACAACACTGACCCATGTTACCAGAGCTTGATCACTGAAATTCAGCCTAAGCTTGAGACACCTTGCTCTGCTCTTCAATTTCAAATAGTCACACTTTACAATCACTGGTACTACCTCAAGCACATACACTTAAATGTTCCAGGAGACAAAATTTCTTGAAGCAATGAAACAAGCAGAAGGTTGGGACTGAAAATAAATCAAAACTTGCAACAGGAACCTCTGCGTTGCTAAGGGCACAAGCATTGTAGGTCTTTTTTCTCCCTTTTCCTGAATGAACTACATTATTGTCAGTAAAACATCCACAGTGACACTGTAAACTTCTGTAAAACCACAAAATGAACCCTCTGTATTTACATACTCAGAGACACAGCCAGGCACATGTTTTGCTAGTCATCCCAAATGGAGAAACCAAATGAACAGAATCCATATCCTATTTCCCAGAAACTGCTCTGGTCTGTGCAGCAGGATGCCCTATGTGACTTCCAGACAGATGACAGCCACTCACCATACATCCTCTGTATGGCCCTCACTAGCTGCTTCTCCACACTAAAAAATGTCACAGGTTTCAATGGCACCTAATGGAGTACTGCACAAAACTACTCCACAGGTGTGGTTCTCTGCATCCAGAGATCTCGGTCTCACTGCAGGTCTTCTTGGAGTTATGGAACTGAATTAACATTTAAAGTAACAATTAAGATTTTGTGACTTGCACATTCCAGATGGAATCCTAGTGATTGCTGTTTTATATGAGATCTGCTAAGTCTCATCACAAGATAAAAGGCAGGTTTGCAAGCTCCACAATACAAGAACATAATTTCATCACACTGCCACTGCAAATAGCTATGGAGTCTACTTCCTACTTGGCCCTTTCCTACTATCCTTAGTATCTTTCTCCTTTGAATCACTCAAGCAACGTGGTTTTCAAGCACTAGAAGTCAAAGATGAGCGATAAGTTCATACAGGATCACTCAACCAGAAGTGTACCATGACAGTTTGTGCAAGACGACCTCCACCCAACTTTGTAGACATCATCTCATTTGTCTTCTCCTACTATCCTACCAAGCTCCAGTCAAAATCTAGCCCTACCCTGAACAAACAAACAAAAAACTATGTAAGTTATAAATCCTGAAATGCTACCAGCACTCCAGAGAGTCACCCTTTAAATATTTTTATTGAAAAGTCTGGAGGCATCAGGAGAGCCAGACAGTAACTCAAGTTTACCCACATATTGTCCCAAAACACCACTGAAAATGACAAATGAGAGAGTTGCTGTATTTTGAAACACACTGCCTTAAATAGATCTTAATAAATGTAAAGGCTATCAATTTTTCTTCAGAACCTAAATGTAATCTCTTAAACAACTTTCAAAGCTTCAGAAGTTATGCCATAAATATTTCAAATACCATGTGGTATAGATATTCAATTCACAGATTTCATGCAAGTCTGTCCTTTTTTCAGTAACAGTAACTTGAGCATTCTCAGAATAACCTTTATGTCAAAACTGGATTGTGTTAAGGCTATGTAGTCTGTTACATCTTTTTTAGATAACTGCACTAAGTATGCTGCCACTGACAGCCAAGAAGCTCCACTGTCTCTAGGATATGATCAAATACAGTCCAGTACCATCAATCACCTCTCATGTGCTCTGAAACAACTGACAGTCAGTGATCCCAGAGCAAGGCTCCCATGAGTGCAACTTCTAAAGCTCTTAAGTAATATAAAGAAAGAACAATTTAAAAATATATTAAAAGCCAAAATCCACAGGTTTCAACAAAATGCAATTGAGTCTTTCCATCTAGTATGTCAAAAGAAATTGTATCTTAGAAAAACTTTACTAACATGATGTAAACCTTCAATAAAATTCTTGTAAATATTTCTCCACTGCAGGATAAACATTTTCTTAGAACGAGGTGCCCAAATGCCATGCCTTTACTAGCCAACACACTGGGAGCCACCTGATTTCATTTGCTTGATGAGTATGTGGCCCCATTTTATCAAGATGACAAACATACCAGTCTTCATTCTGACTTTACTATATGTCATACATGGGTCGTTGCAAGTTTTTACCAGAAGCTTTAACCCAGTCATATAAAGGAGGTCATAAAGACAGCTTTTGGAACAATCTACATTTATGTGACTGTCTCCACGATGTCACCATATACTGTCAAATGACTTAATGTCATCAGTATTTCTCTCTCATTCTTAATCATTCAGCTATAGCCACAGCTCAGCTTTTTTTCTGTAAACAAGAATAGGCAAGTACCTATAAGCACTCATGATTTCTAAACAAAGCCTGTGAGATTTAAGGACTAAACCCTGCCCTCTAGTGTATCTGTGGATGGTGGCGTTCCATCTTCAGAGAGTACTCATTACCTATTCACACACCTTCAGCTGGGTAAGACTCATTAAATCTGGGTAAGATGATTAACAAAAACGGTTACACATGAGAAAATTTCCTCACCTGAACAACATCCCTCAGCATGCCCGGAACACACAGGTATTTTATTTATTCACTTAATTTATACAGTGGAACCATGCAGAAAAGAGTGTGATGGTATCTCTATAACAAAAAGGTGAAAGACACAAAGACAACATACTTTTAACTTTTTTACATGGGGGCTTTCTGTTACCTCATTCCCTAAACTACTACATCTGAGAGTCAGGAGGAATTTCTGTGCTATGTGTATTTGTATGCTTGGCAAACCAGTTAAAAACTGTGCAACAGATCAAAAATAATGCAAAGAGTCCATTTTCAGAAAGACTTGCATAGAAGCAAGTCATTCAAATGTTTATGACCAGGATACTGCCAGGGTTTGGCTTTCTTTTGTATTTTTAAAAAGCCAACTTTCAAGCAGTGCTAAGATTTGTAACAGTCAAGAGCCCCAGCCATGTCTGTGGGACATCAAAATGAAGAGAACTTGAGTCCCAAATAACTTAGGCACCCATAAAAAGTAAGCACCAGACACTGAACCTTCATACTTAAACACTTCTTGACATGTACTCAAATCTTTCTTTCTGAGGATCATAGTTAGCCTTCTTCTATTTGCATGAACAGTGATCAATTTTCTATCTTCTTGACTAAACCAGTACACTGTAGAAGTCTGCACGTACCTCAACGGTTTTTTCAAAACATTTACAGCATTAGCATTTAAATGTTTTGTATGATACAAGTTAAAATCATAACATTAACAACTACTTATGACCGTAGACATTTTCTAAAATTGATGGGTAATGTTCCCTTTCTATCCCCCTTCACCAGAACTGTATCCTGTTCAAGACAAACACCTCCAGGGCATTTCTAAACATCTTTCAAAAACACAGCATCGGAAGCTGTTGATCAACAAGGCAGACATCTTTTTTGTTTTGATTTAAACAACACAACTCCAGCCTTCTGTTCCTTGTTTGTCTGAAACATGCTTCTTCATGGGAAAAAACCCTGAACGGAATCCCCCAAGGTGTGCCCTTCACTGAAGCTGCCCATCAGATGTGGCAATATGAACCACACAAGCCATATTGTCCTTTTTCTCACCTGTGTGATTCATACAATTCTAATCCTCCAGCACACAGGACCTCAACTGCCTTGCCAATTTCACTATTGACACCTTTACAAATAAAAGGTGAACGGGGTGAGTGTAAAACAGTCAAAACTCTCCATGCCATGACATAAAACAGACTACATACTCCGAACAAGCCATCCTTAGTATTAGAGGTAGAAGGAGGCAGACAAAAAGGACAAGGATAATGGAAATTTGTTTACAGCACTAGAAACATAAGAGCATAGTAATTTGCCTTCTAAAATAAGAACTTCCTTTAAAAGTAAAAACGAGTATGTGCTAATCAAATACTATTTTGTACAACTGATGCATAAGAATAGCATCTACCACAAGAATCTCTAACTGTCCTTTAACTAGATTTCTAAACCAAATTCTCTGCAGACATTATATTTCTTTTCCCAAGATCATTTTAGAAAACCTTTTACTAAGCTAAGAAAAACACCATGAATTAAGGTTTATATTTTCTTTGTTAACTTTTTAAAGTCTCACATTGTCCAAGATTTTTTTCCATCTGCCACACCAACGTGACCTGCCAGGCATACCACAAGATTTCACAGGCACTTCCACAGAGCAGCATTCACCAGGTCAGAGTTCAGCATGGCACAGATTCGTAGGGGATGACGTACTTACAACAAGGATGCTAAGGATGTTTCCACCATTCACCCAACAGGTAAAAGAGGAGGAAAAGAGAGGAGCTTCAGAGAGACAAGTGCCAAAGGAAAAGGGAAAGAATGCTTAGTCCTAAGATTGTCCTGAAGAAAAAGTACAGAGACAAAATGGAGACCCAGAAAGAAATGACAGCAAAAACAGTTATGGACCAAACATAGAAACCTGACAGGGAAAGAGTTTGGCAGAACTACAAACACCAGAAAGATTTTCATTCACTACTATGAATGCAGCATGAAAAATCAGTTTAAAATTTTCTAGCATTCATAAAGCTTAACAGGAAAACACACATTAGACAGACCCAATACTATAAAACTAGTACTAGCTTTCATGGCAGAATAACTAGAAAGGTGGTCTGGGAGGGAAGATGATTATAGGAGAACTATACGATGAAAAAGATTACAACAATAAATACCACCACCAATGAGGGCAGCTTGGCCCAGCCAGGCAAGCACAGAACAACACGCAGTGCTACTACAGATGGGATGACATGTTTGATGAACTAATTAAATACTTATTTCCTGTAAGAAACCCTACATTTCACAAACACAGAAGACTACAGTAAGTTGAATACATTACTGCACACTTTCCAGTGCAGAGTTGATTCTGTGCAGTAATCAACTCTTATACGTAAAATTCAAACCAATTATCTAAACAGTAAATTAACAATCTGCTTTAGGCATCAACATCCAAAAGGTCCACATGAAATAATTTAGTGCATTTTATCAGCAATAAATATACTTTATTGTGACTTGCACATCAACTGTGCTTCCCTTCAAACCAGTGTTTGAGAAGAGAAATGCACATGTGTAGGACTGAGTCTGAAAGCTTCTTACAGCTTTTCCTAAGAATACTAGTTGGCCTAACAAAGGACAGTAGTTTTTCCCAAATATACTGTATGAACTGCTCCACATATATCTTCAGTCCACCATATGTACAGTATTTCTCCCAAAGAGTCACAAAACTCAAGCCCAACTTGGCAATACTATTAATTGGGAAAAGTCTGTTACAGTATTTCTTTGGAATTGCTGGAAAAACTTTTTTTCAAATGGTGAATGTCCAAAGTGGAAAATAATATTAAGAACCTTTATTCCACCTCCTCACTTCCTTCTCTTCATCCTCTGACTTAAATCCTGTCTGTGCATCTATCACTCAGTACAAGTGCAAAACAGATGAAAAAGCACAGTAAAATATTTCACATGTTCTTTATGCCAAGTGCCTGCAGTTGCCTGATTAAGGTGTGCACACTGAACAGTTCCAAATTATATGAAACCAGGAATTGCACTGATACTATTTACCTGACTTACAGCTATACCACAACTCCTTGTACCTGTTCTGAAGGAAATGCTTCACAGGCATTTCCAAATCTTACCACTACACCTGCAAGAACCCCATACTGAATGAGTTCAAAACTTTCTGAGGTCTGCAAAAAGGCATTTTGTTCCTGGGCCAAAGAACAGCCTGGTTTGTAACAGCAACCTGCCCCACACTCCCTGAGAGGCCGCTGTCTGCTGGAGAGCAGCACCAGGCACTGCAGAGGTGAGCTTGGGTCACCAACCCTCAGACCACACAAACCACTCAACCCACCAGTTGTGTTCCCAGCTCAGGAGCCTCTTCAAAAGATCAGGTATCAGGGGATAAACTGCTTCTGCTGGAATCCATGAGTTTTGTTTTAGCTGGATTTTATCTGTCCTTAATTTTAAGTTTAAAAGTAAAAGAAAAGCCCCAACATGCAACGTTTTAAGGCAAAAAGGTTTTTTGACAGCACGGCTACCTTGAACAAATTTATACCTCTGTTCTTAAGAGTTCTTTACACTAAGTACTTCTATTCATGAGGACTTACCCACACTGCAAAAAAACCCAACCTTCTTTCTACCTTTATGCAACTAACATATTTACCAGTGTCGTGTAAAGCAGTCAAGTGCTATTACACGCATTTAAGTGCTATGCAAACAAATTCAGATACCGTCAAGCACATAAGCAAACATTTGTGTGTTCGATAAGCTCTGTCCCGATGCAGGTTGAATGAGAAGATGCCAACAAGTTTGCAGTGGGACAGCCCCCCGATGCCCATGTGGCACCCGGCGCGGTCTGGAGCCACCACAACAAATACATATATGACTAAAACATATGCCCGTAGGTGCAGACATTTCTTTATTTGTAGCCGACGCTGCATCAGCGCGGGAGGCCCGCCGCCTCCCCGGCCCCTCTCGGTGGTCCCGCTGCCCCGGAGGAGGGTCCGCCCGCCCCGGCCCATACCCTCAGGATACTCACTGTGGGGATCGCTCTTCTCCCGGACCCCGTCCACCCTTCCGTCGGGGTTAATGCGCAGGAAGAAGCCGCCGTTCTTGCAGTAGAGCCGCTTGGGGTCCTTGAAGTGCCCGGGGGGGAAGGCGCCGCTGCCCCCATCGTCGGGCAGCGTGGCGATGCTCCCCGCCGCCGCCATGCGCCGGGCCCCACCGGTGTCCCTCCGCCCCGGGCCCCCGCCGACCCCCGCCGCCAGCCCCGGGCGGCCTCGCCCCCTGCCGCGGCCGTCCAGCCTCGCCTTGACCGGAGCCGAGCCGAGCCCTGCCCGCCCGGACCCGCTGCCCGCCGCGAATGAGGGTCCCGTCCCCTCCTGTCCTGTCCCCGCCGCGGGAGCTGCGCAACGGCGCTGCCGGAGGGCGAGAGAGAAGGAGGGTAAGGAGGAGGGCGGGCATGGAGAGCCCAGCGCGCCGGGACGGGCTCCCCGTCGGCACCGGGCTGCCCCCGCCCCCGACCGCCCCCGCTCCGCGCCTGGGGCCGCTCCCTGCCGGCGGGGCAGCGGGCGAAGCCGGGGGGTGGTGGCGGAGCAGCTCTTACTTACGCGGGGCCGGCTGGTCCCGGCGGGACAGCGGGTGCGGAACACGACGAGCCCCCGTATGGCGGGGGGTGGCAGCAGGTTCCCGGGCAGGGGGGGGCTCCAGCCTGGGTCCCGGGGGAGAGCGCGGCACTGCTGCGCATCGGCTACCGCCGCCGGTCACCCCGGCCCCGCTGCAAACGTGATACAACAAGCGTGCCAGCTTGAAGGTCGGACATCTTTCCCCGAGCTTTTCAAAGGAAATAACCAGAGAGCTATTTTGAGCCAGAAGAAGTTATATGGCCTCCATATCGTATTAAATTGTTTAAATCACACTATGTTAAAACATATTTACCTGTTAAAATTCACGTGGCCACCATTTCACTTGGGAGCATTCACTGAAGCAAAACGCCCATTCAGAGTAAGCAAACTCATCAACTGGTATCTGCAAAGGGCAACGGAAGAAAACAGGAGAAATCCCGGCCTTCTAACAACACTACTCATACTTCTAAAAGCGCATTGACCCATCAAATAAATGCTGTGCTTGAGGCTGACAACAAAACAGGAGGAAGAGGTTTGTTTCCAAACCCAGGCTTTGTGCCCCAAGGCTGTGCCTTTCTGAGTTAACACAATGCAACTCTCCACACTAATAATTAAATGCCAAAGCAAGGCAGACTGCATACACAATTTATGATATTCTTTTTGGTAGGACCTATGTAAAGGAATTTCGTTGCTGGTCAACTTGCCCTCACAACTCTGTCTTCTTGCAAGCCATGAATTGCAATTATTTACCAGAATCAGAGACAATTACACTGCTTCCCACACCCTCACTCCAGTTGCTTAATGATGATGAAGGGACCAAGCAGAGCACGGTAGGGCCCAGGGCCACCTCCATCTCAGCCAGCTGCCCTTGCAGTGCCACAGACACCGCCAAGTGTTGCTCGTGAGCATCCCTCCTTTCTCCTTAGATGCTTCAGCTTCTTCCTGCCTGACACTTGCTGCTATTTCTCCTAGAAATTCCACTACTGTCACTATACCTGAGAGCTTTGGACAGTCATAGCCAACAGCAAAGACCCTCCTCCTTTCCTCTTGCTCTTCTGCAACAGAAACTGTGTTCAAGGCATTTTTGTCTCCTTGCGCTACAGAGTCTTCTAAAACCCTGGTCTCCTTCTTGGAAGATGAATGAAGAGAAGATGAAGGTAGGTTCCAGGTAGATAGAGGGAAGGGGTGAAAACATTCTTAACCCTGGAATTGAAATTTTTACAAACAACACATAAAACCCCAAGCATCTTATCTAAAGATTAAACATCAATAGTTTCACTCAACCATTTCTGTAACTGTCTTTCCCTGCACACACATTCACAGCTCTCATATAACAAACCCTGAGCACTGTATCAAGAAATCATATTTCAGCATCTCATCACTCCATCTTCTGGGAAAAGAGTCGCTGCTGGCAGGTCTGGAGCAAGCCCTGGTCCCCCATGAGAACCACCGGCTGCCTGGAAGCCCTGTCACCAAGCTGCCTGCAGCCTAAACCCCATGCGTCATAGCTGTGATATTTCTCAGTCCTCTGAGCCCCCCAGGATGGGGCCAAACCCAGTGGAAGTGGGGTGGGCAAGGAAATCAGCTCAAACTCCTTGTCAAATGATCCTTTTAAAGGCTTGAGCAACTCTAAGTGGCTACAGTAAAACTATGGGGCTTGAGAGCTCTTTAGCAGTTTGTCACTGGGGCTTTTATCTGTAGGGCCTAGAAATAAAAGACAACAGCTAAAATGGAAGGTCAAATTCCCTAAGCTAGCTGTACTCACCTCAAGATCAGCCAATTTTCTTTTTTTTTAAATATGTTTTCCTTTCTCTTCTTCAAATGGAAAACATACCAGTTTGGTTTTTTTTTTTCTGTTCTACTTTCTTCTTCACTCCAACCTCTTAATATGGTCATTAATATTCCTCTGAACATTGACTAAAGCAATGTTGGCAGTAGCATTTTCCTTTCTCATGGCCTCGACAACGTTATCCCTACCACCACCCTTCCCAAATGCAGACCTTGTGCACAATTACACCCATACAGCTGATTACCCTCCACCCAAACCATTAATTATCCTGGCTTCCAACACTCTTAAATGAGCCTTCTCTTGGCCTGCGTAAAACATACTCCATGTTAAAGTGCCTTAAACTTTACCTTCCTTCTGCTTCAAAAATAAATCTTTAAGACATATTCTTTAACTTTTTCAGCTTCTCTAAATTACCTGTTCATGTTTGTCTTGCATAATTTTGTAACCAGCTAGACTGTTTAATAGAATCACCAAATATCTCAAGTTGGAAGAGACCCATAAGGATCAGCGAGTCCAACTCCCTGCTTCTTGCAGGAACATCTTACCTCTTAGAGAGAAAAACTTGTTTTATCCAGTGCTGCTCCTACACTTAGGGTTCATCCTGAACACAAGGCACTTCATGAACAAGACAGGCAGGCATCTGCATAGAGGAAATGGTTTAGTGAATAATTTATGTTTGAGATAGCACACTTCTGGGTGTTTGAGATAGCACAATTCTGCATAACTTTAAATATATTTATTTCCTTCAAAGTATAAGCATGAATTAAAAAATTTAGTGGAAATTTATTCTCCAGAATTCTTAGTTCTTTCACCATAAACAGCTGATATTTATATTCTGGGCCAATATTCATATGCTCAGTACTCAGCACCTTAAATTCATGTTTCAGCTGCTTTGTATGATACAGACAAAAGTCTGCCTATAATAGACATTTTTTTTCTTCTAATTACTAGTCACTATAGAAAGCAGTCTCATCTTTTGCTCACCTTTTTAAAGTGCCATTTATGAGAAAAAACTTCTGCATTTTAAATATTTATGCATATTGTTAAGTGCCTAAGACATTCTTCCTGCATGGCCTCTTTTTAAAAAAAATCTGTAATGGAAGTTCAGTTTTTGGTTTACCTTCCTAATGATTTTATGATACTTCATGAGTATTTTTTTTTAAAGCTGATTTCTTCCTGCTTCATCTTTTTTTTTTTTTCTGGTAAAAAAGTTAAAAGAAGTCATATAAACAATAGAAAAAAATCTCCTCGCTATTATAAACCTTTTATAGTCTCCATTCCAGTTTAGAAGAGTACTTTATTCCTACAAAACATCACTGGACACTTGTTTATGTCATTCTAATGTAAATTTTTCTGAATATATGCTTTATTTTTTACTAATTTTACTAATGTTGAAAACAAAACAGCCCAGGATAGCTGAAGATAAGAGAACTAACAATCCAGTGGGGCTGAAATTTGAAGTAAATAAAATTTATTATGGTCCAAAATTATTGCACTTGGAAGAAGAATGGAACTGTCTAGAAGCAGGGACAGCTGTTGTAGATATAAGAAATACAGTAGTGACCTCAACCTATGAGTGTCCTAAGCACAAATATTTATGAAAGTTAGAGTTCAGAATTAGCAAAATCACCCCTCTCTCCAATATATATACAAACACATACACTCTTTCTGTATCCACATTATATAGACTAATATATATAAGTTAGCAAAATTACCCCAGGCTAAGAAAATAAACTATGTCAATATAAAGACTTATAATACCCATGGAAAAAAAAATTTAAACATACTCCAAAATCAAACATCATGAACTCAAAGAATTTGGGTTAATCTTAGATTTCAAGGAAATCCAAATTTATTAAGGGAGGAAATTCTTTAGTGGGAACAATCATATCCCCACATTTTTTTCAACATTGCATCATTAGCATAAGATCATGATTTTGGTATGTCTCTCTCCTGATCCCACAGCACTGGAAGAGCAGTGTCTGATCAGGTCAGTGGTCCAGATGTCCTTCCTGTCCCCTGGGCAGCAATGCTGAGCTGCCCCAGCATGGGCTCTGCGTCAAGGCATTTAGAGACCTTCCAGTTGCGTCAGTAGCCCCGTCACTTGTCCCAGAGCAACTTATCCCCTTCTGATGACTCAAGACATGTTTCAGTTTCATTATATCACTACAGGGCTAAGCAGTTGCTCTCGCACTGGAAACGCCTGGACACACATCAAGAGATCTTTTTCTGCTGTAGTGAGGGGACAATCAGTGCTTATGAGACAGCTACAAAAATGCAGCCAGTGTCTGTTGTTTTTTTGTCATTTAAGAAACCCATTAACTCATTGGAACAGAGGATATACAAACATTTAAGAAGTGAATCTTCACATAAACACTGAATAGTTGAGGTTGAAGGGATCCTCTGGTCTGCCCCCACTGCTCAAGCAGGGCCCTCTAAACTGGGTTGCAACAAGTCTACTTGCAACAATTCTAACAATTTTAACTCTTAATTTCCACATGGACTACAAACCACTCAGGGTCAAAAATTGTCTCTCTCACCTTATTAAGCTTCCTAGAAAGTGATTGGGAAACAGTGGAAGATCTGTTGCAGGTTATTCTTTATCCTCTTTTAAATTACCTTCTTGTCTTATAAGACTTGAAAAATTCATAGCTTCCAATGGGCTAATTCTGGAATTCTATATTTTTCACAAGACTGAAGTTGGAAGTTAAATTATAGGTGGATGTGAAGAACATACTCTTTACATTCACTGATATGTTATAGAACAAGGCCAAAATAACTTCATGGAGGAATATAGCAAAGACAGAGTATTCCCAAGGAACAGGAGTTACCACATCATGCAGCTTTCATCATTTCACATCTAAGGGCAAGGGGAGATGAGATCAGTGAGATGTTACAAAGAAAAAAAGAAAAGAAAGAAAAAACTTTTTCTTTTCTGTACAAAGAAAAAAATTATTTTACTACATAATTAATTTAGTTTCTACAAGTTTCACAATTTAAATCTTGTTCTGCATTATTTCTGTAAAAGAAGTATTAGCTGGTAGGTAGAAAATAGTAAGAATAAAAAAACCAAAACCAAAACCCTCTCTTTCGGTAACAATCTGTACTGATAGTATTCCAGAAGGAATGTCACAACTCTCCCATTTGTTTTCTCTTTGTTTCAGGATGGTTTCCATGGATCCCCAAACCTAGGCCCCACTGAAGGTTTCCCCAGAGCATAAGACCATGTAGCAGCAGGTCACAGACCAAGCATCACTTGCAGAACACAAACAGAATTGCAGTAGCACAGTCAACACATTAAACATCTTGCAAATAGAGTTTACTGTTCAGGATACCAGCACACTGGAATCTGAAAAAGGAGACAAGCCCTGGAACACCATTAGAAACATAAATAAATTATGCAGTACTTTGTGCTGTATTAACTTTTAGTTCTAGGGAGGGAGAACATATCCCAAATGAATTTGAGGCAGAATTTAATGCTGGAGTGGATATGGTTATTGTTCCTCCACCCCACACCGATGCCATCCATGCCATCACTAGCTCAGGTGAAACACTTTCTGCAGCTCTCCCCCCCTTCTTAACTATAAAATCATCCCTATAGGTCTTTAAATTTACTATTACTGCACACAAACTGACATCTCCTACAATATCTAAAGTTACAAGTACTGTAAGTGCAACTGAAGCCAACTGGCTGTTGTGAAATCTTGCTTGTTTCTTGGAGAGACACAGCGCATTTCTTTGTGGTAGTTTAAAAAACTGTAATCTGCTGTCTGCATGCCAAAACAGAATTTGTTATCTGCCAAAAAATTACTTTCCCAACATTGTCCAGGCTATTACCTCAAATCTGACTTGCAATAATTAACTTCCTAACATCTGGGAGGTTAACTTGTTCAGTGATTTTTTTTTTATACAAAAGCAATACTCATTACATAAGAAACACTATTTAGCTGACATTCATTTTTCCCCCTCAGGAAAAATTGGAGAATGAATGCCTGTATAAATCACTTGGTTACACCTCATTAGTTTTATCAAGTGCAGTCTTCCACCAAGCACTTGATGGAAATTTTGTGAGACTAAGCCCATCTTTGAAAGCAACGCAAAAAGCAAAAAGGTTTCTATGTTGCTATATTGTCCTTATCCCTGTGATAGTAAATTGATATGCAAACAGATTTTGCTTTTTCACTGCTAATCAAATATCTATGTAAAAGTACCACTGCTTACAGACATAAAAGCAGATAATCTGGAAAGTGGCAGGAGAGGAACCTGCTCATATTTTACTGGTTGCATGTTAATTTTCTCTATAGAGGCTACATTACCTCATCAAAGAGGCACCAGTGAATGCTGAAGAGGAATTTTGTTCTGGCATTAATGTGTCCAGCTACTGATCTCTGACTTGTTCAACTGAAGCCACAGATGTTTCATAATTAAGATGGCATTTGAGAAAATGTCTCTACAGCCCCTGTAACACTACGACACACTCCAAGCAACAAGAGACTTCAGGATGAAAAGCAAGAGTTACAGGTGTCATTACCAGGGTGAAGATTTGTTCTGAAGCCTTTGTGGTCTGTTAATATTGTTCTTTCTGCCCTAGCCAAAACCTCAAAATTCTCTACTGATACCCTAAGGGGCTTTCAGTTGAAAATTAAGATAAAGTTGGACCCACCAGCTTTGCCATGGGAAATGACATGAACAGTAAAATTCTGTCCCCTGAGATACTGAGTGGCAGTAATAGGGGTCAACGCATGCATGGGATCAGGGGATTTCAGTCTTCTGACAGCCGAGGAAGGGAAAGGCTGTGTAATCTTCCCCAGGCCCAGGAATGAAAACCAGGAGAACACTGAAATAGGCACAGACTCATCTTCCTTTCTTTCCCCTGCTCCGCCCTCCATCCCCAGCCTGTCTCCTCATCCTTTGTCCCCACCCTGTTCCTTTCCCTTCCCCTGCTGTCAGGCACAGGTTTCTAAATCTTTCCTCAGCTCCTCATGCCAAGCTCTGTCCTCTGGACTCCTCTTCCTTTGTTTCTTTCTGTGGCTCCTAGCCATGTGCTCCATTGCTGGGTTTCCTTTCCCTACTTCTTCTTAATCCCTGCCTTTTGTCTTTAAGTTCAAAGCCCCCATTCTCAATCCCCAGACAATCGTCATAACCTTTTAGCTTAGTTTTTCCATAGACTTTTCCATTTTTCCTTTCCCCTAGCATGCTCTCCTCATGGTAGTTCCCAACTGCCCATTTCACATTCCTTGCAGGATGGTAGCCTCCAGCCCCATCAGGTTGCCCATCATCATCGTGCTGGCATGCCCAATATGGACAACAAGAAAGGCTGGAAAACCTCCAGCCAGCTCTGCTGGGAGCCCTGCTCCTCAGGTCACCCCTCAGCACTTGTTTCCTGGCACAAACCAGCCCAGAGGACCAGACTCCTCCCCACACTGTCATCTCCCTTCAGGCCCTGCTGACTCCAGAAGGTGAAGGTGGGGGTAGAAGAAACAGGAGGCTGTTTTGTCCTGCTTAGCACCTCCGTTTCTCCAGCCCACTGATACAGAAGTCCTAATTAAAGCTATTCTGAAGCATTTTGACAAGTTTACTAGTTATAACAAAACCAGTCACAAGGCTTTCTCTAAAATTTTCTGGAACCAGACAATATTTCAGCTCATCAGTTTCAAGCTCACATGAATTTGTGACAAAAAGTTTGAAACACTGAAACGAATTTTTAAACTCACACAACTCTCATCACAAAAAATATTACAAAATTCTTCAGTCTTCTTTAACAAAGATGCTATTGCACAGATTACCCTCAGCAGCTGCAACCAATCACAAATGTCATACATTGCCTAGGAGTGCTTCACTGCAGGGAAAAGGAACAAAAATACATGTGGCTAACTTGATTGCCATAAATATTAAGGGCTTTCATTCTGACTAATCCCACACCTGGAGTCATTTCACTGAAGTAAACAAGTAATTTCTAAAAACAATAAGAGCTCAGTAAGCAAATAATGGTAAGTCCCTTTCCCTCAGAAATCAGCAAGTCAAATTCATCGCAATTAATGATACTACTGAACAAAAGTAAATCGAGGTGGCTGGCTAACATTTCAGTGCTCAGAAGTCTGTTTCATGAAGTCTACTGGGCGAAGACAAATGTTGAATTTTAGCTGTTACTTCTATTCATAATTGAATTGCTATTTTTCCAGCAGAATAGTCTCAGAGCTTTCATGTAAATATGACAGCAGGTTATGAATCAATTTATGGGCTTTGTCATCTAATGATTCATTTATTTTAAAAGCGCCACATTAATATTGATGATTTCTTTCACTGAGCTACACATCATGTTTTATGTCAGTTGCTCCTAATACAAAGCTGGGCTTTTCTTCTATTCATTTCTTCTCAATTGTTGCACTTCCCACTGTTGTTGTTGGACTACAAATAAGGACACTCACCTCAGAGGTATTAGCCTTTTCTTATGACATCAGTGTGTAGGCTGTGCAAAATCGAGGCACCAGTTAGTCACTCGCACCATCTGTGTGGGCCTGGAGAAAGGAAGATGTAATCTGTCATGTGGTGAGCTTTGTACAAAACAGCAACAATCTGTATTCAGCTGAGCAGATGAAATGGATCCCTTGAGGAGCTTCAGTCTGCCAAAGTGTGCACTTGTGGGTGTCAGCTGCTGGGGGTCAGCTCTTCCTAACACAATGAGGGGAGACTTTGTTTGTCCAGACAAGAACTGGGAGGGTGGTGGCAGTCAGTTTCACGCACTAGAGTTTCCTAGCCAAACTGCAGTGGTATTAAGTAGCACTTTAATAATTTCAGAGCCAACATCCTTTTTTACTGATGGAAGACGACTTGCTCTGGGATGGTTTTAATACAAGAAAGGAGAAAGCAATGAAATAATTAACTTTCAGTTTTCACTTCCCACAGGAGTAAACCCATTGTCTTCCCTGGTCTCTCTGGAGCTACACAATGATGCTTCTCAAAGCAGGGAAAGCAGTGGTTCTCCAAGGAGAAGGCTAAAGACATGGTTAGCAGGTCTACAAAAGTCTCCCTCCATAGCAGTGTGCAAGATGTGTACAGGATATATAGCCTCAGGCTACCTCACCTATTGGGTTGGAATTTACCATAATGTTACTTTCTACTCAAACCTTTCTCCACTGACTTCTTTGGTAGTCATCTCAAGATTTTATTTTTAGTGCATACAGATGACAATTACACGAAGGCATAGTAGTATTTTTACCTATGACACTTGTATGTTCCCAAGTATTCAAGAAAATGCCAGAAAACCTTTCTGTATGTGCTTTTTCTGTCTAGAATCATCCCTTTTCATATTCTGCTGCATCTAATAGTGTGGGCTCTTGTTGTCTGGATTCTAGAAGTCTCCATGATTCATAAGGGCAAATAGCTGAGACAGTTACAAGTATCAACAAAATTCTCAGGACTGAGGGCTAGGAGAGCAGGCAGATGTGCACAGAAATGCAATACAATGAATGAGTTAATGCCAGTGCATGTTTTCTCCATTTAACAAAGTTAGGTTAACCACCCAACAAAACCTGTGATTTTATGAAACTATTAATTCAACTATTACTTTGAACTCACTTGATTTCAGCTTCAGGGCAGCCTAGCTAGAGTTGCATGACCGGCAGGTAAGACAATAGGAGCTCTACTTAAAACTGTTTTCAAACTCAGTGGATGACTGCCATTTAATTAACTTAACTGGAGGTGTTAGCTTGATGACAAGCCTCTTTAAATCAAACCTTTTCTGTCATTCTTCTCTACACTCTTACTTTCAATACCATAAGCATAATTTCCTAGAGAAAATACTATTTTAGGGTGTCTCCATTTTGCCTACCACTTTACACAGCTGGTTCCCAGAGAACATCTCCCGTGCTCTCCATGTTAACAACCAATAAAGCATCTCAGCACTCTTAAAATAAGAGTCAATTCAGGCCTCGACCCAAATGCCTTAAAAATCTTCTGGACTCTTTCAGCTTCATGGTAGCCATTGGTTTTAAGATATTGGAGTTACCGGTCAGTTCTAGCTAAAAGTCCTGGGTCTATGCATCACATATATGAAACCCCTTGGTTTTAGGCCATGCAGTAAGGACAACTGAGTCAAGATGTGACAGAAATACCGATGAAATGATTGCATAAAAAAGAAAGGTCAGCATAACTTGTAACCTTATGCAGTTACATTTGAAACAATTGTATTTAGCAGATAGAAGTAATCTTTCTGAAAAGAAAGAGACCCCTGAAATTTTATGAAGGGATGAACAAATGCATTTTGGCTGCCACACACCCAAGACACACTACCAAGTTCCTAGTGGTCTAGGAAAAAAGCCACCCACCCAAAGTGGTGGGTGCAAGAAGTGAACAGTTTTGGTTGTTAAAAAATCAGTAAAGCAGTTTACTTTTGTTCTTTCTGACTGATCAGCACTGAGCAGTCTCTATTTCAGTCTCTCTAATGTCAGCTTTGTGTATTGGCTTTAAAAAAAAAGATCAGTATATATTATGATGTCTGGTTTACTACCATGTGGGATAATTGAAAACACAATTGCATTACATCTCACACACTGTTTTTCCAGGACAGTTACATGCAAGAAAGACAAATCATGCTGTAAACAATGAGATGGAAAGACAGGAATAAACTGTATGGAATTAGTTTAGTAGACCAGATGGAACTGGCCAGAATTCATACAAATGAGTATAAATAAAGGAGTTATATTCGCTTACCTCATGACTGAATTTGATCTATTTGCCTTAGCATGTGAAAAGCAGTGGCTGGGAGTAATTTTGCTATTATTTCTGTTTTGTTGTAGTTAACTGAACTGTGATTGGTGCCAACCTGCAGAAGGTAAGTTCAGAATAGTTATGAATTTCCCCACTTTTAAAAGTCTTATTTTCAATATATTACAAAGCAGAGGCAGGGCATAGAGGTCTGATCCCAACTGCCTTTAAAATAAATAAATAAATAAAACCCCAAATATTAACAGGACCTTTCCTATGAAACTTCAGTGGAATTGGCAGTAAGGTTCTAGGACACAGGAGAAAAAACACATGTAATCAAGTAACAGTCTACTTCTCTAGACTAGTGTTAAGAAAATTCTACTATAATTTGCTTTCTGGTGTTCTAAGACAAACCAACCAAAACTTTTTTAAAAAAACACCTTACAAGTGTGTAGGAATATAAACCAGCATTCATAATGGGCACAACTCAGAGGAGGGTTACACACAGCAAGCTAACAATGTTCACGTTGAGATGCAGGAGATGTACTTTCTCTCACTGGAACACATGCTTTATGATTTTCAAATATGTCTATTGTCACCAGAAGTGACTCCACTTTCACTGACCATGAAGTATACTTCACAACATTACTTTCTTAAGGCAAATCATTTCAGAAAGAAGAATGACCACTCTTAGACAGAGTTCCTGTTGATAAGCCTTTCTCAGGATGCAGCTGCCATCTGCATGGCAATTGTACTGCTCTATAGGTTTGGGTACAGCCCTAACAACTCCTTTTTTTTTTTAATCTCCCTTTAGTGAACACTTGTCCTTGATAATCTTCAATTCCCAAGTGCTATGGAAAGAAGTGATTTTTGACTGCAGGGATTACAGCCACAGCCCATAGAAAGCAAAAGAAAGCACAAATCTTTTGGCACACCCAAATTCCTCCCCAGGACAGACTGACAGACAGACAGACAGACAGACAGACAGACAGACATCATTTTTTCAGATGACACTCAACCCATCACTCGTCAAAACAAAAACAACAAAAAAACCCACCCATACACTAGAAGTGTATGACACAATAGATGAAAGAGATTAGTGCCAAGGGTAAATTATAATTAGCTCTGCATGTTTTCCTGGATTGTTCCTTATGTCACTTCCAAAATTCAGTCTCACAACAGCCCTCTGGGAGCAGAGGGGAGTGGGTTGGGAGCTCAGTGACAATGCCAGGCACACATGTGCATACACACAGCCACCACACACACAAGGCAACAAGAATTAGCTAGTCGCCTGCAAATGTCAGCCAATTCGTGTAATATCATTTTACTCAGCATTTCTTATCCACTGGAGAGTGCAAAATCTTAATAAACAGTCTCTGAGGAATTGAAAGTGGGGGAAGTTGGTTGGATGCATAGCCTTTCTCCAGCCACTGCTGTTGCTGGCTGCTTGATAATCTGTATGTTACTTTAATTGGGCAACCAGTGAACAACAGGCATTTATTTCAGAATATTTCACGAATGCAACTGGTGTTAACAAGTTCTAATTGTTATTAACAGCAGCTGTCATTTCAAATTGACTAAGCACAACAGCTCAGGGCTGTTGCTGTTCATGTGTTATCCCATGAGGCACATAGAAGACTTACTCCAGAATCCAGTTTGTCCAGATAAGTTTTTCAGATGGCTGGGAGCCAGACAGTACAGTCAGGATGACAGCAGTGCTAAGCTGATTTAACACACCTAGGAAACAAAGGAAGAGCCAAGGAGAGTTTGGAGATTAGCAGACTGGATATAAATAATACCAATTATTTCCCCAGCCAACCCTTCTAGTAAAGAAAGCTTGCAGATACTGCAAGCTGTATCAGACCCTGTAGCGTGCAGAAGGATAGATGGTAATTTCTAAAACTGAAGTTTAATGTGATCTCCAACCACAAAGAAATAAGCAGAAGAGATGGATTTTTATTTTATTTTCAACTTGGAATTTGTTTTATTTAGTGATGTTTAATTTATAATTATATCATGCTGGCTCAGTTGTGTTTAGCTGTGTAATGGCACATGGCTTAGAGATCCTCCTGGACACAGCTTTTAACTGTTTCACGTACGGTCTGTGTTAACCTTTTTTTTTTTTTTTTCTTGTAATTAATTACTAGATTTTAAAATTACAAGAAAAAGCAGTAACAACTATGGAACAGTTTTAGGCTTCAAGTAGGTACTTATCTCCAGGATTTCTTGTGAAACTCGGTTGCTTCAGATTAATACAAAGTCTGCGACAAACCTTTCATATCAATCTCTAAGTATAGTTTCAAATAATAGCAACATGTAATGCCTTCAGAATTATGTCTGATGTAAAGGTTAGAGATCATCTGTTGTAACTGCAACCACTACAAAACCTCTCAAAAGGAATGCCCATTTATTGTCACTCTGCTGTAGTGCAGGAGACCCTTCCTGCCCTAAACATACCTTCAAGATAATAAGCAGACATTCATCATTACAATGAAGTAATAAACCTTTAAAGACCTACGTGGAGGCAAGGCATAGCGTGGGAGCTTACTTGGTTAACAACAAACGATAGGTAAATGCTGGAAAACTAGAAAAATGAGAATGAAGACAACGAGTGACCATGTCCTTCCCCAGAGCAGTTCTTTCTGTTACTGCACAGCCTATAGGCAATTCCTTGCAGGGTACACAAGAGGCTCCATAGACAAGGCAGTAGTTTGAGTAGGCCATGTGGTTCCTATGGGTATCCCGAATATCAGCTGTAGCCAGCCTCTGGTAATCAACTTAATAAAAAACCAAAACAACAGCAACAAAAAAAATTGACTCACAATGTTGTATAGCCTTGGTTTTATACATCAATCCAGACAACATCAGCAAGATAGTCCCATCCACTGCTGGTGCTGACCTCCAGATCAGACTATACCCTGACTCTTACATTAACTTATAAGTAGGATTTCTTTCATAGGACTGCAAAGTTCTGACTGGATTGCAATAATTCACAAGGAGCCCTCGTTCTTCTCAGAAGCAAACACTGAGATCTTGATACCAAATATTTCATATTTGAGGATGTTGTGGGGCTTGGCTTTAAATCCCTCCTTTCCTGCCAATTTCAAAAGTGATTCAAAATGGAGTTAATTTTCTGATGTGTTGAAGTCATTCTCAAAGGACTTTGTTAGAAGCAGAATATAGAGGAGACTGTAAAAAAATAAGTTGGAAGAATTTCTGGAGCTGGCATGTCCAGAAGGATTCAAAAGGCTATATCAGATGACAAGGCTATCATCTTTATATTAATGACTGCCTTTCATGCACATTTTGGAGTCCTAGGAAGAATTCTCTCTCACCTGGATTTTTAATATCAAGAGCTTCTCAAGTAAAGACAACTTCTACTGTAGAATATATGCTTTGTTTACTGCTTTGCCATTAATGAACATGAAATTATCAGCTAATAAAAGATTGAGACACAGTAAAGCAATCCAAGAATAAATCCTAGACCACTTGTGATTCCTTCCCAGTAAATCAAATTTCAGTGACACTTTTGGTATTGTTCTCAACAGACAAATAAAGACAAACTCAGGCTATCGGTGACGATTTCCAGGCAAATAAAAAGTAGTAAATAAACACCACAAAGAATCCTTCTTAGGCTGCTGGCATCAACACAGCTACAAAATTAGCTGCTGTTTGTGATGTTCAAACAGATGGGTGTCACCCAGGTGGAACAGATGACACATTTAACAACAGTCTCTCACTCTGTCATATTTGACCCCAAAAGAATGACAAAGCTCTTATTTAAGGAAGAAACTGCTATAATCTGCTGTGTGTACTATGCAAGTCATCCCATGTCTATTTAGAAACATAGGTGCAGAGCAGACTGTGTGATATCAGAGTTTTACCTGCATTTATTTAGCCTTTGCACATTATGCAAAGATAAGCCTGCAGCTGAGCTTCCTACGCAAAGCAAGAACTTTCAAATTTGCCTGCTAAGCAGGTATTTCATACAAGAGGAGGGAAGATTATGGGTAGTTCCATGTAAAAACAAAGCACAATGGAGAAATAAAGTGCAGTGAGAGAAGACAACCAGGCTAACCGTAAAGTTACCTCAGCAGATTTACCATGCTTCTCTATGAAGCAGCATCAGCCAAGCAATTCACATGAACATCAAAAAATGAATATACAACTGCTTTGTGCATGGGGGAGAACAGTCCCATCCTACTCTAAGACCCACAGACATGGAGCCTGATAATCGATCGTAATATTTATCTGACTATTATTAATGGCACAGTACATAATATTTCACTGAATGAGGTCCCTTACTGGGCCAGATCCTGGCTGGCGAGGCTCCTCTGGGGAATGGAGCCATCCTATGGGCTACAGCTGGTTCCTGGGGACCACAGGAAAGCTTGGCACAACACTGGCTGTACCAGGGGATGTGCTGTAGAGCACATAAAGCTTCTACAGGCTAAGTGAAATTTTGAACAAAGCTGGATCAGCTAGAAAAGGTTTTGAACACAATGAGACAAATCTGTCAAGCCAAGTAACTTCTACTGTATTTTCTCCTCAGAATATCTTTTTTCCCCAGATAAATATTTAAAGGAAAGAAGGCAGTTTTTTATCTATTAAGGATTCTTACTGAAAGCTACAAATTCATAAACAGGGAAGGAAAATAAACTATGAATCTATTCTAAAGGAAGCATAATTAAGAGCACCTTATTTTTATTAGCCCACAGTGAAACCCCTCCAAAGCTAGAAACATTTGCTGATTTTCAAAGCTTGAATATTTCAGAATCTCTACTTTTAATCCAATATCACAAGAGGGAAATAACCAGGGCCAAAATAATGTCTCACAGATTTTATTTTATGTATGAATCAACTAAAGGAAAAACTACCTTCTTGGACTAGAAGCATGGAAGAGTTCAAGGCAACAGTATGTATTTTTAAAGAAAAACCTAATAATACACATTTGGAAATGAAGAGGACAAGAATTAAGCTCCTGGCAGTATTTGCAGACATCCACAGACATTTTGAATAGAGGTATTCTTCTGGGGGCTTTCACCTTGTCTGAAGGTTTTGTACTTGTTCCAGGTCTTGCACTGTTTATTACATTTTAAAAAGTTAAGTTATTCTTTCCTACTGCACTGCAAACTAGAACATTACACTTGCTAATTCTGGGGACAGAGCAGGGGAAGAGCCAGACACAGATGAAAGCATAATTCTAAAAAAGCAATTTAATTTTCCACTTAAAAAAGAAAAAAGCAAAACAAAACAAAAACCACAACCAAAACAAACAAAAAAACACAAGCCAAACCAACCAACCAACCAAAAAAAAAAAGAAAAAAACCCCACACACAAAAAAAACCACAAAACCAAACAGAAGAGGTAAGGATTTTCCTCAAACCTGCAGCAATGAGTCTGTTAATTTGCTCCTTAAAATACTAAAACCATTCTTGTCAAATATGCCTGATGCAGCACTGCATCACATCAGCAATACAGGTACCATGACAAGGGCCAACTTCTTACACTTCTGCAAACCAAGACAAACAGACAGAGATCCAGCACTGTAAATCAATACAAAAACCATGAATAGATGATATTTAACATAAACAACTGCAGATTATAATTGTATTATTTTAAAAAGATATAAAAGGATTAGTGTAACTCAAACAGAAACCCCCACACATATAGTGCAGCCTCATCTCACTTCCAAAGTATTTAAAAAGAACATTCATTCCATCCTGCCAATATGCCAGTCTGTATGTAAAGAAACTGTTCTGCTCCACTGAGCTTGCAGTGTATGTTGTGTGACTACTCATAGCTCGACTTGGCACACTTTAACAGCTGTGGTTTAATCTTCACCTTATATTCCAAAAAAGAGCTACTGTGTTCATTGTCAAGGTTTACTTCTGCCCTCTAAGAACGACCCTGTTCTAGATATTATCCTTATAGGGTTGTGATAATTATGTATGGCCAAGCACTGCAGGAGGCTTTTAGACAAATTCTATCAACTTTACAAATCAAGGAAAAAGTCTTGCCAGGTGAAGAAACGAAATCTTGAATGTCAAACATTCATTCATTACCACAATAATTCTGACTCCTATTCTTTATCCAGGACCTTGTTTTCTTACATGCTATATGAACAAAATAAAGAACTTATTCTAGATTTCTTTTTTCTCACTAACTGACATTCCTTTAACTATTAGAGATGCTGGGCTCTAAATCCTCAATGGGAGGATTCTTCAATAGAAGGGGTTGCTCAACCTACTGTATCTAAGAAGCAAATTTTTCACAGGTCTCCAGTAAGTAATCAGGTGTCACTGCTTTGAGAACTCATGAGAGGTTCATCCAAGAAAAAGCATCTTTTAATGAAGGCTGCACTCCTCATCAACATTAGGAGTGTCCAATTTTAAATTTCTTTCCACAAATAAATGAGCAAAAAGACACCCTTTTCTGGTATTCAGAAGAGTGAGGATGAAAACAATCATGCTTTTGCAATAATCCACTTATTAGGGACCAAGCCTTTTAACTTCACAAAGGAAACTTCACTCAGATTTTTAATGCAAAAGGGATTGGTTCCTGTATTAATTCATGACCGAAGTGTGATTCCTCTTCCCCTCCAGTCTCCTGAGAATAATATATCAGCAAAATAACATCTTGTCACACTTGCACATAAGCAAAAGCATCTGTAAATAAAAGAACTGAATTTGTGGTAGTGGCCCATAGCAACACACAAAACAGAAGGAAAACAGCTTGAGTGGCCTTTTGAAAGAAAACACAATTTGTAACAAATCCTGTTTTAACTTGTCAGCTTGTTGTTTAACTTGTTAGAGTAAGATGTATGTGAGCATTTGAGGCTCAGCATCTTATCCAAGTATCATGCTGTAGGGCGGTCTAAAGTTCTATTTTTTGTACCAGTGAACAGATAATTAAAGCAGCACTCCTGGCGCAGACAGAAATTTTTTTTAATTTTAAATTTTGGAAAACCTTCCCTCAGCAGTTTAATACTAAGTCTTTTTAATGATCAGTCTTGAACGAATAAGAGAGAAACTGGAATAACTAATTTTAAGTCATTCCTTCCAACTTCTCCTGGCCTTGCAATTCCTCTCTTCTTGCATAGTTCCTCTGGCCTCATGAATGGTTGTGAGAGCAATTTGAAGACTGAAGGTCCTCCTAAAAATCTGTTGGGAAACAGTCCTAAGTATCCATCATTGAAGCTGAGACTTGAGAGCTGTTCCCATATTAGCCACAGCAATTCCATGTATAGTAATTACTGACCTGACATTTGGCAGTTCTCCTGAGCTTATTTACAGCACTGCCCTGAGATGTCAAATACTTTGAAAATATAAGCCAGAATAATGGCATAGCCAGGGTCATACATAAATCGATTTTTTAAGTTAACTGCCCTGTACTTCAGATAAACAAAGAAAAATTTGAGTTTCTTTTCCAGTAAAGCTCTCTTACTGCCAATTACATCTGAGTTTCCTGGCTTCTGGCAGCCATAAGTATACTGTCACAGCTAAGTGACTCCAGAAAGCAAGTATCCTTGAACAAGAACTTGAAAGATGTGCTTGGGATGGTTATTTAAACAGTGCTTACATAAACTAAGAGATGATGGGCAGTGAGAAGTGAGGTACTGAACAGACTGCCCCTTACCTTGAGAAAACCATGCTCAAGGAACTTGAGCAATATTATACTAGGACTCTGCCAGCTAAATAAACTCACAGAATCAGTGTTTCTGTATTGCTGCAGGTGTTCTAGTCTAATTTGCATCACTGTAGGAATCAAAGACATTATAGTCATATGGAATTATGCACATGTAATTGCATCCCCTAAGATAGTATATGCATAGGATAAGCATATCCTTGAGCTGCAGCCCACAGACAGAACTACACACGCAGGAAGCAGCAAATGAAAACCAGGGAATATTCAAACCAAGATATAATTAATTTCCATTTACTGGAAGGGTTCATTTTGTAGAACGCTGTTCTTTGAAAACATTAGGATTTACTGGTAACAGTTATTCTGGAAAAACAAGTATTTTGATGATGTTTATTCAACATAAACAGGAGGTGAATAGATTAACTGACCTAGCTCAGTTTGCAAACTGATCTTTGACTAAACTACTGGTTAATGTTGCTGAGAAACTGCCTGTTCTGCTCTATGATGTGTGTATATATATTTATATAGATATACAAATTTAATTAATTTTATAAAACTCCTCTGGAGTTATTTTGGCTCTCCAATTAACAAACAGGGTTTTCTGTTGATTTTTTTTTGCTTTGTTTTTAAGTTTAGTAAGTGAAAGCAGTGACTCAGTTTACACCTTGGAAATAAATCAGTTGACCATCTTATTTTTAGTCATCTCCGAACTGGCAGCACTGGTTAAATATCTGGTATCACAACACAGCAGACAAGAATTGCCAGTAGCACTAAACCCCAACCTACTGATATGAGCTGAAATAAAAGAATAATAAAAGAATAATAAATGAATAATAATAATAAAAGAATAATATATGAAAAACAATTTAAAAGGAGCCACATCAGAGCTCATCTGAGACAGGCTGTCCCAGTTCTCTTTCCTTTGCTTTTTCCTTTTTTTAACTACTGTGCCATAGCAAGGCTAACAAACTAATAAAATTTCTCCCACTTCTGCCTTTGGGGTTTAAGCCAACATCCCCTTGTGGGACAACAAAGTTTTTCCTCAAATACTGTAAAGAAAGGCAAGAAAGCCTGACAGGCTTCCCGCTGCACAGAGGGGAGGCAGAGAGCATTAATCCTCACTTCAGAAAACCGAGCTTGGTAACACACACAGCAAACCTCCTTCCAGTAACCCCTGATGTGCCACTTAAACACCAAATACAGAAAGCAACTCGAACATCACAGCTAAAACACACCTTACCAATTTCTTGCTAGCTAGTGCTATGTGAGCACATTCCTACCTCTATAACACCTGTGGTTATGCCAAATGATATACACAAGTAAAACCTGGTTTCAGTAGACCTCTTGACAACCACTAAGCTACCAGTCCTTATGGAACCAGAACTTAGAAGCAAGGTATGCTCTCCAGACTATCCCAGCTAGGGTCTTGTTACTATGATTAAGACTTCTGCTACTTTTAAGGAAATCATAAATGAGCATAGAGGTCTAAAAAATTAGCCTTATAAATATTAAATAAAATGGCATCAACCCTAAACAGAAGCAGTGAGCCCAAAATGAGGATACTGGGATGCAAGAGAGAAACGAGGCATCTGACTGAGACAGGGTTTCAATAGGGAGGTGCTGCCTACTCCTTGGCACAGTCCCTTCCCTAAGATCTCCCAGGCACAGCCAAGTGTAAAAGCTGAGAACTCTTCCATCACTTCACACTCTACATAAACAACCTTTGTGTACCTAGGAGAAGACTGCATGGGAGAAGCTGCAATGGCCCAAGTGGCAGTTGTTACAATCACTCCCTATGCTGGGAGCAACGGGGGACACCCACAGGACAGCTTTCTATGTTTCAAGGAAGTTTAAGACATCTGAAGATGAGAAAAACCACATGTATATATTGTATTTCACACTGCAGAAAGACGAAGCCTTGAGGACAGCATGTGCCTTAATAGTCTACGCATATCAAAGAAACAATTTTGAGAATCCAGGATACAATATCTATCTAGTTTACAAAAGTTTGTTTTGTTGGCCTGTAGGAAAGCAAGTGTTAAATAAGCCAAATACGAAGTCTGACAGCTTTTTAGAAAACCTCTGCATCACAATATTTAAAGATATCATTATATGCTTCTTAAAAACCTGTTTGGAAAAATTACATCATTTTGGATTTTCCCAACATTTCGTGCGTCAGCTCTCAGCGTCTAAGAGCCCTATAAATAGATGTTTGGACCACCTCGATACAATTTATGTGGGTAGTTTTTCCATAATCCACTTAACTCTATTATTCTAGTAAAGTGCAACTGGATCTTTTCCTGGGAACAGGCATTATGCAATGCTCAGTACAAGAGGTTCAAGAAAAAAAGCAAAAAGCCAAAAACAAGCTGCACACACTTCCAGAGCATCAGTTTATATTTATTTACATGCTATGTTTCCATTTCTTTCTCACCTAGTAGCCAAAAGCTCCTTTTGCCACTTTTGATCTGTCAAAATCTTTATCTCTCCTGCCTTAGTAGACCAAGAGCATGACCAAGCAGTTAAACATCAATTTCCAACTGATTAGTGGTGAAAACTACAGGACGATCAAAACTAGATCCCCAAACTGCTAGGAACTACTGTTTGAAATTAAAAATTATGAACCCCTATACTATTGGAGATTTTGCCAAAACCACTGAATTTTGGAGTCTCTGTTAGAAAACTAAACTACTTAGAGTTTCCAGTCAGAGATGGCTAAATACTATGAGCATAGAAGTTCTTCTCCACACAGAAGTTTTTCTCTCATAAATCTAAAAGGCAGCTGATACTCATATGCACCCTTAACCTCAAGAGCTTTCCATATGCATGTGAACACAAATATAAAAATATGCAAGTCAGCAATGAGAACTTAGAATGAATCCACTTTGGTATCACCATTTCCATTCTTTTTCCATTCTGTTTTCAGGGGACTAGGGAGAAATTCCATTTCAAGTGTGATTCAGAATTCCCATTTCAGAAAAAAATCTCCATAGTTAACACACCTCTTTCTTGCAACGAGGTTCTAATTCTCCCTGGCTTTGGTTTCAAATTTTGAGTAAAAAAGCCTTGCCTCAATCATCGTGATAGATTCATTTTCAGTTTTTAACAAACAGCTAAAACATACAACAACATTTTCCTCTCTGCAAGGATAAGTGAAAGAGTTCAAAGGAAATAATCTAAAAATCCAACTACAAATATTCCAAAGGGTATATGTATGGTAATAGGAGATACATGGCCCATAATAACTATACAGAAGAGGAATCTATTAATACACTCTCTTAGTGTAAAATGTAACACACAAATTACTGCAAGTAATTCTGCAATGTACAGAAATTAAGAGCAAGATAGTAATTAAAAATTAATTACATCCTATAAATTCTGGGTTTTGTAATCCAATGTTAAATAAGAAAACTCTAGCTTCCTTAAAAGACATCAGAAGATATTAAAAAACAATAATTTAAAGAACATAAGTCCAAATACCTTGTACAGGCAGCCTATGCTCAGAACATAAGTATATCTAAGATGCCAAACTTTTCTCCAGCTTGACTTGGCATGTACCCACCTGCTGAGTGCTCCTCAATGCAATGAGAAAAAGAAATGCACACCTGCTCTGCTCAGGACGATTAGATAAGTCAGTTGGTCTTCATTAATCTATCCATACAGACTATACCCGTAGTTAGAAATACATGGCTGAAATTAGAGTTAAGCCCATAAATGAGTTTTATTTGTTATTTAAGTCCCATTTCTAAAAATGAGAAATTGTAGCTACCTTGTGTCTGCCTCACATTCTGATTTCCACTGTTCCACTGTGAAGAAATGCAGGTTGCACATGGACTTCCATTATCTCATGGATTTACAAATAAAGCAAGTGCTATAAAAACATGAATTCACTTGAAGCTTTGGAATTCAATAGCTGCTTCTTTTTGGGACCTGTGATAATTTCAGCATCTGTTTGAAGCACCAATAGCACCAAGTCCAGAGCTCTCCGCCATGCCTCTGTCTTGGCTGTAACATTATCGTAAATCTTTAAAACCTCTCCATGGTTGGCAAGCAGATCAGAACCACCCCCGAGCAGATTGCCTCTTCTGAACTCTTGGAATATATATGCTGAGGGAGAGCCACAGTCAGCTGCTTTTCTTAGGTGATGCTCAACTGAGGTACAGGCTTCCAGCTCCGATGCAGCTTTTGCAGTGTTACACATAAGCACAGAAAGATACTGCTTCCAGCCACTTGCTAGTGCTTGGAGCACAACAGGTCTATACTCTGCCACAGATGCTGCCAGCCAAGGTCTCTGAAGCTCTTTCACAGCATTTTTATTTGCTGCCTGTAAGGGCTGTTCAGCAAGCGTCTGAATGTGACTAAGGCACAAGAGTTCCACTGCACCACCCCCAAGAAAAACCTTCTCATCATTTAAAGCATGATGGAGTCGATACACTGAAGTCCAGAACTGGTCTTCAATGAGCTGCAGCTTTGAAGCTACAGGAGTAGTAAGCACGGCTGTGAACAGGTGAATTCCTTGCACATTTATCCTGACTGGCACAAGCTCCCCCAGATCCATTGCACGCCCATCACGGGCCTTCCACAGCTCCACCTGGGCCCTGCTCCCCACACAAGAAGCATTCAGCTGGGTGAGGTATGTCACTGGCTGGGCACTGCTGGCCTGCCCAAAGGCACACAGCACATCCCGAGTCACAGAACCAATTACTAATATACTGTTAGATATGCACCTTGCCATTAAGTTTTTACACACATTTCCTTTGACCAAAACCAAGTTTACTTCAAAGCTTATCAGAATGTCTAACATACTGGTTAGCCACAAGTCTCCTGCTTGGCTGGGATGGTCCAATATGGTTCTTACATTACATGGTCTGTTAAAACCCAAGTGACGATACTGTTCCATCAGGTCACCATCCATTAGCAGAATCTGAAGGGGCTTTCCTTCAAAGTCTTTGATAACTGTGGCTTGTTCTGGTGACACTAGTGTGACAAAGCCTGAAGCGACACAAGAATAGCTTTCAGGCAGGCCCAGTAAGCAGCATGTCACAATTTCTGCAATATTAAACTGGGAAGAGCCACTGCATTCTGCTCTCTCTTGCTGACACACAACAATGCTTTGCAGCAGCTTCATGCTAGTCTGATTTCCATGGCTCAGGGACATTGCCAGCTGTCCTAAACCAGAACATTCACATGCATCTGATGACTGTCCTGAAAAAGATCCCTGAAAATTACCTTGCTGACTTGAAATATGGCTTTTTTCTGGAATGCTGAAGTACCTGCTATGAGTTAACTTTTGTCTGTTACAGCTGGATGTGCTAACACCACTCCCAGAAGTCACAGATGTACTTCTGTCACCCGACGGTTTGAAAAGAGATGCTATTTCATTGGCCAAGGGGGAGACCAGGCACTTGTTAAAATTGCAACCATCATCTTGATGGGAACAAGAATTTATTGGAATTGCTTCTTCTGGTGCAGAAAAATCTTTGGGAAAATAGAAGAAAATCTGAGGATTCAGAAGACTGTCATGTCCAATTTGGCAAGTTTTAAAAGCTTTTGGCCTAACACTGCCAGAACACAGCTCTTTATTTACATCGTGTATTGATATTTGAAGACACTGGACTCTCTCACAGCAAGAGTTCAAGCCCTCAGACATCACAGTGACTACTGCTGAAACAGGAACGTTCTGCTGGAGGCACTCCAGTACAGCATTGCTCCATGCACCAACAAGAAACAACAGGGTACTCATGCCAGTCCTAAACTCCTTGGTTTGTGCCTGGATGGTTTCATTAAGAAGCTGTCCAGCAGCACTAGTTAAATCCAAACTTTCAATCAATCTAACAGCAGAACAAATCAATGTGCTTTGGTTGGTGCTTTCATCCACAATGAATTTACATGATTTCACTGGCCCCAGTAATGTTCTTCCAGCTAATGCTAAGGATGAGAGCTGCTGAAGTCCAATATGTCTTCTTGCATTCACATCCCTGAAAGCCATGGGCAGCAGGTCAGCATCTGTGAACAGAACACAAACTTATTGCCCCCACCCTGCCAACACTCAACAGCACATATCACAAAAAAAAAAAATTAACAACCTAACATTGAATACAGCTCTCTGTGAGGCTGACAGTATAAAACAGTTCTTCATCATGTGCAGTTACACATCCATGCATGTGTAACTGAAGTTGGTGTGTTTCTGAAATACCAAGGCATTTTTTTCTTGCAGGCAGATATAGATTCTGTAGAACTACTGTTTCTCTCCTGACTGGCACCCAGGAATTTCAGCTATTTGATTTACTTTGAACAGAAGTTTCTTAAAGCAGACTGGACAATTATGTGCAAAATCAACATGATCTGATATAGCCATTGTGGTACCAACAATTAGAGCACCGACTTTCAACTTCAATGTGGAACAATTTAACCAAACTTATTTTATTCAAATTCTATTAATTCCATTCAGAGCATGCATCAATACTTCATTAAATGTGCACAAATTATATTTGGTTACGCCAAACACTTACTACTGACTTTGTCTTACAGCACCTCAACCATGAAGGTTAAACTAATACTACAAATTTTAGATTAGTTTTCCAAAATAATGTATTTCTGTAAAATGTCAGCAAAAAAGTCTTGCATGCATGCATACTGATACTCTTGTGTCAGGCCTCATGCATGACAAACACCTAGAAAACCCTCTGCTTGCAACTACACTGCCCAGTGTTCAGGTAACTGTCACAACTTACCTGCTCTACTCAAAAGCCACCATTACTGCTACTAATGCAGGAAAAGAGCAAGATTCCTGGGTTGGTGCAGCCAAACCCAAACGCCTCTGGTGAACCAGCCTCACCTCACTCTCATCCTGGAAGCTGCAAGCAGCCCAGCACACAGGCAGGGAGAACGAGATCACCCCGGCAGAACCCAAGACTGCTCAGGAGGCTCCCGGAGCTGACCTGCTCAGGCCCGGTGGCGGCCCAGCTACTTCCTGCCGGCGGGAGAATGCTACTTCCTTACTTCCTCACCGACTCGGCCGCTGTTTCCCTCAGTTCCCCGCGGAGGGGCTGAAGGAAGGGGCTGAGGGGAGGGGGCTGAGGGGAGGGGGCTGAGGGGAGAGAACTGAGGGGAGAGAACTGAGGGGAGAGAGCTGAGGGGAGAGGGCTGAGGGGAGAGGGCTGAGGGGAGGCTGCCCCACCGCGCGCCACCAACGGCCGCCGCTCGCGCCGCGTTGCCAGGACACCGCCGCCGCGTGTTTGCACACGGACGCTCTCTGACATCACCATCCCGACGGGTGCCATTGGCCCGATCCCCGGGAGGGGGCGGGCTCTCCGGTACGCCCGGGTCGCTCATTGGACGGCTCCCGTGGGCTGCGCGCGGCGGCGGGTGCACTCGGCGGGGCCAGGGCGTGAGGGGAGCGGCGGCTGCGGGCAGATGGTGAGCGCCCTTCCCCCGCCGCGGGATCCCCTTCCCCTCGCTGCCCGCCCTGCCGCGGAATAGCTGCCGCAAGTCGCTGCCTTTTGTGGCGGCGGAGCTCGGCTTTCCCAGGGCATTCTGCCGGGAAATTCGTGCGGGGGGGCAGGCAGCCACTGGGCTCGTTGCCATGGCCGTCTCCGCCGCTTGGTATCCTCACACAGCGCGGAAGTCAACACCCCTGTGGAAACGAGAAAAGGCAACCCACCCCCCCACCCCCCCACCCCCCCACTTTAAACTTGGCACTATGAAAAATACCTCCGATAAAATACCAAGAATCGCAAAATACATACCCCGCTCTCAGGGTGTGGGGGGTCTGTGCCTGGGAGGAAATCTGCCTGGGGTTTAAGTCAGGAAAAGGCCTCACGTAACTTTCTCCAACAGCAGAGTATATGGAGTAAAACCCTGATGCCTGTGTTAACAGAAGGGAAAAGTCAGAGGTGTTCCAGACAAACTAGTTGCCAGTCTAACCTGGGAAGGACACGGCATGCAAAAAAAAGAAATTTCATATACAAATAGAACAAATCGGAATCTTCTTTGCTATACACTGGGTAGCCAAAAAGAAACGTAACAATTCAACTGATCTTAATCATTGCTTAGCAACAGCTAGAAAACCAATTCCTTTCTTGGCATTTATTTCCTTTTATAAAGCCCAGCCAGTTAAAGTTGGGTGGGCAGGGACTGCCCTTCCCTTCCATGAATTTGTAGAGATTTAAAACTAAAGGACTAAAATCTGTCTGCCACTGGTTCAGAACAGACCCTGTACTCGAGGAAAACATCATTCCTGTCAAGTAGACAGATCTACATCAGAAGCAGAAAAGGCCTCAAGAAGCATCCTGAATAATAATGCACTAGTTCAGCACAAGCAGATTAGTTCTCTTTCTGGGACAGACTTAGTGTTGATGTTGCTGCTGCCCAGCACCACTGTGAGATGGTGTACAGGCAAGCTGGAGCTGCATAGCTCCCTCTGAACTTTGATCCAACAGAGGAGATGCTCTTGGACATCCCATTTCAGCACTGACTCTGAAGCTGAATTTCAGTTCCATTTACAATCATGATACAACCTGGCTTTTTAGCTGTGAGAGTGATTTACTCGTGTTGTCCAGGTAAAACCACTCCTGACACATCAAAGCAACCAGCAGGAGGTGCAGAGGGTCCAAGTCACCCCAGTGGAGTGTTCATGTACAGACTTCCCATCTGTTTTTCTGGCTTTACTCCATTAGTTGATGAGTTTTCTGGTTAAGACAGAAAACATGAAGCCCAAATGTATATTCCCCGGTAACAAATTCTTCAGCTTTTCTTTTCTAGAATAACCTAAGAAAATTACCATAGATATCCAGCATCTACCACTTGCAGCAAAGAACACCTCTAGCTTTTGTTACAGCTTTACTATTGTTGCTACTATAATTGTGTGTTGAATTTTCCCCAGACTGGGCTATTTTTCATCTTTTCTCTCCTTCACTTTCTGAAGGCATCCAACTACAAAAAGCCTGGCTTACATACAACCCTGCGGAAGAAAAGTGTCTTCAAACCTGAGCTTACAGAAGAGCAAAAGCAGGAGATCAGAGAAGCTTTTGATTTGTTTGATACTGATGGATCTGGAAGCATTGACATAAAAGAACTGAAGGTGTTCAAACTTTTTTTCTTAGATGGAAGTATCTTTGGTCACAAAATTGCAGCTGCTTTTTCTGTTTGTCCAGCCCTAACTATTTTTAAATAGTTTAGGAGTACAAAGAAGAATAACTGCTTTCTTCTGTGGCTGAATTTGGGGTATACTCTATGGTTAACATATAATTGCTTTTCTTTTCCTTAGTGGGGGGAGATCACATCCCTGGTCTCCAACCTCCCTTAAATCCCATTTTGATAATACAGTCCCTTTAGCAACTATGTAGACTGGAACGTTCACCTAATTCAGACACAAAGAAGTTTCTCTTATTTGGAGAAATATATCCGTGTTCCAAGTGGATCTAAAGATAAAGTATGTGTGCATCTGAAGATCAAACCTACACTCTAACTGTGTGGGAAAATGAGAAAGCAGTTAAGTGTTACCAGGATGTTTTCAGTGAGTTGTTTATTACTACAGCTTTGGATGAGGAAATGAAACAAGCTTTAGAGCAGCTGCTGACACTGTAATTCTGGTGGCCTACTAACAGAAATATTTTTTGGTGCAGGTTGCAATGCGTGCTTTAGGCTTTGAGCCAAAGAAGGAAGAAATTAAGAAAATGATAGCAGATGTTGATAAAGAAGGAAATGGTACCATTGACTTTGAAGACTTTTTGGCTATGATGACACAAAAAATGGTAGGAATTCCTAACAAAAATTCTTGTGACAGCATTAAAAAAATACTGAAAAGAACATGTTGGTGGCAGGTGTTTTATGTATGTTAATGTATGTTTTACTTTTTTTTAGAGTGAAAAGGATTCAAAAGAAGAAATCTTGAAAGCGTTCAGATTATTTGATGATGATGGCACAGGGAAAATTTCATTCAAAAACTTGAAAAGGGTTGCCAAGGAGCTGGGAGAAGATTTAACAGATGAAGAACTTCAGGTAAATTCTGATTTACCAGAGCTTTTCTAATAGGCACAAACCAATCCTGTAGCTCCCAAAAATGGGGTGGAAATTTATGCCTACACAAAAACATCTGAGAGGTCAGAAATACAAAGAACAATCAAATACATAGCTTTGTTTTCACATGAAGTGCTTTGGATTTTCTGTCGTTTAATGAATGGAAAAGCTCGTGTTTAGAGTCCAGTGCCTGATCAAACATATGGTATGTTTTGTAGGAAATGATTGATGAAGCTGATCGAGATGGAGATGGAGAAGTAAACGAGCAAGAATTTTTGAGAATCATGAAGAAAACTAGCTTATATTAATTTGTTGCCTTGCTGTACAGCTGCTCCAAAAGATAACCTGGAAAAACTTAGAAGCTGGGCTTGTCTCTCCTGCATATAAATAAAGTCTGGAAGGGCACATTTTTGGTTCATTCTTTTTCAGCAAATTTAATTGGGGAATGGAGGGTTCAGTATCAAAACTATTAAAATGAGATATTGCAGAAGTGAAAAGAATGATCTGAACCTGCAAGGCAGGGTCCCTTCCCCTCCCCCTCAACAATCCCACCCATTCCCATTTGGTGTAAAGAATGCCAGGTTTCAGCTTTTAAACTAAAAGGTGTTTCACTTCAGATGTGAAGATTCCTACTGCTGCTGGGAAAGGCCACTTTTGACTTTCCCAAGGCTACAGAATGAAGGTACAAGCTTGGTATTTTTATTCCATTTAAGGCTTTTAGGTTATCTTTTAGTATTTGTCTCCTTTTCTTTATTTCTATGTAGGACTCTAAAACCAATTGCATTTCTGTCTATTTCTGTATGAAACACTATTGTCTCATGGCAAGTTGTTTCTGGACCTCAGAGGAAGCAAATACAGATAACCAGATTTGGTTCTTGTGCTGTTTGTAGATGTTCTGTTTATCTGAGAATCTGAAACCCCATTTACCTGAATGTAACTTGCTTAGATTATCAAAGTTTATTGCATAATCAGTTATCACCTTGTGCCAATGGTCTGTCTCTGAAGACATTACAGAGATGCTGTTACACCAAGATTTTAGGAACTGAAAAAGTGCAGTTCTTAGGTGCACTAGGATAAATGTTGTCCTTGACTGCTCAGTCACATTGAAGGGAAGACTCACGTCTGAAGTGAAAAAACAGCAGTAGAAACCTGTTGTGTCCTTTCAAATGCCAAGAGTCCTACTAACAGAGCTCAAATATTTCAATAAACTGGTGAGATAAACTTCTGCTTTCAGCAGGCACAGCACAGTCTGCCTAACTACAGCATTCACTCTTTTTACTGTTTTTTTAAAGATTGTTCACACTTCACAATTTGTACATTAAGGAAAGGTATGGAAGTCTTTTCTCTCATCTCAGGGAATGAAGAACTAATAGATCTGAGGGCAGACATTCTCACTAGAGGGCATCCAGTTACTACTGTGTAAGATGAGTGATGCTCATTTCCCTCCTCTGGCTTTTAATGATGATAGAAAGTAGGCTAACAAATATCATCCAGCTGGGGCTTGAAATGTGGGGCTGGATACATAATATTTTTTTTCTGAAAAAAGAACACAAGGCTGCTCACACAACTCAAGTGAAAAAAAAATGCTGTAATTATTAGTTGGCTATTGAAAGCTAAACCTCCCAACCACATTTTATGAAATTCCCACTCCTTATCAATAATTAGAGACACACTCCCAGGAGATCAGAGAACTGAACTTGCCTTTTGCACAGTCCCCCTGAGTGCTCTGGCCACTGCTCTACAGTTATTTTCTCTTCTTGGGAATACTGCTATCAAGTGGAATCACTTGAAGCACACAGAGCCTGACCCACTGCAGGAGGCTTGTGGCCCTCCCTTGGGATGTGGGAAACCTGGAATCATGGCCTTGCTTGGAGTCAGGAAGAACAAGGATTTGGAAATTGTCCCCAAGGTGAGGTGACTGTTAGAAGGCATCTGCTTGGGGATGTGTCATGTGTTCCAACAGCCTTGTGGTGTGGAGCATGACTAAATACATTTTCAGGCAAGTGCCTGGCCAGGGGTCAAAAGCATGATAGATGGGCACCTGGCTTCACTCAAAGGCATCTCAGAATATCAAGAACTTGACAGCTCATGTTCACTGCTGGAAAAATACAGGGGACCAGTAAGAAAGAGATGTGGAGTTAGGGTGGAGCAAGACAAAGCAGCAAAGTTTGACTCTTCGAAATCTGATTTATATGGGCTCACATTCCTTAAGCAGTACAGAGAGAAAGATGCTCTTAAAGCACTGATCCCAATCTCTCTGCTGAGTCAGGAACCCAGCAGACCTGGCTCATAGCAAACCTGTTCCCATGCAGTGCAGGAGAAGACACACAAGCAGGTCAGACTTCATCCCAAATGGCACTGACATGGTACCTGCCTCTAAGAGCCTCAGCCCTTGGATGATTTCAGTGGTGCACCAGCATGGAGTTGGGGACCTAAAACTTTATCTTTTGACCTCTTTGGAGCTCTGACTGACACTTATTACTAACAGTGAAATTGCTTATGTAACTTTTTTTTCCATAGTCTGCACTAGATTTGACACAGGGTTAGGCCAATGGAAAGCTGTCAAACCTGAGCTGCAAACATGCAAAATTCTGCACGCAGCTGTGACATTTTTTCATGTGTTTATTATTCCTCCCATGTTGGAATGTACACACATACAGTATGCTCACATGCAATCCTTGCAGTCTTATAATTAGAGTTTCACATACTTTTGACATGCAAAAGTACAAATGTCAGCATCCATTTAGAAACTTCACTTGGAAAAAGGGGAAGTTTCCTGTAACATATTAGTCAAAAAAAGGGTAGGATATGTGTTCTGTATGTTAGTCATCATGGAGCAGAAGTCTAGCCCTTATTTCTCTGAAGTAAAAATCCCACTGAGATCACAAGGGCTGTAGGAACTGCCATGGGAACTCCCCACACCAGGTCTCAGAAAGCTGTCCCTTTTTCTCCAGGCTACTGTATTTCCATTGAAAGCTTCCAACCAGTTCTAGCAGTAACATGTTTCACTGTAAAAAGCATCCCCCCAGCATTAAATAGTCAAAAAACAGGTTGCTGCAGGCAACCTAGCTAACCTAGCCCATTTCCAACATTATTTTGAAGCACTCTCTTTCCAAATACATAGCTTAACTCAAATAAAACCAGGAAAATTTACACATCCATGCTATTGTTTGGAGTTCCTTCCTAGTATGGATCCTTCCTCAGCTGCCTCTGCCTTCACCACAGAGAAAACAGATAACATGCTTTGCTGTAAATTTTTTCAGACCTCCTAGTGAAAAATACCATGCAAGATCTAAACATCAAGGGATAACTGACTGCAAACATTGCAGATCCAATTTATAAACACTAGAAACTATTCTAGTACAAACAAGCAACGTTTATACTGACTTCTAAATATGTGGAACTGGACTGTCTCAAATTCAGCTATTTAGAAGCCTGTATTCCCCATGCAAAACAAAAGCTAAGGTGAAAGGCCTAGATGTTTCCTCTTTAGATAGCTTATGCTATGATTGACCAAAAATGAAATTCACAGAAGCATGGCTTCCACACATCTTTAGAATGTGGGGTTTGGTTTTGTTTTTCTTTTTAAAAGCAGTCCAAACAATGTATGCAATTACCTAGGGCTGAAGATGATGGCTGCAGAATAGCTCTTCTGGGAAAGGAAGATACATTTTGAAGGTTTTTCGTTGTTGTTTTGCCCCTTCCTATCAAGTTAACTAAATTAAATGAAATCAGTATGGGACCCACACAGTGATGAGATCCAAGAAAAAACTGGTCACACAGAACAATCCTTTTCATCTTAAAAAAGAATCTACCAAACTCAACATCTGCATTTCCTTTGTTCACTCCATTTCAGATTTCTGACAAGGCCTCTCTGCAGTTTGGAGCAGAAAGGACTGCGGGTCCTTTTTGAATCAAACGTTAAAGCTCCTAAGTTTTCAATTGTTTCTCCTTGTCACTTAGCATTTCCAAAACTCTTTTTTTCAATTAATTTGTTACACAAGGAAACAGAAACCAGCTTTTCATTAAAACTCCAGCAAATGATAAAAGAAAGCAAACAGATTTTTTTTAAATTACCTTTTCAGTTCTAGTTGTCTCATCTGTTACTTGTGGAACAGCAGGCACATTTTGTAGAAACAGAATGAGATTTTTTTCTAGATAAAAAAATGCATGTCAGTGGAGATAGAGCACAGTCCATCTACAGCAGACCTATGTTTTTGTAAGTAACAGGTGAAACAGGTGCAAAAAGTACAATTATTTTCTCTAAGCAGAAAATTACCCTAGTTCAGAGTAACTTTTAGTAAACATATCCCTTACATGACAACTTTTCAGCTTCCTTCTTCATAGCAGGAAGCAATAAAATGGCAGACAGGTCTGACTATTATTTCTGTTCATGTTGCAAAATGAATAAATATTGATAAGCTAGGTCGCTACCTGGGTGAATGCTTGGGATCTTTCTACAGAAAATTATTTTATTGTTACTATAAAAATAATATTAAAAATAGTAGCTTAACAAATCCAAGAAAAAGTGTGATTTAAAAACTCTTACGTACCGAAATTAAAGGAGCTTTTCAAAAAAGGAGGCAGCCTTTAGACAGGGTTGGGAAGAAACAAGTAGTCTTATTCTTCCTAGCATCCAAACAACATGCACCAGCTCTATTTAACAGGTCAATAGTTACTATCTGGGGATTTTTGTGTGGATTCAGAATCCTCCAGACTATCAAATCCCATGCAATTCTACAACTCACTGAGTCAAGTTCTAGGATGGTTTAATCCTGACCACTTCCTGGTAAGGGCTCAGTATCATCTATTCCCATTTGCTGCAGCAGGACTTAGCACTGGTGCTCAGCAGTTTTGCAGAACCTGCCCCTAGACAATGAAGGCTTTGGGTATGAGCTTCCTATTTCCTGCAGTGGATTGGTGTAGGTGGCCTTGTTACCAGAAATCCATACTCCTACACAGCAACTTCTGACTGTGTTTCTGCAGAAATGACTATGATGAAAGGAATTAAGTATTTTTTAAATAAAAATCATCTGCTTGTTTCTCCAAACCAGTCTGGGTATCTCCTGCTGGCAAGATCAATTTCTTCACCTCTTGCATGGCAAGATTAAGAGCAAGGTGGAAAGCAGAAGGATTCAGGTTCAGAAAGGCACCACCATAGTGAGAGGGGAGAGCCCATCCACCCGTGCAGTCCCCTGCCCACTGCAGTGTCTGAGTCACTGCCCAGCCCACAGAGCTCCTCGCTGCTGCCTTCCGCAGCCAGGAAAATCCCACATCCTCCCAGCGGGTGCAGGAAACCCAACTACAGCCTCTGGATCCAAAGCCACCAAAAACAAAGGGGAGACTGTGGTGTGGGTGGTGCCCACAGGCTCAGGGCCAGGGGCCAGGACCTTGCTGACTGCAATCCAGCTCCCAGGGCAGAGGAGCTGTGAGTGGGGCTGTGGGCCAGCACTGCCTGCCCACTGCCCTGCCAACCCCAGAGCTCCACGTTAAGGTACATGCCCAGCACCACCTCCCCACCTGGCTCTGCCAGGGACACACCAGGAAACTGCCGCTCCTGCCCCACCTTGTCCTGTCTCTCTGCCCTGCTGCCAGTGGAAGGTCACACCTAGCCCTTACTGCTCTTCCATGGGGCCACCCAGCCCAGGGCCTTCCTGAAGTCACTGGTCTTGCCAATGCTATTGTGGAAAGCATCATGCTGGTGGGCTCAAGGGAAGTCACCAGGGGTACTCCTCTCACCTCCCACCCATCTCAGCTCACTCTCTGCCACCCTCCATGAGCAGATGATGACTGTGGAGGTGGGTGCAATCAGCCAGGGGTCTTCACTGTGAATTTGCCAGTACTGGCTGAATACTGACAGAGCTGCTTCAGACGATGGCTGTGCACCTACTGCTGGGAAAGCAACTGGAGACACTGCTCACAGATCCATATTGTTTCCTTCCACCAAGCTCCCTGTGACATTTGCCAAGCTCATATTGAGGGCAGTGTTGTTCTGAGAAGCCCACAAGCATCCCAGGTCAGGCAGCCAGGGCCTGGCTCTCCACTCTGAGTACTGCTCTTGGGAAAGAAAACACAGAGGCAGACGGACATGGGTTTGTGCAGCTGTCTGGGAAAATGCTCAACACAAAAGCTCTTTTGAGAAGCTACTCCTGTAAAGTTGACAAGACCTGTCATCCCCAAATGTGTGCTCACACACAGAGGTGGGCAACAGGGCTGGCACAGGAAGGGAATGCCTTCAGAAAGCAATCAAACAGCCTCTGTCAGTCCTATGCAGCCCCAGCCTTCCCACTTCAAGTCTCCAATGGCTTCTAAGGCACTGAGCTCAGACTGGCATCAGCTCCCCAGCCAGCACCACTGCTCTAACACCAGTCCTTGCTAGGGCCATGCTCCTTTGGGGGCTTCTCTTCCTTCTGCCTCCTGAGCGAAGCTGCTCCCTCTGCACCTCCAGCACTATCCTGTTCTGTTTAACCTCCTGACCTTCTCCTAGGAAGGTGAAGAAGTGAGACCATACAGAAGATAAGAGAGAAAAATTCTCCTGGCATCTATCCCCTGTCACATTTGTTCCATGCTCTTATTGACCAAAACAGGAAAGCACAGATAAGGGAAAATAGCTCCATGTCAAGGGAAAAACAAACCAGCCTTTCCCAGCTGTGTTTCAACATTTATTCATTTTCTAGACCAAGTGCTTTTTGATGGCCCAAGCTGATGGACAGACAAGAGAGCATGTCTTTGTAATCCATGCCAACAAAGCAGAAGCAAGGCCCTTTTACCATTACTTTACCATAACCAGCTCTCCACTTTGATGTTTTAACACCAACATTTTCTTCTTCAGAGGTATCACAGGGGTAGGCTCTGACATTGGTCTGGCTCACAAAGGAGCTGCTTACATTACAGGTCTCCCCTACCAAGCAAACTGTTTTACAGTGATGGCAAAGTAATCCCCCTTGGGATGTTTCTCAGTATCTCCAGCTGCATTCTTGGGGTGAATTTCTGTTTACAGACTGGACTTAACATTGTCCTGGAGTTCCAAACTTTAGGGTGGTTTTTAAATACCACCTGAAAATGTAAAGGTGTCAATTAGTTTCTTTTAACATACAAAATAATTTGGTTTTAAGACTAAAGTACTGATTCAAACTGAATCTAGGTATTTAATGGAAATTGGAGTCTGGGACAGTAATCTTTGTGGCACTGTTGCCATCATGAAACTCACAGCTCAAAAGGTGGCACAGGTCTTTGACAAAAATGAAGTAATTTTACACTTATTTCAGCAGTTTCCATTGAGAAACTGGCTTTCTCAAGGCACTGTCTCTTCAAAACATCAGCTTCAGTAGATTTTACTTGATAATGTTGAGTTCCTAGCAGTTACCAGTATTTATTATTTGCATATTTTTTACGCCCTGTCCAAGCAGAACAGTAACAGCCCCATGTCCTAGAAAGCTTTTGAGCTCAGAAAAAGAGAGCTGGTAGCAGAAATATAAGACAATATTGGCCAGAAATCCAAGGAATAATAACATCCTGATAGTAAGGTTTTAGAAACAGAAGGTTTCCCAAAGCCATTGTGTCAAGAAAATTGAAAATTGTGTTGGTTAATCAGATACATGGTAAACAAACATTACTGTCAGTCTCAGTTCACTTCTGAGTAAGAGAAGCCCCCACAAGCCAACAGATGTTCTAATAAACAGGCGGAACCAGCGGTTAGGCTGAAAATTTTCTATTTTAAGAAGCCTCTGCAGACCTGTTTGCTTCCTATGTCAAAGAAATGCAGAACGTCAGATATGGGCTTTTGTGTTCAAGCTGTTGACAGAGGCAAATGGTTTAATAATTATTTTTTTTCCCTTGAACAACCTTTATTTCAGTACTGACATTTGTATTTTTATGGACGAGTAATGTGGAGGAAGAATGAACACTGAAAAGGTAAGACTACACACTAGTATCTGTTTATTCTTGGGAAGACTCCAGGTCTTGTTTAAGCTGATGTTCCTGCTATACTTTTATAAGGGCACGATCTGGATAATTCCATGTGCAGACAAGTGTATTCTGCATTAAGAATGGTAACCCCCCCCTATAGTTTATCCATTTTTGTTCTTTCTTGTGTAGGTTGACAAAAGTGAGAAAGAAGATCTTGTATTGGTGATTACTTCTTCTAGATACTGAACTCCCAGAATGTATGGACAGATTTTGCCTAGCACAGAAGTTCTTTCTGCATATTTCTGATTGGAAAAATATAGTTCACTGTCTCCTTTAAATCTTTCTTTTACAAACGTAACTTTGCCCAGATCAAATATTAGTGTTCTGCCCCTCACATGCTCCTTCAGCAAACCCAATTCCCCCTCACTATTCAGAAAAGGCTTAAGTTGGGGAAACTGCAAGGTTGTACCTAAAGATATAAATTTAAATTAAGGACATTACACAACCCTTTAAGCCACAGACTGACCTGTATGCTGCTTCCAGACAATAAGCCTGAGTCCCAAGCCTCTGTTTACACCCTGCTGCAGCTAACAGGAGGCAATCTGCTTTGGTTCTTCTGAAGTAAAGCTAAAATAAAGTCAGACAGATGATTCTTTAGCTGTGCATAGGCTAACAGAAATCACTGAGAAGTCTGAGGGCAACCCCAATCCGTGCTGTGGCTGTGGCCTGCAGCAGTCACTACAAATGCTCTGGTGTACTCCCCCTGTTCTGCTGCAGCCATGTGCTGCACTCTGCTCCCCCCAGGGAAAGTTACACTATGAACGTAAACCACCCCGAATCATCTCCAGCTGCTTTTGCAGCTCACCGATTGCCAGTGGACAATTCCTCTGCTGCTTAGAAAGAGCATCCTATGATATGACAGTCAAAGCAAAGGCAAACGGCCACCCTGTGCATGCTTGAATATTTCACTGTGGTGGAATACTCCCTAAAGGGCAAATTTTTCCATTTCTAAGAACAAGAATTCTGCTTTTCTTATTCTAGGTCACTTGTGGAACCGCACAGATAACAGATCACAACAAAATGTCACTAATGGTAAAATATGAGGTTTTCAGAACTGTTTTTCTGAGGGCAGGCACTTTATTTAAGTGCCTAAGCAGAGGGGGCAATTTTCACATGCAATGTCCAGGATTTACTTTTGAAAGCATTGGTCCAAATATCACTGTTACTATACTTGGATATCAAGGAGCTAAGCAGACTGGTCTGGGTGGTGCACCAGAGAAAGGAAAAGTGTTCAGTTCAAAGGGTGATTTGTTGAATGAAGATGGGGTCAGCCACACCACCCTGTGTGACTGCACAGGACTGAGTCACCTCATTCATAGCTGCCAGTGCAGCAAAGCCAGCTCACACGATGGAAACATCACCTTGGCTTTTATTCCAAAGCATACTTCCCTGCTCCACTGAAATATCTGTTGCAGCTGAACAGCTTGCAAATAAGACCTAAACAGGCACAACATACCATAGGCACAGGAAGATTTTTCAAAATCTAGGGCTGATCATTGGCTGCAGTGTAGCTCCTGGAGCTTGGCACCTGAATGGTGCTCTCCCACAATTTCGTCCACGGTCCAAAAGCCCAGGGGAAAAATTCAACAGTCACTATTTTCAGCAGCCAGTTGGTAAAATAATGGCTTTTGGCTGAAAAAGTTAAATATCACTGAGCCATAAGCAAAATATTGTTTTGTTTTTAAAGAACACTTCAGCTTCAAGGCCACTGAGTCCCCCTCTGACCACGCTGGGGTGGCAGCCATGCTGTGACTCCACATGCAGGGGGAAAAAAACACAGACTTGTTTCTGCTTTTCTCTGTTCTCACCTGAATGACTGGATCAAGGTTAAACAACCGCAGACAGAAGGAAAAAAAGATCACGGAACAGAAGTGGAAATATGAAATACGTCAAATGATATTAATTTTTTGGTTGTCACTAGAAGTGCTCAGGGGTTGTGGCCAACAAGGTAAGGAGAGGCAGTCTGCAGAACGGGAGATTTCTGACGGTGAAGTCCTATTGGGGTTTTTTGGGACAATTACATGTAACACACCAAAGGAATGGCTCAGAACTGCTATCCCCACCTACAGTGTTTCTTTTCCTTTACATTTACGGTAAGAATGGGCAACAGTTTGGTTTTTTCAGTTCCCACTTACTATTCATTATGAAACTTGGTAAGATTGGCCATGTTATAATGTTACTCCATGAGTATATGTGGATAAAACATTTTCCTTCAACAGTTTTTGGCTATATTTATGAACGTGTCCCATTGGGTGGGGCATTCCTTAGAGCACATAATGTGTCTGGAATTGGTCTGACAGAACCCAGACCAATGCTATCCCTCTCATTTTTATTACTGCAAATGTTTTCAGATACTCTGTCCAACTGCAGTTTGGTACTTAAACATTGAGTACCAAAACTAATTGCAGAAATACCTGTCATTGCTGCACCAACTGACTTAAGCATGATTTGGAGGAACAGTCAGGTCTTTAAGAACAAATACTAAAGCAAAGCTCCCCCTAATACAAACAATAGTGGCACAGCAAACTACAGGTTGCATATTTAAGTACTCCAAAGTTTTTACTGGAAGTAATTAGTCTGATTAGATTTAGCAGTGATTAGAAATCAAAAGTTTCTCCCTTAAGCCTGATTATTTGTAGAAAGAGAAGGGATTCATTTGGTTAAACTACCAAACTTTCCAAACAGTGAGCACTGTTATTCCTTTTACATGGTAAAAGTGTGAAATTCTTGATTTTTGGTCATCTAGGCCTTAAATTCACAGAAATGTAAATTTAAATCAACATCACATTCACTGATGCTAAATATCTTTATTTAAATCAATTGAGAACTGTATGGAATATCTGAGTCCCCATCTGCTTAATGAAACTTGATCTTCTATGATAGCAACCAAATGAAAACCCCTCTTACGCCATTTCCAGTTGCAGAAATAATGCTTAAGCAAATGTTATTGACAAAGTTTTAAGGAAGAAAATACACAGTATTTTCTTGCAGTAAATACACAGTATCATCTTAAAGGCAATCTTGAACCAGAACCTTTGACAACTGTCAACTTTTTCAGTACCTGAGAATTACCTGCCACTGGAAACTCTGAGGTGGCTGAAAACTCCTTTAGTAGACAAGTTTGTCTTTGACAATTAATACCAAATTTGCAAAACACTGTTTATATATTGAGGAACAAATTTTATCCTCAGAAATTCAAGTCTGTAAGAAAATCAGAATAAAAGCATGGCTGCTATTCATGTATGGGATTACAAAATACAAGGCAAAACAGTAGAAATGACAGAGGATCAGCCTATATTTTTTGTTTTACTTCATTAAAACAAGGCATCTTTAAATCTTGAATCCAGCTTGAGGGGTCTGAAAATCAACTCCAGTGAGTGGAGTTCCAATTGTTGTGAATCTCACAAAGGTCTTACCCTTGATGATATTGTGGCAAAAGCTTCCACAGCTTGTATGTTGTGTATAAAAAGCACTGCCTTTCATTGATTTTAAGTGTGCTGTATTTTTATTATACTTCATGTTCTGTTTTAGTATACACTTACTGAGTTTTTCCAAAATAATCTGTAGTCTGAAATACAACATATGCTTCATGAAATAAGCAGAAGTAGCCTTTGAAATTATCAACAAAATAAAATCATCTCCCAGAATGAGTCAATCAAACCTCCAGGCCATTTTCAAGTAAAACGATACCACGTTGCCAGAATGAGAAGCACAGAATTGCCTCACAAATAATAAACCAGAACTGAATTTAAGAAACCTTGTATAGACTTTCTACAGTGAATCATCTTTTTTTAAAAGAATTATTTATTTTTATCTGGAGGTTGAAGAAAAGGTGATTCATCCCATTCTGAAATTGTTTTCTGTTTTGATACAACTTTGTTTTCTGCAGCATCTTTTGAGCAACACTGGAAGTGCAGAATAACAGTCAGTTAAATCAGTCTCAGCAGAAGACAAAAACAAGTCTGAGGACAGGAAGAGGCATTTTCCATCTGAGATTTAGGAAGGAGTGGAGAATCAATGAGGCAGAGTTGTACAAAAAAGACTCTCTCAAGACAAACAAAATACAACTGTTTAGAACAGAAACAGATTTTGACGGCAAAGAGAGAAATGGTGAGCATTAGGTGAAAAGAAGACACAGTCTTTAAAAAGAGAAAGGCATTGGGGAGCAGTTTCTGAGCCATCAGGGGAGAGCAGGGCTGGTGACATGGACATGCCAGTTTTTTAACAGCTGCAGCAGGAGCCAGGGAGAGGAGGGAAAATGGGGGGTGAGAACACAGTAACCCCATGGAGGCAGCATGCAATGCTGTGGGAGCACCCAGTGCTCACAGGGACAGAGTGATGGGGAATGTAAAGTCAAAGCCAAGGAGGAAACAGATGCTGTAATAGTAAGAGGGATAAGTAAGGTTTGGAAGTATGTCTCTTGCCCAAAATGGGGATGCCTGTCTTTGAGACTTCTAGGGAGGAGGCTGAAATAAGACCACAAGTCTTCTTGCTCAGACAGAATGAATGTAGGTAGCCACTAGCTGTGACTAATGCCACAGGGTTTCTTACTGATGCTGGCAGGTACAGGTCCTGTGATTTGCAGCAGGAGGAACGTGCTAAGCACTGAAGTCACTTAGTTATGCACATCTTGCCTATAAACTTAGGAGAAAAATATTGCCTGGACATTTAATTCTCAGAGCCTTGGGTAAACTAATTTAATTAGTGAAAGCAAGGTTTCCCGAGGAAACTGTTTGCCAGGAATGATTTTAAGGAGGAGAAAAGGATGGCTTGGCATCTCCACTGAAGGAGCTGTTCCCAAAGTTTTTGGGAATCCCAAAGAGATTTTGCCTCCTGGACAAGACAGGCAGGGATTTGTGTAGGTGCAGATGCTCAGTGGGCAGGAACACACAGGTGACATCCTGTGCTCTGGAACTGTCCAGGGACGTCTGCTGGCCTGCTAATCTTACCAAGGAGCCTCTTTTGTCATCTAGCACAAGGCTCAGTTCATATAGGCAGCTGTCTCCTACAAGTATGCTCCCTAGTCATGATGGTTTTCCTCCAGGCACAAAGGATGTTTGACTCGGCTTCACCTCTCTAGTGTCACTCTCTCTTCTCCATTTTTTTTTTTCGTCTTGCTGCTTATTTTCCCCCCTGTGGTGTCCTAGGATTAGTTATTACCCTGCTCAGTATTGTTCTGTGTATGGAGTTTATGGAGAAAACAATTCAGAAAAAGGATGGTATTTGATGCTGCTGCCCTCTACACTGAGTCACATCACACAAAAGAACATCCAGACTAAACGAGCTGCCTTAGCTCCAGGCAGTCAAACAGGAGTATAAGCAACAACATCAGTCAGGAAAAAAAACACTGTTCAGATCACAGGCTGAGGTCTCACATTATTTCCTCCTCTCCTAGATAATGCTGTATCAAAATACAAACCACCCCACCCTAGTTTCAGAATACCAACATGCAGAGCTAAGCTGGGGTAAACCATAGGGCATTTCCTCCCTGCTGTTTGTTAAGATATTATTATTGGTCATTATCCAAGCCACAGTAGTTAAAAAAGATGCATCACAACCACTTCAAATAAAATCTTTGTTGCTGTCCATAAGGCCATGTTGCCATTATCTGTACATACTTCAGAACCATCAAATTGCACAACAGTGAACATAACCACCAAATGGTCCCAATGTCCTTCCTGTGGCCAGACACTCAAAAATATCTTGGAGCTTACCTGGCAGGGAGCAGCTTGCACTGAATGAGGGTTTGGACAGTGCCTGTGGGTCCCCATGAAGGAAGCTTGGCCACACTGTCACGTGCCACTAGCACCACATTGAAGCTCTTGAGTGTGGGGGGCTGAGAGCAGCTTCTCTGTGCACCAAATCCTTTTATTTCTAGACGGCAACTGAGCTTACTCTGCATTGCTGCACACAACCTAAAAAAGCAACAACACAAAAAAAGGAGAGCTATTTTATTAAAAAGTTTGGTTTAAAATATCCTTAACTTCCTTAGGGTTTCTAAAGCAAATGAAGTGCATTTCCATGGAAAAGGCTGCTTGCCATAGAAAGGACTCTCCAGAAAGGAACTCACTTGTTTGCTTATGCACGCTGAACTAGAAAATGTCAATCTCCTGCTGACCAATCTTCATTCTTAAGTGAGTCCATCCAGTCCTTCAAGCTTCACACCCCTCTAAATCTCAACCTTTGCAGAAAGGACTATGCGTGTGGGTTATTTTTTCATAAAAAAACTGCAAGGATTTTGAATTGAAAGACTTGAAGGGATTATTTAGAAATGAGATGTAGTACAGTTGTGTTTTAGGTTACTTCCTGCAGTATCCTCTTGATAAAATGATGGCAATACACTGTCACAATTTTCCATTTGCATGGAATTCCACCAGTTAAATCAAAGCAAAACTTAATATACTGTTATGGTCCTTGTACCTTCAGATTTCCTTGCTGATAACCCACATACTCTCCATTAACCCATTGCATCATTCAGAAAAATAAACAACCTGGGCTCGGCATACAGGAAGCTAAATAAAAAGGAAACAGAATATATTAGTTTTCACATACATATTTTGACCTCTGTACAGTTCAGATTGACCTGTAAGAATATGTCAATGTTAGCTTTCAGATGAGCCTGTTAAATTCACTATGGAGGCAAAAATAATTGCCCATTCTTATTTTCAAAGTCTGAGCCTCTTTCATTTAAACCACCATTATCATAATCCCACTGAACTAAAGGATAGATCTGATGGTTACTAAAGGTAGCAAAAGTCAGACTTACGTCCATTCTCTTATGACAAACCAATCAGAATCACCCAGGCTGCAACAACATCAGCACACATTTTTTCCAAACATCTTTCTTTTGGTTTAGCAAGATTCATATGCTACCCCATCTAGAATGTTCCCTCCCCACAAGCTGCATGGAGCTGGGAAGTTGCTTGCTATGATATTGCTGAGATGAATGTGAACACAATCATCTTACAAGGCTGAAATCAATGCAATACAAATTGTCTTTGTAGTATTTGGGAAAGTAACACATTAAAAAATGTTTGTGATGGCATGGAGATGAATTAAGAAGGCCAGTGTCTTTAAACCTCATTTTATTGACCTTGGCCCACTGGTCCAGCCTGCCCAGGTCCCTTTGCAGAGCCTTCCTACCACTGAGCAGATCAACACTCCCACCCAACCTGGTGCCATTTGCAAACTCACTGAGGAAGCAATACCCTCATCTAGATCACTGAAGAAGATACTGAACAGGACCAGCCTCAAAACTGAGCCCTGGGGAACACCACTAGTGACCAGCTGCCAATTGGATTTAACTCCATTGACTACAGGTCTCTGGGCTCTGCCATGTAGCCAGTTTCGAATCCAATAAAGAGAACATGTGTCTATGTCATGAGCCACCAGCTTCTCTAGGAATGCTGTGGGAGACAGTGTCAAAGGGTTTACTGAAGTTCAGGTAGACAACATCCACAGCCTTCTCCACATCTACTAGGTACAGTGGACAGGTAGCTAATCACTGTGCCAGTGAAGCTGCTGGAGAAGTCTGGGAGAAGAACTCCGTACATTTCCCCTTCTCCTTAGCTCTAAGGTAATTGTCACTCTGGCATGATGCTAAATGGAAACACACTCACGTACAAACAAAACTACAACATACTGATAATGAAACACTGCACACCACACCACTGGACATGAGCTTTTTTTTAAAGTTGCTATTGCATTTGCCACTTCCCTATGGCCCTGGTGTAAGTCAGCTACAGAAGGAGAACAGAGAAAGCAAGGCAAATGAGAAACTACATGTGCTGAAGTTTTATAGACTGCCAGGTTGGAAGGGAGCTCAAGGACCACCTGACCCAGCCTTTCTAACACTACAGTTTGTATGACATGTCCCAGCACCCTGTCAAGCTAAGACTTTAAACTTTCCAAAGTGGGGTAATCTACCACTTTCCCTGTTCTGTCTCTCAGCTCAGTATTTACATGACTATTTTCTGTGGATATTAAGCATACTTACATTGTTGACACTATTCACAAATCCACTAGAGAGCAGCTATGCCTCACATTTACTAAGGATATTTTTTTTTAAAAATAGTTTCTCTGACACTTAAATGACTAATCAGACCTGAAAAGCTTTCTCAGTACTAGACTGAAAAGAAATGGAGGTGTGGATTCAGGCTGTTCTCATTCATACCATCGCAATAACTCTCTCATAGCACTGACCTGGTCCTGTTCATGCACAACATCACTCTTCCAGAAATACTGGATCATGCTTCAGCCTAGGATATTTCATTTCAACTGGAGAAATGCAGGGATGAGTTACAAGGGATGCAGGGATAAGTTACTATATATTGGAAGCTTCCTTGAATTCCTTTGGGAAGGAGTACAGAAGGGCCTGGTCTTTCCAGTCAGTGTATATATATAAAAAAAAAGCTAAATAAAGCTCTTTTGCCTCATTTCTATTAGGTGCAAAGAAATGCTGTGCAAGTCTGAAGAACTGCCTGGCAGTCCACATCAGCTCATTTCAGGCCATCTTTCACTAACTTATGAAAGATGTTAAATGACACTGAAGAATAATTTACACTGAGAAGAAAAGCTACTATATAAAATACTATTTTTTAGAGTGAAGGCAATTTATTGTATAAAATATTGTCTTCTTCTGACCATTTTTTTTTAACCTTATAAAATTATCTTTATATTTAACCTGTTCCTTGATGTTTAAAGAAAGATATCACTAAAATTCTGAAACTCTTTGTATTCTTCTGTGAGAGAAAAAAAAAAAAAAGGAAACCACTACCTGCTGCTGAATCCCTATTCCCTAGCCTGGTCTGCTAAGTCAAAGAATATTGTTCTGGCCCTGTTAGAAGCAAGCAAAAAACCATAAGGCAGGAGGGCTATGCTCCAGCCCAACAGCTCCCTGCCACAGCAAGGGCACATTTTTGGCTGGGTCAGTGACCTAATCTGCTCCCTGAGAGATGAACACCAAAGCTGGTGACTGGCTGGTGCTTAAAGGAGGGGGAAAAAAGTCTGTATCATGCATACTGGCACAGGTTTCTCAAAGGAAAACACAAGATAAGATGCCTTAATTTTTCAGTCAAAGGTACAACATTAGAGCAACATTTTGTTGGTTTTTTTTTTTCTTTTTAAAGAATCAACTCTCCTGTCAGGACCAGTTAGACAACACCAAGAATTCAAAGTCTTTGGTCTTCAATTGGTATTCTAATACAGAAATTACTGAAAATTATGGAAATGAATCTTGCAGTCATCCTTTTGAAGTTAATTTATGGTGGGTGATCACACTTTCAATTTTCCTTCACACAGAAGTCTCTGATGATGTTTTCAGACACATTTTTGTACTCCCACAAACACACTGAGTAGTTTTGCGCAAGCAGTTATTTTACTTCTATTTCAGCAAGAAACTTTGTACCTTGTTCTTTTTCTTATCCTTTGCTTTCTATGCAGAGGTCTTTGCTAATTTTTAATACTTTTCCATAAGTTCACTGACATGGAATAGTGTACATGCTTCTGGGAACTTGCCTGCCAGAGTTCACTTTGTTGGTGGTGAAAACTCAAGGTCTGGGCACTTGTGGGTCCCTACAGTGAAAAGAACTGAAGATTTGCCAAGTTTAGAGGCTCAGGTATCCTTTATTGCCATAGCCCAGCTCTGTTATAGAATGGTGGACTCTCACCAGAGCTGAAGGGAAAAGAGTAAGGGAAAGACCAATGCAGGTGGGTCCATAACTCTCCTGGTTCCAATTGGGCAATGCAGCCATGGATGTGCTTCTGCTACACATCAGAGTAAAGCCAAGAAACTTAGTCTGCCCTCCTTCCAGTTTCAGCTGTTCACAGCTACCACATTTGCTGCACCAAACAGCACATTTCACACTTCAATGAACTGTATCACTCCACTGAGTGTAGCATAAAATCCAACCATGAAAGAAAAATGCACAAAACTGATCCAGTGTTCAATTATAGCTTTTGGTGATTGCAAATGCTTCTACTGCACATTCTTCTTTGTCCTACCTTTAGACCGATCACTCTTTGATGTACCTTACACGTAAACTTATTTATTTAGATCACCTGGAAGACTACAGATACTTCTGATTACCCTGCATGGTACTAGTACCATGGTTTATACTTAATTACCTTTTTAGTTGTTTGTGATTTTTTAAAAATCAAACTCTCACCTGGAAGATTTTTTATTTTATAATGTCTATGTAATTTCCCACAGTTAGCTTCTCTATTTGTCTTCACACTTGAGAAAAGCATTAATTTCCTTCTTAGGCCTTTAATCATAATCAAGATTATCTTGATTCTTTCCCCTTTTTGAGGTCAAAATAGGCTCACAGTACATCTTAAAATATTTCCATTATTGTTTCCACTGAATGCAAGAAAAATATGTTGACTTTGAAAAAAAAAAAAAATAAAATTGAACCAGAAACAATTTTCTTAAATTAGATGTACAGATTTCACAGCTCAGAAACAAGGATGTCAAGCGTGTCCAGCTTATACAGCCTCCTACACAGAAACCACAAGGTTTCAATGATAAGTCACTGAAACCACAGCATTCAGCTTCTTATCCAAGACTACCTGTACCCATCGGGTGCTGATGCTTCAGTGCTATGACTGATCACACAGTAGTTTTTCCAAGGTTCACTTAAGGTGCTGACTTGTGAAAAAAAATGAAACTCATTACGCAAAGCAACTGTGCTATACAGCTTTTCAAATCTGTATCTATGCACACATAGAAGATCTAACTGTGGGCAATGACACAGACATACCTGTTAGATATGCCTTTTTACAGATAAGGGCAGAAACAGACATCTGAAAATAAGTTTAGCAAGAAAAGCTGCTATTAGAGCAGCTTCTGAGCTATTAGATAAAAGTGTTATCCATTAAGCACAGAATGAGCTAGTCATCTAAGAACATTCCCTAATCTGCTGTAAACAATTAAACAGCAGATCTGTGTGTAAAGTCATAACAAAGTGTGTTATATTCACAGAGTAATTTATATTTGAGAAATAGAACAGTTAGTATTCCTACTTATAATAATTCTATACTGGCATAAATAAATACACGTCAGAGATTATTTCATTGATATAACTGCCTGAAAAAATAACAGCAAATCCCACCTGAGTGATACCACTGCTTCAAGAGTCTTAGATGTAGACCAGGCTGTAAAGTTGAGAGTTCCCTAGGTCCTCTTAAAATAATTCTGTCAGAAATTGCATTTCAGCCACAGCTAAAGTGTTGAATGCTGTTTGCACTGGCACTCAATTACAATTCCTGGAATAACGTTGCAGAGAGAAACCCAGTGACCCCCCCAGCCTTGTGTACTAAGGGGATACTCTGTTGTGTAGGAGAGCCACAGCTTTGATTAGCAGAGCCAGTAGGAGTTTCTGACTTCCAGTAACTCACTCAGTTTTGTAAATCTGTCAGCTGTACCAAGGAGAAAATAGAGCTGACAGTGAAATCATCCCAATCAAAACAAAGCAAAACAAATGAATTCTCAAAGCCTTTGGAAGAGGAATTTTTTACCTGGATCACATTTTAATGACCCAAACTACTGTATCAGAAGCTTCACAGACTGCAGTAACTGTGAAGCCACCTGCGGCTTTCAACTGAGCAACTTTCTGCCCTCAAATTGTTATGAGAACCCTGGCAGCCTGACTTCCTGTCAACTGCTGCCTTCCCTTCTGAACGTGCCTGTCCTCTGGTATGGGGAAAAGATAATTAGTACTTTAAGTATAAATGAAGATGCCCTATAAAAGCTGGGACACAGCTCCAGCACAGAAAAGGCTCTAAGCTCTTATCACTACAGAAGTGGAACTAATAAAGCCTTATGCAGGAGTTTTTGGCTAAGAGGTGAAAGGAACAATATGACACTGATGCCTGCAATGGCAGAAGATCAGACTTGGTGACCCAGAGAAGCTGCCTCCATCCTACATGCAGAGAAAGCTGTGACCCAGGAGGTGGGAAGCTGCTCCAAGATTTAAGGAAAGATTTGAAAGGACTTGGTTAAGGACAGTTCTGTGCGTAGTGGGTCTAGAGCTGCCTCAGGGCCCGGATGATGACAAGACTTTTGCTCAACATGGTTTGCTACTTACAATTACATCAATCAAGCTATGTGTGTGACAAACATCACTGATGTGACCCAGGAACAAGAGGTACCTGGTATTTTAGATGCTTTTGCTGCTAATGTTAAATTGTTCTGCTTTGTACTCATAGCACCGACTTCTGTTGAAGCAGGGAGAGCAAAGTCAGTTAATACAGAACAAATGATGCAATAGAGGAACATCTGCAAATGGCTTTGCATTTCTCATGCATCTTCACCAGCTGAAGCTGTTTCTAAAGCTTACACAAAACCATGAGCAGGGCTGTACTAGATTAAGATTCTGTTCTTGAAAGCAGATCCTACTTTCCATCCACCAAGTCTCTTTCATTATTAAAACTGCCTTTTTTTTCTGTTACACAGCATTGCACCTCAGCCTTAACTGCAATTGAGAACCACATTATAGCTTTATTGATGTTCACTGCTACCAGTGGAACACAGTAATTATAAAATCTAGTAGCATCTAGAGGCTGAACACTGACATGCCCACAGCACCCAGGTACTTGTTTCTCCAGCCCCCAGGAGGAGCTGCAGACAGGAGGGTTCTTCAGCACTCACACCAGTTCTTTGAAGACACTTCACTTTATAACACAGTTAGTCGAACACTTGTCATATTCTTCTTGTTTTCCAGCAACTATAAATTGTCTATAAATTACCCAGGGTAATTACCCTTGCATGACATAAGTAGAATCTTCTGTAATAAAAGCTTTTGCTTGGCACCCTTTTGATCTTCATTTCATTCTTTCAGGACAGAAATGCACAATCTCCTCTAAGAGCTGATCCACGTATTCCTCCAATTCCTTAATTTACTGCACAGGGTATTTTTACTAGACCCCCATCAGTATGGACTACAAAATGGATACACATTAATTCTGATGGAACATTATGGAGAATGGAAATGGTTTTATATTGTTGTATGCAGCCTATTAATTTTTTTTGTCTATGTCACCACATTCTGAGTTGCCTCATAACATTCAGAGTTGTCTTTACTCTGACCTTTATGGCAAATGCAATTTAGGAATAGATTTTTTTTTTTCCCAGGTCGAATTTTCTTTTTTCAAAGCAAGGTTAAAAGACAGAATTATACCAAAGCTTATAATAAGAAGATTGAAAGAGTGTGTCACCAACTCACAAAGATTTCAGAAATATTTTAAAGATTAATTTTCCTGAATTTGTTACACAGAAGTCTTCCTCCTAGTCTCCCATTTTCCAATATAACTCCTTTCCCTTGCTTTCCTATAATCCTCCCCCACCTCAGAATCACAGATAATATTGTCAAGAAATTTCATATATCTAAGTTATAAAAATTCTTTGAAAGCAGCATGTATATTACAAGCTCTTTTGGCTGAGCCATAGCAATGACTAAGCTATGGGAAAAGCCTCCATTCAGCTGTAATGTAAAGGAAAATGTGGGTGGGGGAACTGGACTTTCAGGGTTGAAGTCATTCAGCTCCTGCGTGTTGCAAAGAGGAAAGAGGAGGCCCAGGAGGGGAGGTTTTTCAGATTTCCATTCTGCTGCAGTCCCTCTGGGGCTGGGCAGGCGACGGCACACGAGAGAGTGTCATTATTTGACTCAGCATGTTCCTAAGCCACAAAAGAGAAGTGACGTATATAAAAGGCATGTTGCTCACTCTAATCTGATACAGAGGGATATCAAGGAGTTTTCTCCGCTTCCTAAACATAAAGGAAGTTCTGCTTTGTCCTTATATTTCACTTTCTCTGTCAGTGTATCTTTCCTCAAGCAATTATTGTGACTTACAGTCTCTAACTGAAAGACTCTGAAGTTCTAGATTCATGATATGGAATCACCCTCTACTACACTGTCAAACACCTGTTCTATAGCTTCCTGTTCCAATTACTGTACCAACTTTAAAACTGATTTCAGATATAACAGATTTAATTTATGAATATCCCAGATAAAGTCATCTTACCTCTCATTTATTTGGTGGAGGTTTGCTGAACCAGCCAATGAATAAAGTCTTCCATATTTCTGTGATGCTTCTGGTAAAAAATGACAACTCTTCAAGTACTACTCATCACTCAGTCTCTGGTATTAATGTACAGCCATTAATTTTCACACAGTAGGCTTCACTGTAAAATATGCAGTGGTCTTCACAACAATCAACCTGTCATTATGTATCATTATACCTATCATTAACTGTCTTTTGCAGTGCACTGCTCTGTAAGAAGGTTTGCTTTGTTAGGACCACAAAAGCACACACAGTCTGCCAGACATCAGCAGGGCTCTCCCACCTGGACTTAGTATGCAAGGTTGTTGAGTAAACCCAAATGTGAAGGGGCAGTAACAGCCTAACAGAACAGCTCTTCTTAAACACAAAGCTTGTGATGACTCCTCAAAAGACAAAAAAATAATGAGGTTGCTCAACACCCTCTCTTTCCCCCTCAAGCCCATTATGCTTTAATTGAAGTTCTTGAGTGGTCTTGAAATTGGTGAACACAATCTGCAGTGATCTCTTTAGATGAGTAAATAACAACTACCTAATGAGGACAGAGCTAATGGAGTCATACTCCACATTCAAGTGCAAAGCTTCCAACATATCAATCAAATAAAGATGAAGAAAATAAAGGGTGACAGGGATAGCATGTCATCAGTGGCAGCTGGGCTGAAAGGAGCTTCTCAAAATAACTGTCAGCTGAAATACAGACAAAACACAGAAGCAAACACTATTGCCCGCCTGCTCCTTTACTTCCAACAATATAGTAAAAAAACTAGATTGAGAATACAGTGCAGACTCATCCAAGGTACTAGTCAATAACCTACAGAGAACACGAAGGTTCTGTTTTGGTAAAGAGGAGCAGAGCCAAGTACCTTCTTCATGTAAAGAATACTACTATCAGAAATAGTCTCTCCACCGTCTCAACAATCTTACAGAGGTGTTGAACCATAGAAAAAAAAATTGCAATACTTCATATTGAATGGGAAGGGGGGAGGGAGAGAATAAAAATAAGTGCTAGTCACCATATAGTTTCTCAAACAAAAGATGCTATTGATTACCATTAATGAGCCTTAACTACAAATTGACACTTCTGAATAAAAACTATTGAGATACTCCCTACTTAAAAATCCAACTGCCCTGCTTAGCTAAAACTATTTCAAGACACATCCATGAACATAAATATCACAATACTTTTACTTCAAGAAATTTAATTTTAGACTATGTGGTAGAAGAAAGTACTCTTTTCTTACTTACGTTCAGTTCTCATTTTTCAGGATTTCTGTTCCAGATTAGGTGTGATTAACTATCCCTTTCACTAGAATATACTTCATGTGTGCATACATGAGAACATGAATGCCCCATGTATGAACACACACACCTGCAAAATTTATTCCTTTAAGATCTTTTTTCTGAAAGATTAAAAAAAGCACATCAACAGCATACAGTGAACAATCGTACGAATACAGAAAATGAAAACACATTGAGTATGCCAGGTTGAGCTCTCATCTGCTGAAATGTCTGGTTTGAAATGAACAATGAGAATTAAGAGATCCAACTCAACTGCCGAGATCCACCTACCAGACAGAAACACAAAGGTGAATTTTATACCATGTCAGCAAATTACACAGGCCAGTATTCTAGACACTAAACTAAAGGCCAAACACTGAGTAGATTTTATAAAGAATCTCCAGAGCCATCTGAAATCTTCTGACTTCTACAAATATCTAATCTGAACTTGAGCATCTTCTTGTTCACCATAGTGAAGGGGTCCAAGTGACTTGAACTGCCCTCTAATGGCACACAGGAACCTTTCAATGACAATACCACAGCACTGATAACCATTTCTTAGTTCTACACCACGGTACAGAAGAGCTTCAGATAGACTGGGGAGATTTGTTGCTGTATGAAACAGGAAAGAAATGCAGAATCTTTGTTTACCTAGGTTTGTGGTTTCCAAGTACCTACTTTTTTACTACGTTCGTTTCTTGATTCAAAGTGAAAATGGGAATTCACCCTTTTCTCTTTTTTTCCTGTCCAATATGCAGACAGGGCATATTTTCTTTCACTCCACCAATCCCTGCCCCCTACGCAGAAATTCGCATGCATGCACCTAGCCAGTGGAAAAGAAAAAGGGGTTACTCATTAATCCATTCTACAAAGCTTTCCAAACTGAAATGGGTGGGTTTTACATCTCCCTCAAGGAGCAATATATAGGTAGGTAAGTAGTATACCTGAGCACAGCTCAAACTGAAGTGTGAATCTTGAATAGCACAACTTTGCTCCTGGCACATTTAAAAACAAAACTCATCAGTATGGGGAGCATGATTATCTTCTGTGTGCTTTTCTTCTGTTCCAGTATGGCACTGAGTACAGCTCCACACAAAACAGCCAAATACAAACAGCTTTTCAAGACAATTAAACGGTTAGAACCTACAGTGAAAGATAAGGTAAGCAATGCACTTGCCATCACACCGGAATTATTTTCAAGCATTACATATTGCTTATTAGAATATACCTTGTGAGGCACATCATTCTTATTGTTAAATTTTTCTAACTTATATTTATTTTATTTTAGGATGTTGAATTGCTGCATACACCAGAAAACCCTATGGTGAGGCTGCTTTCTAGTTCTATTATATCTAATTATATCTAATTTCTTTCTAATTATATCAACTTGATTTTGTACTAGTTTATTCCACTGACAAATGGCACATACCTTCATTTTCACATCTTTGACCTTCCACTCTTAATGGAAGTTAGACTGAAAACCGAAGTATTTTTAACGAAGTTCCTTATTTCTGGATTTTTAATGACAAAAGGGTTTATATTATGGAATCTTTACTATTTTGCTATGATGTGTGCATTCTAACACACTCACAGATTCAAATTTGTATGCATTCCATTTACTCAAGAAAAGGTGCAAAGAGTGAGGTTTCATACAAGATACAGATGAGCAGCAGTGCTCTTGGGGATGAAGGTCATGGGATGGAAGTGCTTCATGATGCCACACTGGAAGCAGTGCTGAGACCCCTGTGTCCCTCCTGCTAAAGCTAAATGCCAAGAGTGGCAGCATAAGGCCACGTTACACAGCACTTCCTCCCCTGTGCAGTCACACTGGTTCCTCTGAGACAACCTTTGTCACAAGGGTCTAACTATCAATGGGAAGATAAAACTGCATTCTGCAAATATTTTCTTTGGATTTATAACTAGTTAAAACTACAAGAACTAGTCCCTGCGAATCCTTTTATAGAACAGATATTTATTTACATGTTATTTAATTCTGATATTTTGTGTGCTCCAAGGTCAGTATAACTAGTGCATTACACCAGTCACTGAAAGCGTGTGCATACTCGAAAGTGGCATGGTGCAAGATTTAATGTGAAATTAAATGCTAATAATAGAAACATTTCTTTAAAAACGCATCCTGCCTTCTTCTGATAATCTCCAACATGCAGCAAAGACCAAGAGCTAGCCATGGCTAACCTAATGTTACACTTCTGTTATGAGTTGTCTTAAATTTGATTGAAATTTCCCTATTTCAGACGGCAAACAATTTTGATTTTTCATTTATAAAAATGATCACTATGCAAAGGTTTCTGAAAAACACCCAGAGTGCAATGCTATTTACTCAGGCCTATAAGCTCTCTTGCAAAGAACGACAAGAAGAAAGGACAAAAACTCACCTATTTCACATGGGGTTTGTCAGCCTCCTTCCTAGGACTTACAACTGGGCACATTTTTCACTTGTCAAGAACATACAGAAGCATGACCAAAACAGATACATTCCTTTTCATTGCTAGAAACAACTGCAGTGCAAAAAGCTAGTGTACCCTAAGTGACTGCAGGGGTTTTTTCGTTAGCACTCTCTCTAAATTGCGGTATCAAAGTGAAAAGGTGATTTGCTGTCATTTTACTGCAGTGTTTGCCACTGCCTCTGAAACAAAGAAAATCAACTGCTGACTAATCACTTAGCCGGTTTGCTAGTTTGTTTTCTGTCTCAAAAAACATGGTCAGCTCAGCAAGGAAGGTAACTTCATCTGCAGCTTATGGCTTTACAGTCTGTTTCTGGGAGGTCCCAAGTACCTCGGCTGAAAACCAGACACAGAGAATTCATATATTTAGAAGGTGCTAAGTTGATACAGGCTCAACCTCTGATGAAAAACTTAAAAAAATTATTAGTGTGTTAATAGCTATTATCAGCAATCACATTAGCAAACTTTTCATCTTATGGAATGAAATTTACATTTGCTGGCTTGTCCAACTAAGGTGACTTAGTCATATATATAGCACCTGTGTGCAGTCATGGTGATGGGGTGCAGTAACATCCTAATGAAATAGGATTTAGTAAAAAGTCCTTCATATTACTGTATTTCAAATATCAAAATATTGCTTCTACGATAACTTCCTTATGCCAGATGTGTATTTGGCCTTGAATATTCAGGAAGACAACTACCTTTTGTAACTAAAATGTCTGTGGTTTACTACCCAAGGGAAAACATGCTGAGGCTGAAAAAGTAGTCTCAAAACTAGTCTAGAAGATTATTGCTGGTGACTGACATTGCAGCTGAAGGGAGTGACACAATGCTGATTTACATCAGAGCAGCATCTAACCCCTGCTGATCACTAATTCAGGAAGTGAAGGCTTTTCAGGCCTATCTGTAAAGTCAGTTTGAGGCAAATGTAAAGTTTCGCTGCAAATTGCCTCCGACACAGACGTTTTACATTTTTGTCTGCATCCCCTCTCTCAGACTGGTCCTCCTCATCAAAGTGCTTAATCCATCACAACATAATGAACCCCACAATCCTTGTGGTCCATTGACTGTGGGCCTGTCTATAGCTAGCTGTTAACTCAGAAAGGAAAAAAAAAAAGGCAGCATATATGAGAACTGCTGGTTTCTCAGCTCAGCACGGATGAGGCAGAAAATGTTTTCAGTTTCAGCTGGAAAACTGGTTTCTTTAAAAACTAATGTTTTTTTTCCAGTAAGCTTGACTGGTTACCGTAAGAAGCTCAAAACAAATATACATGTGTGGTTGTTAAGCAAAATAAAATGTTATATCTAACCAACACAAAATGTTTCTATTAAAATTTGATATTAGCAACACATATGAAGCAGCAAACTTCTCCTTGTATCTAATAAACTAGATGAGATTCAGCTTCAGTAGCAGTTGGTACTGAAACAGAAACAGGCAAAACAGGGATGAGGGCTTTGCAGCACTTTTAATACATATAATCAGCAGTTCTAAATGTTCCTTATGTTAGCATCAGTAAAACTAATATACAGCTGCACCATGAAAGGAAAATGGGAGGCTGCTTTAATTCCAGAGAAGCTGCTGCAACGGAAAACTTGTATGAACAGAATAGATGGCTTCTTTTTCACGCTGGATACAGATGGTGCTTACTTCCCTTCACTTGGGTTGAAAGTGCACACTTAAAGAAACACTCTAAGACTATGCAATCCAGGGACCTGGCTCCTTATCCTGCTTCTCACCCTCAGTCGCTCTTTTTCCTTTAGTAAGCACACTAACTTACTTCCTCTGCTTCATTTCCAGGCCATTATGTGAGAATATTTCAACGGCACTTGAAAATATGTCCCTCTTCATCAATTCTAAAAATAATTGTTAAGTAATACTAGAAGTGGCACTAAACTAGGAAGAAAAAACTATATACCCACATGTAGTGCTGAGGAGCCACCCAGAGTCATAGTCATAATTCTAAAAAATTAAAATACTCATTCCCATGCTTGTGAAAACTTATTACATGTAACATGATCTACCCTTCGGTAGCATTTTCTTTCATTGGATATCATTAATATTAAAGTAGACATCTGAGTCATTTATTTTATGAGAAAATACTTAAATAATTATCAAAGAAAAAGCACATTATGGGTAAAAGATCTCTTGCATTTCTAAAACAAACACACACACACACACACAAAATATCGGTCAGTCTTCCCAATTAGTATCTTGGGAACCACAGCCTACATAAATGAAGGTAAAATTGATGCAACATTTGTTTGAAAACTATTCCTTCTTTTCCTACCCTAGGATGGATGCCTGTTCACAGCTGTGACCTGCTTCCAGAAGGGCACACTGAAATTACAACCAAAAAACAGCCAAGTAAATGCTACATTCAGCCACACTGTTGAAGTCTTGAAAAGATTCACCTTCAGCAACCCTGGAGAGGTAGGATGACCTCACAATGCTCACAACTGTGGTCACTGCTCCTTATTTTCTATAGCAGACACCACCTCCAGCAGTTGAACTGTAGAAAGCAAACTCAGAAAAACTCCTCTGCTGTTCATTACTTTAGAAATTTAAGATGTGCAATTTTCTGCACTTCTGGGAAAGACACTCCCTCTGACCCTGTCAATCAAATGCACGTATGTACTTGGCAACCACCACGCCAGTCAAAAGAACAGGGATCACCACAAAATGGGTGAACAAAAGGTGTTGTTACTACATTCATTCCCTTTCTGAAATACCCTGTGTCTCAGCTTTTCCATTTGTAAAAGTCTGAGATTATAACACTTGATTTTTCACTAAGAAAGGTTTAAGTATTATTTAGGATTCTGATGTGCTGTTTAGAAGTGGCATGATTTTCTTTGTCTTACAGCACTGTGAATCTTCATGTGAACATTATGAGAAAAAAAACCCCAAAGAATTTCTGAAGAGCTTTGCAAAACTAATCCAGCAGGTAATCAGAGTTGGTTCCCCCTCAGCACTTTTTGACATTTTCCAAACAGATATCTTTATTTTATGCTATTTCTAACACTGCTGTTATTCTGTTTTTTTTTTTTTTTTTTTTTTTTTACAGTTATTTAAGAACTAATGCAGGACACCAGAGATGCAGGCTACTGAAAATTTACAATGTAAAGCAGACACTATTGTTATTTAAGACAACATGAACAATGTAAATATTTCCTACTGATATTATGCCGTGTTGTGTGTGTGTGTGTGGTAAGTGAAAGCTTCTCCCAAAACAGTAAGGAGTTTTATTTGAATGGCTATTCACAAGATGGATTCTGATGAGAATGATCCTAGCTTCACCTTGCAGTGAAAATTAAATTGTAATTTTACAAAATTACATATTTTTTAAAGGGCCTGAACTATCACCTTTTACTGAATTAGAAATACAGGAGAGGGCTACTCCTGTGTTTTCATTTGATCTTAAATGAATTTCATACACAGATGTCTGAAACTGTTTAAAGAAAACAAACCAAAAAAAATCAGAGGCTTTGAACCCTTAAAAGGTACCTCCTCAGACCAAGTTGCTTATCTAAAATACTACCACACACACAGGTTTATTTTTAAGTCCTTAGACTGTATCTTAGCTAACTATGGGAAAATATCCTGCATTTAACTGTCTTATAAATACTGGAAAAGTATTTACAAGTTGTACTGTATGTCACAGGTCTAACCTGTGCCCATCTTAAAGTTAGCAGCACATTTGTCACTGGTTTCACCCACATGCTCTAAGTGGAGACGCTGCATTCTGTGGGGAAAAACACATTTCAGATGAAATTCCACCTGTACTCCCTCAGCATGCTAAATACAGGAAAGGCATGGCTGGCTGATATGACTACCCCCTGCAAAATGAGAGCCTGTTAAAATTCTTGTGGAGCAGATAAAATGCAATTAGCATGCCCTAACAAAGAAAACATGTACATTACATATTTATCAGTCATCACTGAGATGCATCCAGAAGTACCTGGGATGGATATTTTATGAGAGCAAAGCAGTTTCCTACCAGAATGCCATATGCTAACTAGCTACTCCTGCCTAAACTGGAACAGCTTCTGGCTTGTGTACACAAGGCAAGCACGTAAATGCAGTAAATAATGTAGCTACTCCTGTTTAGTGACTGCTCCACTGTTTTTAAGCTATGGATCTCATCACATCAAGCACAGTGCTAGAGTTTTTTTGTCACTGTTGTTTTAAATGCTATTTACTCTTACTGAGGCTATTTCTTACACCTGAAGAACAACTTAATTCAAAATGCTTACTTGCAGAATTTGAAAAACTGGTGAGAAACTGTAATAAATGCAACGTGAGTTAATTGTTCTGAGATCTTGCAGAAAACTATTTATTGGACAATCCAGTCCAGATATGAATGGGGAATATTAACTAAAATCATCACAGCTGATTCTAGTTAGCACCACACTTGAAAGCTGTGGCAGCACAATCACTGTGGGCAACTTTATACACTTCAAATACACTCTGGCACTGAGGTCTTCTGCTAGTTCTGTGATTTGCCAGAGTTATGAAAGGCTGAGTGCTATCCAGGGTGTGATATTTGAATGCCAAATGAGGAAACGAAATCAGTGCAGAACAGAACAGCCTTCAAGACATCATCTTGTTCTTCAAGACTGTCCTCAGGAAAAAAAATGAAGATGTTCAAGCAGAAACCTGTGACTGTAGGCAGGACTAGTTATCCCAGTTCCAGATGGGAATTTAAACAATCCTGACTTATTTCTACTTGTATGATGAACTCTTTTTGTACTAACTGCACTCTGCAGAAACAATGTCTGTTTTGTTAACTGAGTTCATAGAGGAAGCCATAAAAGCTCATTGCCTCCCAGGGAGGTTTTACAATGTATTTATGATTTTGGTCATAAGTGCCCTCTGCAGGCACTTCAAGATGTGTTTTAGCATGGTATATATACAGTTCTGTATAATATTTAGTTTTCCTGACAAGATTCTTTATTTTTATACCAACTGACTCATCTAATTTAATTATTTATTGCATTTATGTGAATGGAATGCTCATACTAAGGACTATGTGGTTTGATTTATTTATGTCTCTGATATTAAATAATTTTAAGTAATGCAATTTTCTCTTTTTTTTTTAAAAAAGCTTCCAATCATTCCTACATTGACAGTGGCCCTTGAGACCCCTTGCTAAACTCTATTGCTTTATACTGTCCTAGATTTTGCCAGATCAGGTACACAGAATGCAAAGTTTATCTTCTCCCTGTTCTTACATAACCATTAAGATGGGATATTTTTTATTGTTGCCATCTCCTTTGACAATCAATCATCACCCAGATTTCCTTAGACTCATATGAATGAAAACCAGGTACCTTCACGTTTTGTCTACACAGAATGAAGTCATACACATAAAAATGTAACTCTAGAAACAAAAACTATTCAGTCTGTTTTTCACTGAGAAATCTGTCCACTGAAGGAAGAGAATCAGATGTATTCAGTAACAAGTCACTCCAAACTAAGTATGTAATACAGGTAACTGGAAATACAACAGGCAACAGTTGTCACTCAGGTAACTAGAGATTTATCATACCTATTATTAGGCATGATGAATCCCACTTAAACAGCCTAGGATTTCTAGGAAAGCCAGCATACTGAGAGTGCTTTCTGTTGCTGATGCAGTGTCTTCAGGTGCATATTTGCTGAATACAATAGAGCCTCTCTTTCCTATTATAACACCTTAGATTTTGCACACATATGCTTTTATTTCTTACTGGCATCTCAGAACTTCTGCATTGACACTGCACTGTCATAAGCAAACAGACCCTGAGCCTGCTTTGTCTTCCCAAGTACATGGTTCATGAAGGCTACAGACCTCACAGAACCTGAAATAGATCACATAGAAACTTTACCAAAAGGCTTTAAGCTTCTGTTGCATCCAGAAGTGTTGGCTGAAGCACAGAGGATATGCTATGCATAGTATGGTTTTGTGCTGCCACAGAAGAGAACAGAGCTCCCAAAGCAGACAATTCGGCTAACTAGAATAACTCCTCTATTTAACTCTGAGAACCCTAGATACAGTTCTGCACAAATTAACCTAGATACCTGTGAAGTGACACTGCTGTGTAGATATAAAACAACTCACTGGAATATCAAGTATGCTGGTTTGTACTGCACAGAAATGCCATGCTCTTTCTCTCAATACTGCCTTTTTTAAATCCTCCTCCTGCATATTGTCCCTACAGCTGTGAGGGCATGGAACAAAACAAAACTGGCCTACAGTGTTTTTGCTCTGCACTTGTGCTGATGATCCATGATCAAAGCTGAGAGAACATCTACACAGTTTCTTCGGCCAAGCTCATGATCTGCATTGCTGTGCTGCCACCTTCTGAGAACTGTATGGAAATTCAATACAATTCCAGACTTTACAGCAAGTAAACTCACTCACTCTCAGCACAGTATGCTTTGAGATACACTACAGAGACAATAACCAAGTTCTTTACTTCCATTTTAGTTTTCTCTTTTCCTGCTTACACAGCTGAAGGCTTCCCAATGTTCTTTCCTTTTCCAACTGTATTACTGCTGTAAATTACAAAGAGTGTGTTTAAAAATCCCAGAACGAAGGAACCTGAAAAATTCCTGAAAAAACCCACTCTAATGTAGACTTCAGAGATGTTAAGAACCCAAACGATGAGGCATCACTCCTAAAGAATAATTTATTTCTGATGAAAGCTTTGTTTCTGTGTTCTTATATCTCACTTTTCTACTTTAAGTACCACAGGACTCCATCACTTCAGTAACTTTCTTGCATAACTTTTCCACTCTTGAACAAAATGCAGTATCTGCAACAACCTAAAGAGGATGAAGGCTTTACAACATAGCTAAAACCTCTGAAGGAATCAAAGAAGATGAGGATTCAAAGTATGTCAATATGAAGTCACTTGGAAAATTGAAAGTTTAAAATTCAAGCTATACTCTATACTTATGCCTTATTTTGCTCTGTAAGGCTTTTAATTCCTACATTACCATGCAAGATTTAAATGGAGAGAATAGGTCTGCACTGGTAAAGCAGAAAGACCTCTGTCAACATCTCTTATAAAACCACCTTCACTGAAAGCAGAGGGATCTGACCTCAGTTAAGAACTGCAGGTGCTCCACACCACAAGGGAACATGCAGACTATGCATATATCCATGTGCAGCAGGCAGATGAGGAGGCACCAGCAGATGGTGCCCCAGAACAGGTACAGTGTCCTCTCCTGGGGTTTCTGAGCACCATGCACTGGCTCAACTGCAACAGAAATGGTTTCCCCCACGCAGGTCTCTGCATGGTGCTCTGACTGGTTAGTGTCCCTGAAAGTTAGAAGCAGGTAACTTCAGTTTCTGTAATTATCAAATTTCAAAGTACCAATTAATTTTAACTAAAAAAATATTTTTATTAAAATAATCACAGGAAAACACTTGCAAACTGCAAAGCTCCTTGACAAGAAATCCTTCAGAAAGTGTGACTAATGTACCTGTACTTTTTAAATATAATAAACATTGAATCAAGGCCTACTCATTTTCTGATTTTTGTTTTCTCTTTACAACTTTTTAATCATTTTCTAGATGGAAAAAAAAAAATCAGTTTAGTTTCTGAATACAAGTAAAAGCCCTTTCACTTCCACTTTGAATGCAGGATTCTCAGAAGCACTGCAGTGCAAGAGGCCCCACACCCCTCTGTGCCCTCTGGCCCCATCCAACCTGGCCTTGAACACTTCCAGGGATGGGGCAGCCACAACTTCCCTGAGCAACATCTTCCAGTGTCTCACCACCATCACAGGGAAGAATTTTTTCCTACTATCTAATCTATATATCCCCTCCTCATGTTTTAAACCATATACAGCCCTTATTCCTACTTGAAAGAACTGCTTATAGGATTGTGCAAACTTCTGCATATTACCCTGGAAGAGAACTGCCTAGTTGCTAAAGCAGTAAAGTGGTGCAACCAGGATAACCAACCACAGCTTAGATGCTGGTGTCTAAAACCCATTTTTAGTACAGCAATCCAGGAATGTAATCAAATATAATTTAAAAAATATTTAGTGAACAAAAGGAATGTATTTTTTAGAACTATGTGTCACCCTTTCTATCTATCAAGCCAAGGTGCGTTATTTTATCACCAATTCCATTGGGAAAAAACCTGAAGCCAAACACAGGAAACAGTGCCCCAGAGCTGTACACGCAAATGAGGCAAGTCATCAATGCAAAGCACTTCTTGGTTTCTGTGAGATCAGGATTAAGACTGGATTATTCAGAAGTAGGCACTAAGTTCCTGCAAAATGTAATGGTAAAATTTCACTCTCACTTGCTCGTGAGAAAGATCAAAGCAGAAGTCGGCAACTTCCCCAGGTAACGGGGGAGGCAGTGTCATAGCTAGAATGACAACATGGGAGTCTCTAAACCACATCCCTACTCAAGATTATGCTTCATAGCACCAGATAATCCTACAAAAACCTATCAGGACTGGATGGAAAGGAATAAATGAATATACAGTCACCTAGGAGAACAGGAAGAATTAAGACTATACATCCAACTAAACCAGCTGGAGAAGAAAAACCCCAAATTACCACAAGCAAGGATACACCATGCACCATAGGGGGAAACCCCTACATTCTACATATGAACCACATTTGTTAACAATGAAATTATAACTCAAACCACAAAAGGTATTCTACATTCACCCTAACTTTTTTTATTAAAAAGGAATGGGGTAAAAATTCCTATTGCTTCTCACACTGTGACAGAAATCTCTCTCAGTCACAGAGACTTTGTACATTAAGTTTGAGATACTAACGTATCAGTTTTAGCACAGGAATATAACCTGGCATTCGGATTAATAAGTATTTGAAACCACACATCTCAGACAGGCAGTTTTCTTGGTGCTTAAGTTTGCCTCTGCCTACTAGGGGAGAAATTTTCATCCATTGACCCCCTTTACCGACTCAGAATTCCACAACTCAGAACATTTCATCGCAATGGGAAGAAAATACCATGAATACACGTAATTCTAACAGGTTCCATTTTCAGGTGCCCATACTAACAACGGGTAAGTGTTGCACTCCATAACCAATTCCATTATTATGACAGCAGCAGAATAACCATGAACATTAAGTCTCGCTAAAACAGCAGGAAACAAAATCCAAGATTTATTTCATGTCAAAATAAAAAAAACATCAGACACGCTATGCTAAAACATAATTCCATTTTGGTTTTTTTTAATTGAACATCCTCCAGAATAGATGTTTCACAGAAGAAAAGTTTCATTTCCTTCTGGAGATAAAGAATTTTCCCCGGGGCACTCAAAGGCTGTTCAAAGCCTCCCATTTTGCACGGAAAGCTTATTACAAGAAAAGGTTTCTGCAAAGTATGGATAAAGTATGCAAAAATAATGACAATAGTACATGCTCATTTCTCTTTCTCTATCCTCTGAGACAAACACAACAAGAAGTCCTTTTATTACTACTGTTATAATGCACTGTAGCAGTTTCTTGCAGTGAACATCTAAGGTGTAACTATCCCTATACAAAATCCTTAGGTGTCCAAAATATTTAGATTGTATTTATATTTGCAATATTAAGGGACTATATGCTATATGATTAAAGTCCTTTGCTTTTCCATTTCCACAAGAGGAAGGTGCATTTATGCTACCTGTTTTCAGACAATTTTTGTGTCCCTGTTCCATTCTTTCTCACCCTGGTTTCTCTTCCGCGCAGTTACAGAAGTAATATAAATGTCAGGTCTGTTCCCTTGACAGCTTGCCCCACAGATAAAAGCATGATTAGTTAATTGCAGCCTAGTAAGCTGCAGTTATTTTTATACTTGTTTCAGTGAGTGGTATTCTCTGTGGTTAAAAAGGGAACTTTTCACTTATCACATTCACTGCTCCCTACTTTATCTCATGGAAGGCAGCTTTTCACAGGTCCTGTTTTATTGATATGCTAACACTAAAGCAAATCCAACAGATACTATTCTTAAACTCTTTACAACTGGATAGGCACAAAATGACATGCATTAGGGCATCCCTCTCTAATTATTTGTATCAAAACCTTTATATTTTAAAACTTCTAAACTTGGATCTGAACAGAGATGGTGGGGGGACAAAATGCTTACTCACAAACGGTTTTGGAATATATGACTGAAGTCACTATGATGCATTTGTCACCAACAAATCACTGTCAATCTTTCCTTCAGCAAGATATGGAAAGTAAAAAGTACAGTAATTTAAGTAACGGTGGGAAGACCAATACCCAGCCAACTTTCTCCATCACTTTTGCTTCCACTGCCAAATTTGTCAGTAAGAAAGTCCAGAGACCAACTGAGACCTCAGCACTAAAATTTCAACCTTGCTTCCCACAATACTAAGTCTACTGACCTTTGCATCTAGCTACTCAAGTGTGGAATTGCCCAGAAGAAGCCTACATCTTGAGCAAAACTTCTATGCAACTAAAATTTGTACTATATATTCTATCAAGATTGCAAGAATAGAGCAAGAGAAAATAATCAGATTATTGTGGTCCTTTCAGAAATCTCTAAGTACATGAATAAAGTTCCAATTTCCTGCACTTCTATTACTGGTGAGCAAAAGTAAATGGTAATATGTGGATATAGTAAGATAAAAGATGAAGTGATTTTCCGGTATTTGGATAGTGTAGCCCACTTTCCTCAGATTACAATCCACTATTTCAGAAAAAAGCGGTTTCACTTGTGAAAAATCAGTAATATTCCTTCTGCTACTATGCTGTTCAGCTTTTTCTCTCTGGAAACTGCTTCCAGAGCTGCAAAAATGTAAAAATTTATCTTTCCCAAACTCCAGAAAAAGATGCGCAAGAATACCTGAACACAAATTTTCTAAGAATTATTATTACCCATCATTACTTAGGAGCATGTTCACTGTAATACACCAGTAGCTTATCTCCTTCTATGTTTATGCAGTTAACACAATGGATTTGGATTTCACTTGTCGTGCCTGGGCAGTATTATAGCATAAATAACAAAATAATAATGCATTCAAACAGAAAACGTGGTCTAAATTTGAAGTTTTTCCACATCTCTCTCAACATCTGCCAGGTAAAAAGTCTCCACTGGTTTGGATTTATCACTCCCATTCTCCAAACTGGCTTGTCACCCCAGAAGCTTACTCCCACCATTCCGACACAAATCTGGGAAAAATTTGCTTCTATCAAGGTCCACCAATTTTTCGGGGCATTTACTGATGCTCTTTAGGCACTAAGTGGAAGAATTACACTAAAGTTTCTGATTTCTCCTTTAGATTGAGAGATGGGCGTGAGCTGCTGCGGGTGCTGCACTCAGCACCAGATCACAATGCTAGCTAGAATGCACAGCATCTCCTCAACAGCCCACAACTGCATTTCCTTTCTCAGAAAAACGGTGTACAGGAGGGAAGGTGACGCACATATGGGTCCTGCACGGGTATGGGCTGGGGCAGACATGCAGATCCAGAGGCATGTGCTCTTCCAAAATCACTACAGTGCTTTAATTATGAAATATCATGTTACCACATTATGATGTATAATTTTTTTATTTTCTGTTGAGGCAACTATTTCATCGTAGTTTTTTCATATAGTCCCTACTCTACACAGAATTTGGTGCACAACATATCCTAGATACAGCTATCTTGTGTAGCTTAATCCATCTTTTGGGCTTCATAAACATGAAGATACCTCCTAACATTCTTCAGGTCAGCCCCAAATCTCTCCATTTTGTTTACATAAAGCTATTACAAAACAGTACACAGAGTTAACAGCTCATGTAGCTACTTCTCTTCAGTCTGCTCTAGACATGAGACATGCCAAGCTGACTTCCAGTCTCACAAATGCATGTTCCATTGCTCCTCTCTACTCTTGTTACTACTCAGCTAGCAGTGGCAGACTTGTCACTAGTTTGTAACTAGTCAAAGACTTCCTCAATCAAGGGAAGAAGGTAAACTTCATCACTGAGTAGCTGCAAAGTGGAAAACTGGCAACACACACGAAAATCAAAGGAAAACACACTCATTCCATAGCAGAAAAAGTGTACAGAATGACCACAATACAACTGTGGAAATCACCTGTGTGAATCAATCAACTTCTCAAATCAAACTTCTCCACTAGTAAATGCCCTCATCTCTCAACAACTGCCCAGTTACATCTGTTGTAAAACCTAGCATACCAAGGCTATCATTCAGGCTGTTCAAGCCAAGCATGTGATCTCATGCAATTCAGCTTCTCTTGTACAGTGTGTCACAAAGATGGTCTGCTTCATCCATGTCAGCAATAGTGTAACTTTCAACATGAGTGAAAGGGAAAGAACCAGGAACACTCCTTAGTTCTGAAACAGCCACTGACACCCACAGAGGATATTCCTAGCAAAAGGGTTTTTTTCTTCAGTTTTATGCTCCAACTTATGTTGTACCAGGTCACTAGTATGGAACTCTGCCCTTGTAATCACTACTCTATTTCCATTTGTATTAATTATTTCTTAAGTGTATCCCCTAAAATGCCCACTCTTAAGACTAAAGCGAATTGCAGCTTTTAATTGCTTGTCTCTGTATTTTTTTTTAAGTTGATACAATAATTAATCTACTAAGAGAAGACTAAGGCAATACCATATATTTCAAATGTTGTCTCAGGAGAAAAAATGCATATAGTTGCAAGACAGAATTCACATACCATCTATGCTAAGTGAAAAAGAAAACACAGCCTCCTCATTTGATCCAGCATCCTTGTTTCTCTGATCATTAAGGGTTGGTGAAAATACAATCTTCTTAACAAAGGGTCCTGCTACAAACAACAGTGGCAAATAATCCATTCCAATCCTCTTTCAAAAAGGTCTTCTTCCTTTTACCTCTAAACCGGGAAAAAAGCTGAGATGGTATCACCTTTTCAGTTGTTACTTCATTACAAAAATTCCTTAAATAAGATATTAAGAAACTAGTTCACTGTCACACTTCCTTACACAGAATGACAGATTACTTAGATAATAAATTAAAACTACCCTACTCTCTCTGAAAGGCACTTGCCACATTTTTTTCTGACGAAAACACACAACTAATTCTAAAAAGTTCATCTAATGTTCTGGTGTTCGGATAACTTCAAGCAACATCTTTCAGTAACTGCAACAAACACAGCATAAACATTAAGAGATGTAATCTGCCTCGAAGCACACTGTAAATATCTAGCACAGGTGCCATAGCAAGCATCATTTACCACTGAACTGAAGGGAGTCCTGCAGCACCAACTAAAGAAGATTTGTGAAATATCATTGAGTAAAGAGAATCACATATTTTCCATGCATATCTAGACAAAGTCTTCATTCTAAAAGGATGCTGCTTTCAGGTTCTTGTTCATATTCAAAGCTGACTGAAAGAAGAAAGCACACCACCCTAGGCAAAGGCAACAAGAACCATCAAAATTTTGATGTTCTGTGCAAAAAACAAGTAGGGCAGGAAAGATAGCCTAGAAAAGAGAATTCTTATGGACAAAGTTCCACAGTATTTTTGGTGTCACAGCACAGGTAGATAGGAAGACTCACGGCCTCTTCCAGTAGAAGGACTGAAAGGTAATACCATCAAATGAACTTAGCAGGAGCCAGCATCAAAACAAGCAAAGCCACAACTAGGTAAATTTGTGGTACTTGCTAACCATCTATGCTGAGGATGCTAAGAGTCTGCATGGATCAAGGCTGGGCCTGAACATACATTGTGCCTTAGTATCAGGAATCATTTTTGAAAGAGTAATTCTTTTGAATTGAGAACAGATGACATTTGGAAAGTACTCAGGAGTATCATTATGCCCTAAGATTCTGACTGCAGCCACCTTTGGAGAAAGAACTGAATCAACTGAATCATCTCTTTCTTCAGCTGATGAGGCACAGCTCCAGAATTTAAGGAAAATGAACTGTTACTCTCCTTCCAATAGTACAGTATAGACTATCTCAAAACAAATTCTTTACATCTTCCACAGAACTCCACTGAATTCTATAGGGTCTCTACCAACAGAAGGGTTGGCTAAAATGGACAGAATATGAGGAACAAAGTCTCCGATCAAACACTTCTACTGCACTAATGCTTGTAACACTCAGGAGGAATGCAGGATTTACAGAAATACAGGAACATAGTGCTGGTTGTGGGTATGACAGTAGGCAAAATAAGTATGTCTGGGGAAGCCCCTGCTCCTCCCCAGTAAATCCCACACAACCCATTTGAAGGAAGTGGGAAAAGTCAGTAAAAAGGAAATGGAATCAAGAAATTGAATTTAAGAGAGTAAGTTCTGTTGGCATAGAAATGCCTGTGTACAATTTTAAGCTTTCAATACTGCCAGCCAGCACTGAGGTTGTATCTCAATAGCTTTTGTCCCTATCTAGTGATGAATCTAAGCCACCTGCTTAGCATGTGCATTCTGATAGCACTAAGTAAGGTAAAACAATAGTCGTGGTTTGTTAACATCCTGCAGTGTTATAATCTAACACTGGCCTTTTGACCTTGTCAAAAGAGGAACTTCAACCTTTTTTTTTATCATACATTTCTTAAATTCAGAGACTGCAAATAATTTGGCAACAATTTAGTTTGGCAGTATATATACCAGCCTCTTTTCCACTACAAAACATTAACACTGAAAACCAGGAATCTTTTACCTCCAGGCTTTCTGTTTAATAGCAAAAACGAAGACAAGAAATGTACAAAAAAATATCCCATTGGACTAGTTTTCCCAAATAGACAACTGCAGGACTGGAACCTCTGTTAAAGCCTGTTTGTAAAACCCGAGCAACAGATTTGCTGCAGAACCAGGCTCAAGTTCATACTCCCACCAGACTCCAAGCTCACCACTAACCATACAAAGAAACAACCTGGGCAAAGCCACTCAGTCTGCAGCTCAGGCAAGTTCCTTTGAAAAAACACTCAGGACCTAAAACCACCTACTGTAGTACTAGAACCTTAAACTGCTGATAAGGATTTAAAAGGAATCCATTATGTTCTTTCTCCATCAGTAGCATGTCAAAGACTGGATGTATTTGGGTAGGACATGGAAGTCATATGTCATTTCCAGGACACTTGGGTAGTGGTGGTGGTTGGAATGACAACACATCTCTTGATTTATAAATCTGAGAGTATTTTGCTAAGCTAATCTGTCCCAACCTATGCATGATGACAGCAATCACTGGAACTGTATAAAAGGCATATGAAGTTGCACTTCAAGAACCACTATTACAGCTTCTCCCAGCTCAAGAACAGCTGACAAGCCAGTGCTCAGCATTTAACTCCTGTTTCATCATTAGCAGACAGACACTAATAAAAAGTCTTACAGTGAACTGTATTTAATGCAAACAAAAGTATATTCTAACCAGCTTTGAACAGATCCACTTCCTCTCAGAATACATGATGAGAACGTGTAAAGTAGGTTTCAATGTGCAGTTTTATATGCAATGCTGGGTGAAGTAGTTACCCAGCTCAGAATTACCAGAATTTATTCCACGAAGCTTAAGCAGCAAAATTCACTAAACAAAAGAACCATATTTCACATAACGTTAGAAATTTCTGGGCAGCAGGGGGAGTATTTGGCTCAGAACTACACTCAAAATGAAGAAAACAATTACAGAGCAGTGTTGCAAGGATACCAGCCAACAGATCCCTGACCCAAAAAAGAAAAACAATTCAGCAGTATTATGCAAGACTTCAGTATCAAATGACTACTTACTCTCAACTTCAGTACTGTGAATATCTACCACAAAATGCAGTGGGTTACATATCAGTAAGAAAATCTGTAAAGTACTTTTAAAAGCAGTACATTTTCATCACAAGCTGGAGAAAAGCAAAAGGTGCACACATGGGAAAGAACAGCATTACAATAAGCAGGGAGAGAAAAAAATGGCTTAAAATCACCAAAATAAAAATCCTGCTGGGTTTTTTTTTCATAAACATTTTAAATTTGATGGCATGAAGACTGACTTATGCACCTAAGCTTACACTGTCTTTGCAAAAGATGACAGGTAAAACCACCTTCAGACAGGAAGCCAACTTTCTTCCTGTTGTTTAATCAACAATTACTAAAATAAGAATGCTTCTTTCTTCTTCACTTAAAAAATGCCACAGGATTTCTTGAAGGATAAATATATGGAGAAAAATAAACAAAATGGGCAAATTATACATCTTTAGAAAAACACTTTGTGTGGCAGTAGTATATTTTATGGGGGAGCTGGACAGCACATGAGGGAAAAAGTGGTTTATGCAGAAAGCACAAAGAGACACTGCCAAAAGTGAGTGTGGGCTTCTGTTACACCAGTGAATCTAGGTAAAATCCCTCTTGCTTTATAAAAATTCCAAAGTGTCATCAGGGGAGGAAAACCAAAACTAATGACTCTTGCCATACAGGTAGAACATATGAAAAAATGTGTAATAAAACCTTTTTTACATGACGCCCCCATCTTTTTCCCCCCAGAGAGAAGAGTATAAATACACTAAACACCTTAGTAATAGCTTATCAGCTCTCATCATATATCACAATTCAAAGACTAGCACACACATAATCAGAACACTGACATGATGTGCAAAGTACTGATCTTCAGCTGTATTTCAGCAGTAATGCTTATGACTGCAGCTTATGGAGCACCTCTATCAACAGAAAAAGTGCAGCTTCTTAGAGCTTTAATAAGAGATTTAAAACTCCTGGAAAAAAGCAAGGATGTAAGTGGTTGGTTTTCTTTTGTCCTTTCCTACTTATTTTTTTGTATGTTTTTTCAGAAAAATTAACTTCTCCCCCCTCTTCTCTACAGAAGATTCATCTTGACCTTTACACACCAAATGAAAACCAGGTGAGTTGAAATTTTCTGTTTTCAGAAGGATTTTTAGTGTATGGATACTTTTTAATGATATATTTGAGTCACAGCAAAGTAATTTGCTTGTTAGAGCAAACTACAGGGCAGATATAAAGGACAAATCTGAACAGTTTGTATTCAGTTTCGGGAGTGCAGTTTCTTAAAGACACTTCCACTTCTCATTTGCATTCTCAAACAAACAGGCTGATGTACAGTATTACCTCATTGTTCTGTGCAGTATGTAACAAAAAATGAATCCTCCTTATTCATCCTGCTCCACGCATGGTTGAATTGACAGGAAAAGTGTTTTAAGAATAAACATCATTAACACTATTAACACTAACAGCAAAATAATTTTGAGAATGAAAGTAGACTTAGAAATAGATTAAATCAAGCAGTATCTGAAATTGCCCTTATTTTAACCAAACTAGATGCAGAGCCACTGGCAGGTTCTGTTTTAAGACCTTACAAGACTTCAATATCCCACCATTGATGAAATTCATCTATGTTTTACCTAATTCTTTTCAGCAACAAAACTTTACCAAGCCATTCTGGATGTATTCTATATTCATGTTTTATGGCATTCAGTTAATACCTAAGACTTGGTTCCAAAAGAATACTATTATCACCACGACTTGTTCCTAGAAGTTTGCACATCAGACCACAGACAGTATTATAGGTACAGCTTCACCCCAGACAATTCATCATTGACTGATCTGGGCTATTCTTTTTAACTCATTGTGGATGTAGATGAATGAACAAAGCATCGAGTTTTCAGTATTGGAAAGCAGTTAAAATCTTCAAGCAAGTTACCTGTTAACTACTTTGAACCTGAAATTCAGTTTTTAATCCAGAAGAATTCTCACGTAAAAGTAATTTTGTTTCAGTAAAGATTTAAAGCCAGATTCTGCAACCACTTCTTTATCTGAGTCACTTTTCTCACATGCTGGTGACATCAGGACCCAATTATCTCAGAGCTCCAGTGCTTAATTTCAAATACATGAGGCTGATGACCAACACTGTCACCGAGTGTCTGAAGCAGCCTGTCAGAGTGATGTGAAAAGCTACTTATGTTCAAAAGTTGGGTAAGATGCAGGCATCAGACAGAGCAACCAAACCTCAGTAGCTGAAAATAGCTCTAATAAGGCCACTGTAAAAATTACAGAGGCTTTGACTATCAACCCTTTGGTTAAGATGTGATATCCAGCCAGGAGTAAGGCTCAAAGGCTCAGCCTTATGAGCACAAACAGCTTTGTTTTCCCAATAGATGTTTCAACACTTCAAAGTTTTGTGTAAAGACTGCTCATTTCTTAAAAGATACAATAATCTACTACAGAACTAAGGCCTCATGTAACACTGTAAAATGCAACCTTAAGGGTAACAAATTAACTGTATACTATAGAAAACCAAAAGCTTAAATCTGATATGAAGATAAAAACAATGGGCAATTGAGATTTTTATAAACTGAATCAACAGTACTCAGGAAACTTATATTTATAAGCTTATAAATGTAATGATTTTACTGTTTTAGGAGTGCAGCTGGCAAACTCTACAATGCTACCTGGCAGAAATAAGCACTCTGGAGAATGAAATTGAAGATGAGGATGTTGATAATCTTCAAAATATAAAGAAGAATCTCCAGAGTCTTATGGTAGGCAATCTTTTCACTCCACTTAAAAAAAAAAAAAAAAAAAACAGTGTTAGTGAAAACCATACCAGAATTAGTGTATAAGCCTTTCTATGCTTCAAGGTCTGTGTTACCACCTCTTCAGAATACAGGAATTTACAGGAAAATACAATTACATTAAAGTATATGACAACATCTATTCACATGATAATGCAATACAATCAAACAGATTTGAGGTCTACTAGTTACACAAGTAAGTATTTTTTAAAGTATCAAATATGTTTTATTTACTGAATCAGGCAAGGCATCTTTTGGTGACAAAAACCTGGTTTTAGGAACGTAACAATTATTTACACAAGCAATGGATTTCAAAACAGTGCCATAATTTTATGATTGTAAAGGACCCAGCACTGAACATAGTACATCTTCATGCACTACATGAAGAAATTCCATGTCTAGGAGATCCTTGTATTATTTTAGAAATCATCATCAGGCTAGAAATTAGGATTTGCCTCTGCTGCAGTATTTATCATAGAGAGTGAATGTGTTTAGCTTGTAGCATTTTTACACTTATATAAACCCTATAAGCAGCAGCTTCACCACATCATGCCTTAATACCTATGAACTGAAAAAAACCCACGACAATCTCCTGAAATTTTAAGGGTTCTTTTTTCTTAATAGAAAAATGTAACAAACAAAAGTTGATGTATTATTGCACAAACTAGCGGGCAAGAGAGTTATCACCAATCAACAAAACTATTTGTATTGCAGGACCTAATTCCCCCCAGTACTGGATGCAGGATCTGTGAAGCTAACAAGAAGGAAAAGTTTCCTGCATTTCACCAAGAGCTGAGCAACTTTCTGAGATCCATGCTAAAATAATCAGATAACCGTTTTTATTTTTATTGCTACATATATTTAAATATTTAATTATGAGTAAATTATGTATTTTGTCCGGTTGCTGTCCATTTTGGACCACTGTATGTTCTCAGACAGGGTGACAAGACTGCTCTAAGATCACATTTGATCCTTTCTGTAAGCCCTAAGGGCTCAAAATATATTTTGGAAAACTAACTGGCTCTCACTTTGTCAATAATCTTAGCAAGACATCTATTTATTAAAAGAACAATTAAAAGTTACTTGTAGATTTATTTAATAAATTACAGTAACATAAAAAATCATGTCTAGAGTATTCTTTGGTCAATGATAGTCTTTTTCACTACTTCCTTTCTCCTCTACGTTTTCACGAAGGCAACCAAAAGATGTATTTACTGGCATCTTTGCATACAGATAGCAGACTCAAAACAAGGCCTATGCACACCATGTGTAATTGATAAAAGTAAGCCTACTACAACAGTTATCAGCCCATCTTTCAGTCTTTGATGTGTTTTGCTGGTGGGTGTAGTAAGGAGTATTTAAAAACAGATTTAACAAGAGAAAAAACAGGAGTTTTCTTCAATGCTGCAAAAAGAAAATAAGCATTTCTAACAGCTTTCTGCCAGAAGTGTGAAAATACTTACACTGCTGGTATTTTTTTCTCTACTTACCTTCTCTTCCTACAGTGAAGGAGTGCTCTGTCCCCACCCAAAGGACTCGAACAAAATACTGTCAGCATCACAGCCACAAATAGATCAGCTCCACCCTCTTCTCAAATCAGATGCCTTCTAAAGCACAGCCTGTACTAACCTAAATACAGTCCAACAGAATTTTTATCAATAGATTTCTTGTCTATTTTCTCATTTACTATCTGCCTTGTCCATCTCTGTAGAATAATGCTTCTCTTTAAATAGTTTCCTTCTTACTACATAAATTATTAAAAGCAGCATGCAAAAAGAATGAAACAAATCTCCTTTAAACCAAGTGAGACAATATTTTAAGATACAGAAAGTACTGAACAGCTATGAGAAAGTCAAAAGGAGACTAATCCATAAGTAGGTATGAATACAACTATTTATAACTACCAGTACTAACTGTAGATGGACTGAAGCAATCCTTCAAGACCACCCACACCTAAATGACCACAACAATAAAACCCAAGTCAGGCTGAGAGTGCCTAGCAGTGACACCAACCCGCAGTCACATCCAAAGTCCCCCTCCAACACTTGCTGCACTTACCATCAGGTCCACGTCTGAAAGACTTTGTTGGAAGCTGTTCTCAGATGCTGATTTGCACTCTAGTGAGACAGCTGCATGCTTACAGTCATGGAAAGCAGAACATTTGGCTAAACTGGCACTAGTTTTGGGGACTGCCACATGACTTTAGAGCAGTAACCATGCTTTGCTGTATATTTTAAAAATATCTTCTGGTTGGTTTCCTCCCCATGAAGCACCTTCAACGAGTGTTTTGAGACAGCTTTTCAGGTAAGTACCTGCTTCATCATAAAGACTGATGGTACATACACCTACTGGAGGCAGGAGAAACCTGTTTGTCTTGCACATGGTTGTAGTCATGGGAACATTCAGATTCTGATTAACAATTTAAATTGGCATTTCAGTCACAGCCATACATAACTGTACTTTTCCTAAAAAGTATGCAAGATGCCTGCAAATCATTTTGCACAGTTGATAAGAATTATTTAACTTGAATTAACAAAATACATCAAGTCGCTCATGCCATTCTACAGAAAATCTAAGGCAAAAGGTACAAATTAAGTTCCAGATTAACTACATAAAATACCTTGGTGATGACACCTCAGCAAATCTCTTGATCCATATAGAAATACAGTCCAGACATACAAAACATTAACAGATTGTCAAGGAAATTTATTGAAGTTTTAATGGTCTTGAAAAAGGCAGCACTGATCTCTGTCTTGAATATGATGGTCACTCTCAGGCATTCTTATAAAGGAAGCATTACATGGAGCAAGTATTATGTGAGCAAGCACTACAAAAAAAAACAAACAACAAAACAAACCCAAACAAACCACAACACGAAAAAACAAAGAACATGACACCAGTCCCCCTGCGTGAAAAAAGTCAAAAAAACAAGAGCAGGATGCAAAAAAAAGTCAAGGGCAGAGTAGCAGCAAGTCAGTGAGTTTCAACAACTTGAAAATCAACCTATGATTGTCTCAGGTAAAAACTCAACACGCAAAAGAAAAACAGATTAATTAAAAAATACTGGAAGGAATCTTTTGTGTAAGAAACCTCTTGCAATACAAAACATGACTACAGCACTGAACTGTTGCTGAACAGCTGACTAAATGTAACAGCTACTGAACGTAACTAAAAATTTCCCACACTTTTATGATATACAAAAATCAAGTGACATAGTGCAAGGAAGCACACCACCTGGCTCAAGTTCACTAATATTTTTCAACATGACACAAAACTGAAGCATCACATTTAACCCTTCTAAACGTTATGATAATGTTACCAGATACTTACCTTAACTTGAAAGGAATCAACTTCCCTCTCAATAGGCAACATTTTCTGAATTACAGTGTATGCAGACAATTCTGCAAGTAATCACCAGTACAGTGGTAAAGTAAGCTGTGAGTGGAAGAGTCCAACAGATCCACAAGCATTAGGATCAGGTGTTTTTTGGGGTAGCCCACAACTGCTGAAGCAATCTTCCTCCTGGTGACTTCTGACTACATCCTTCTATTTTGTTACTTACAGCTTTGCCATCTTTAAAATGCTTTAAATTCACTACCAAAAACAGTAACTGCCACCAGCTGAATAACAGCTCGGTGATTCGAAGTTTCACATGCTGAAGTATACAGACAATTTTAACTCTTCTACCACAAACTAAACTACAAGCCACTTGGCAGACCTATCCTAAAACAAAGTTGAAGACATTTATGAAAAAGGCAGGGGAAAAGAAGAAATCAACACATAACAATTCTGAACCAGCATGAAAAAAAAATGTTAGTGACTCAGTGAGGTGTGTGGGGAGAGAATGGGGATGTGGGAGCAGAAATGAAATGGCATTCAGGGAGAAAAAAACCCAAATCTGCAAAGTGGTAACATATTCCCACAAACGAGAAAAATGTCAACTTGTGGAAAAGGCTAGACAGTTACAATGGTCGAATAAGTGCATTTAAATTGTCAAGAAGCAGCTCTGGAATGGCTTTCTTACAAATATAAACCTTATAGTTACTAAACATTTTACTAATGAGATTTATACTTTACTGAAAGAAATCATCCAAACTTGACTTCACACACAATCTGCCTTACAGTCAGTCACTGAATTGCTCGATATGTGGAGACTTCACAATCCAGGAGCCATAACTATGTTGCTCTAAGTAGCTCTGCAGCAAGCTTTTAGCTTCTTGGTATAGCTCAGATTGAATCTAAAAATAAATGAAAGAAATAGATCTTTCAAGATGGCAAAAATGATGGTTGCAGAGATCTGCGTTCTTTATCACCAGCATATAATATGCACAACCACAAACCTTGCAGAAAACCATACCTACAAATCTTAATAGTTCCCTCAGTTGCTGACAGCCTGAAAGTGTTGCAGACTCTAAAAACACACTCATTTTGTATGTCTGGGGTTTTATTAGAATGGGAGAATAGTTCTGTTAAACATTTTTTTCAGTATCTATTCAGTTCCAATAATATGTTTGCATTTAAAAAATTTAGTATCATTCACGGCAAATCTAAACAGATGGTAAACAGTCAATTAGAAAGCCATTCCGTTTTATAGTAGCTTTTGAATAATTCTTAAAATGTTCTGACAGAAGGAAAAAGAAGAAAAACATTTTATAAAAGCTTAAGATTATAGGTAATGAAGGAAATACAGTTCTTCAGGTGAAGTCTCCAGCAAACTAGAATGTCACTCCTGGCTATCAAACCAACTTGAAGAGTATCCATGAAGAGATTCCCTAGTAAAACTTCACACACACCACCTTACCACCTTACCTTTGCTTCATGGTATGTTGCAAACTGAATCAAATCACCACATTCTGCTGCCTTAGCAAGCAGCCTGAAACGACTGAACATCGCTGCCTTGCAGAGGCGACTGGCCATGTACGTGCCACTTCTGAATGGTGAACTGCAGTCAAAATAAAAAAAAAAAAATAGTAAAACTTGGTAGCAAACACATTACAAGTATGTTGCTTTGATCATTACAGGACCCTTTTTCCCCTCTCGTGCTTTATGAATATCATAATATGATTCTACTTCCACGTTCAATGAGCAAAGCTAACGCAAATCAGCAGCTGTGAGAATTTAAACAAGCCAACCAAAACCAGTTTTCAAGTGGGAATTCATCTGAACTAGGATGCCAACTAGTTTTTTGTTCTATGAAAACTAAAACATTCACTAAGACCACGGAATAAAGATAATTCACAAACTAGTTAATTTCATAGATGGGTATCTCACTGTAAAGTTACAGGATCTATAAAACTACAGGTGATAGATAACCAGTGCCTTCACGCAACCAGGACAGAACGTCCTTTGCTTGGGTAGCACTGTGGCCTCCATGCATAGCTTAAAAAATTAATACTCCAATGAACCTGCAGATAACAGTATGACCAACCATGATTTTCAATACAATGAAGACAAATTCTAACCTTTCAGTGGTTTTTCCATTTAACCCATCCACAACCTCCAGTGATGCATCCGACAGTGACCAGTTCAAACTCAGAGACCCCTGTTTTAAGTCTACATTAACTGGATGTGCAGCATTCACCAAGTATGTATGAGATCTGTTGACCACATAAGGCATGGGAAGCTTTGATGTAAGTGCATCATCAACACGCTGCTTTATGGCTACATCTAGTCCTCTTACATCCTTGCAATTTCCATTTCCTATTAAACAAAAATATCAGTCACATATAAGAACATTAAATTAAAAGAAAAACAAACCCGAAAGTAAGAATTCAGATCCTTCTACTGGTCTACATCATATTAGTTTTTCTGCACAGAACTTATGTTTAGAAAAACCAGTTCCAATATTCACTACACAGAACAATAAAACATCTCAGTTTCTTCTTCAAAAGCACTACTGTTTTCACTTTTTGGAACAATTGTTCTTTATCAACTCTTCACATCCCTTGCAGAAGACTCCATTAAAATAGAAACCGCAACACTAACTTCGTAGATTAGAAAATACTGTAAGGCAGTTGTCTCTTGTTACTCTATATCCAGGAGTATTTGATTGCCTACTGAATAAACAGTTTGGTTTGTAGCATCTCAAGGAACAGTTGTAGAATGTCAAACAGAAGGGCAATAAATTAGAGATTCCTCTTTTTACTTGGAATATCACGTACGAGTTATCAGAAGTTTTTCTATCGCTTTTAAGTAGAAGTGCCCAAACTCCCTCAGGAGGAACTTTCAAGATCTTTTGGAGCATTTAAAAAACTTTGTTCTGCATTAGAAAAGGAAGAGCTGCTACATCTTCCCGTGTCTGAGGAACTCAGACACCTGTGTATTAAATCTTGTAATACATATACTGAGAGGAAGAAACACCTGAAAACCTACAGGATAATACCCATTACTGTAATTATGCCACATAAATAAAAGCTGTTGAAATGAGTTCTGTTAACAGTATGATCTTCCCAACTGTGACAGAATCCTGAGAATTCACTGTCACCCTGGTAGTCTCTCTTTCTCAACAAAACATCTACTTGTGTTAACCAATACAAATGGGGGTGTGGTCATACAATACCCTAGAGTGAAAATGAGCATTCTCAGTTAAATAGCTGCAGTTTTTCCACCGCTGCTTGATTCTAGAACTAACTGACTAGCCCTGTCACCTGAAGTCACCATATTTGACTGAAAGTTGCCACAGATTTTGTCACTCTTGGTATTTTCTCAATATGTACAATTCAATTGTTTTACAAAACAATGCTTAATTTATTTTGTTATGCTAAGGTATTGCAAAAGAAGGGCAATTTGAAACAGGTAACAGGGATAAAAGAGTGATCATAATTGAGACTTACACCCAGGTATTTCACAGATGAATGAAAAAAATATCCATAGTTAATACCTTTTCAGAAAAATACTGTACTATTTTAAAGAACCATCATGTTCATGTTTAGCTCATGTTTTGTGAAATGTAATCAAACTGGAACGTGAAAACAGATATAAACAACGCTGAAATTTGTTTTAAGCTTACCTACAAGAATACTGTTGATATACACTGGTTCAATGAAATGACTCAGCAATGCTCCCTGTACACCAACCACTTCCCATTTTGTTATTTTGTCACTAGCTGACATACTGCTAGCTGTAACACTTTTAGGAGAACAACAAGCAGTTAGGTAAATCTTGCCTTCTACAGCAACATGGAGGCTCAGGTTTTCATTGGCTTCATATGCAGATATAGATTGTGGACTGAGATGTCTAAAGACAAAAGATTGAATTTCAGTAAGAAAGGAGTCTAATCACAGATTATTGTGAAGTATCTGAGCCTTACATAATGTTCAGTATTCATAAATTTTAGCATTTTTTTTTACCATGATTAGCTGCTCAAGTGACCAGACTACCAAAACAAGTATTTAACTAAGATATAGTAACTCAACCATACTAAAAAGGGTTAGCATATGCTGTAAACAAGCTATCACTTTATGTCTACTTGCACTATGACAGAAAATGCTTGCAGGCTGTTCAGTAGCTGCTGAAATCTCCTGATCTTTAAAACATAACTTACTGCAAATCCTCAAATATTTTAAACAAGCAATTAAGAAGTCAAAACAGTGATTATTCTGAAGTAGAACAGTTTCCTCCTTTACTAAAGAAGAGCAAGCAGTTAAAGCCTGAAGTTTCAGGTCAACTCTCCCCAATTTTATTATAATTCAATGTTATGACAAAAGATGCCTCTGCTTTACTGTATTACTATAAAGCAACTACTTAATTTTGGCTTAAGTAACATACTTAAGTACATCAAGTAAGCCTGTTACTAAGTGGGCACATTTTGTGACTCAGGAACTCTATATGTAAGCAAATCTGCTGTACTAAAAGAAAATACTACCTAGAGTTTGAGAGCACACATCAGAATGGACAAAAAAAGTGGTAAATCTGTGATCCATCAACTACTACAGGTATCTTACAAACTGCAGTCTCACCAACCACTGTCATGTGAGCAGGCTGCTACACTGGGAGGCAATCTAAAAGCTTCTGCAATTCTAAAAGGAGGGGCTCCCCCCAGTCAGTACTACTACAATGAAATGGCTGTGACTTCCACTTCACAACTCTGCCTTCCAGATACCTTAAATACAGCATGAAAGCAGCTTGCTGCCTTGTATATATTAAGTTATGGCTGTACTATGTTCAGGGACATTACTCCACTGCACCTCTCTAAGGGACACAAAATTACCTTTTCATAATAACTTAGTAAGCCACTGACTGCTGCTGTTAAATGGCAAAACTATTAATAAAAAACACTTCCAGAAATGTAATGGAAGTCTGAAGTGTAAAGATAAGCACAGGAGTATATTTGTCCCAGCAAGTTTCTCTCATTATCTTCCATCTCCAAAGCAGAGCAGGAGCCTACTTGTTTTTAACTCAAGGCTTTGCTTACTCTAGTCCTGTGCTGCAAAGGATGACATGAAGCCACCACATCTACTTGGTCTGTGGTTAAAATAATTATTAGTATTCTAGTAGTACCTTAGGAGGGGGGTTAACAGGTAAGCAGAAATCCACAATACACAAAGGATTTTCATGAAGGTATAGCCCATGTAAACACATTTTGTATCAGAGCTGTACTCCATACACTCATCACTGCCACGCTGTACATTCATGCTTCCAAAATATGTAAAATATCCAAATAGCTTCCTTTTATCTTAGAAACACGCAACCATGCGTATTTTCCGCACTCAAACATGCCTGCCACTGCAAACCAATTTATCTTCCACAACACGCATGAAATTACCAAGGTACTTACACCTGTGATTTTAACTGCGCAGTTCCTTTTGGAAGCTGATTCATGTAGAGAAAGATAGCTAAATTTTGCTTTAGGGTAAGCAACTTTGAGCCTGGTGCTGTGCAAAATATGGATTTCTCTGTACTTGATGAATTTTCTTTATAGAACAGCATAAGTTGTCTATAAAAGTACCTAAAAGAAAGTGGTAAGTGAAAGTAAATGTGAAAAACAGCACTTTGTTTACAAATATATGGACATTCACCTTGCCTCATGATTTGAAAACAACAAAGAATATACCAACTATAAGATGCAAGTACACTTTTATTTACAGTTATGAAACTAAAATTAAGAACTGGCCACAAGATTGTAGCTATTCATACACAGTCTCACCTCAGCAGAGAACGTCTTGCAATAACAATGGCATGGCTATCATGCAGTACTCTTCCAGAAAGCTGAAAATACTGACTGTAATTACATTCTCCTGTTCCTAGAGCTACAACTTCATGCTGTCCACCTGCAAAGAAAATAATTGTTTTTAGGTGATTGTTGTAAGTTAACTTTGTGTCTGGTTGCCAGGTGCCCACCAAGCTGCTTTCTCACCCCCTTGTATCCAAGCAAGTTGAACTTGATGATACTAAAGGTTTTTTCCAACATTAATGATTCTATGAAAAAGTAAAATTAAAAAGCTTGTAGGTCAAGATAAGGCCAGGGAGACGGCTTGCCACCTACCATCTTATGTAAAATAGACATCTGGGGTAAATTAATTGAATTTATTGGCACTTAAGAGTAGAATACTGAGAAAGAAAAACAAAACTAGAAACACCCTTCTTCTACATCCCCTCTCCTCCAGGCTCAACTTCACCCCTGACTCTTCCACCTCTACTCCATCAGTTCCTAAAGCTTTGTCTCTGCCACTCCTTCCCTGCTCCAGCAGAGGGTTCCTCCCACAGAATATATTTCTTCACCAATCATTCCAGCCTGCATCCTTTCCACTGGCTGTAATTCTCCATGAACTGCTCCAGCGTGGGTTCTTTTACACTGAGCACAGTCCACCAAGAACAAAATGATCCTGTGTGGGCCTTCCTTGGGGTTACAGGTCCTGATAGAAAACCTGCTCCAGTGTGAGCTCCTCTCCATGGACCACAGCTCCTGCCAGAACCCTGCAGCTATGTGAGTTCTCCACAGGCTACAGATTCCTACAGTGTACAGCCACCTGCTCTGGCTTATACTGATCTATAAAGCTCATTAAGGCAGCACAAGGAAGTGCTTATGTAGATCTTGAGGATTTGCATGACTGAAGCACAATTATGCATGCAAGAGAGTCATCAGAACAGAGTATGTCAAAGGAGAACTACATTTATTTTTTATATAAATTAAACCTATTTACCAGATGAGCAATACATTAATCAAGGCTCTGTAGGAACACAAGCTGAGGTTTTCTACTCCCCAACACTCATCATCAAAACCAACTTGCCTTTTTCAATGATGAAGGCAGCCAGTGAACTGCCACAGCCTTGGTACTCAGGATATTTGGAGGTCAGACAGTTAAATACTTCTGCCAGTGTTTCTGAAATTTTTTTATATATGCACTGTCTTCCTTCTAAATAAAACAATAAAAGCCAGTAAGACAAATTTGCAGGGGTGGGGGGAAGGGAGAAACATGATCAGCACTTGCTAATTTGTAAGTAGCAACACATGTTAAAAGCCTATCTCAGCTCCTCTAAACTTTCAGCTATTTTGGGTTCTGAAAATTATCAAGATGGGCATGAATAAACAAAGTACAAGAATACCTAACACTTTATGCTTTTATTATTCATTATGTCAGGAACATAGATCAAGTTTGATCACCTATGATCCAGAGTATTTCATGGAAGGACAGAAATACTGTTTCTACTTCTATCACCAATTCACTACTGAAATTCAATCAATTTACTGAATTTGTGTCCACGTGTAGAACCAATGGTCTATCTCCTACTTTTTCAACACTAATTCTTAGTGCTCTTCAAAAAGATGTTTAAAGTAACAGTAACTTCGTAGAGATCAGCAAACATATAAAAAGAAAAAAAAAAAAGTAACCAAGTATTTCCTGTGGAATTTGAATCAACAAAGAAAAACAAGATGACTCCTTACCAAAACAGAACCTTGAAACCTGAACAGAGTTTGCTGCAACTTGGGGCTCAGCAGGAACACTGGGAGGATCTAAGAATTTAACAAAATTTTTAACTGGGTTGGACATCTCAACTTTCAAAAGACTAATCTTACATGACTTCTGGCCAGTTTCTAACTGTTCAGGAGTTTTCTTTTCTGATTTTTCTGATTTTGAAGTCCTTGTAAGCTAGCAAAAATATTAAGGTAGCAAGCCTTAAAAGGAGATGAACACTAACAGTGCCTTCTTTTCAAAGTAGTAACTCAGCACTGAAGTCTTTTAATCATAAAATTCAAAACCACTTAGGATCAACTTAGTATTGCTGTTACTTAGTGAGCAGTAAAATCAAGTACAAATAGCAACAAATAAATTAGTTCCTTCAGTATTCTCTGTGCTACAAACTGATGTACCTCCTAATGCACAAAAGATAAAGTTTCAGAACCAATAAATAGCTCTGCCCAAAGTATTAAAAATAAAACCTGACAGAGGCCCATTTCTGGGCAACAGAAGTATCTCCTAAAGCTACAAAGATTTTGCATAGCAAACATTTAAGTCAAGCTTTTCAACTCCTATTTAGGTGTTACTAGAATATTACCTGACTTTTCTGAAGCCTTTGTCCCTCTATGCTCCAGGTGAAGTAGCTCATCAAGAGCCAGTTTAGCTGCATTTCTTTTAGATTCCTTCTTGTTTTTTCCCAATCCAGTCTTGAAATAAATGCCATCTACTACAGCACAAAAGGCAAAATAAGGTCGTATGATATCACCTTTAAAGGAGAAAAAAAGACACAATTAGTAAAATTATTTTAAGGTATTTGTAGGAAAAGCTTTATGTGCTCGTATTTGTTCCAAGGACAAGTACAAGGCAAAAAGACAGTTTTGGAAAAAAACACACTTTTCACCTCTACAAGAATCTTTCCTGCTTTTTACTTCCCAAGAAGTTCCAGTAGCATCCATAAATGTCTACAACTCATCAGATCAAATTCTGCAGTACCAATGAGACACAACTGTGTAGACAATAAAAGGGCACCCAAAAAGCAGCAAATGTGGTGGGTAATGCAACCAACAGTAAAACAGGTTAATCTGTATCAGTGCTGTCACTACTACACTAATTACAGAAATTCAGATAATCTCAAGGATAAGACACTACTATTTAAGAAAAGAGGAAGTATTTACCTGTCAGAGCAGTTTCTTTCAATTCAAGTCGCTTATGTTGCATTTGTGCAAACTGATGCAGGGCTAATACTGGGTTTATTTCTCCTCTTTCATATGTTGCAATCAACTTCTCTAGGCCTTTGGTTGGAGAAAGTGCTGGAATAGGGGATGCACAGGCTGCTTGCAAAAGAAAAGGATCTCAATTAAAAATACAAGAACTGAACACACCAACCATTTAAATCTATTTCAGATGCTTCTTAGAATAAAAAAAACCCAACAAACTCTACAGCAGCAATGCTTTGCACTGAAACAAACGTTATTAGCAATTCGGAAATGGTGTGTACCTCTACCTCTTATTTTTAAAGCAACTAAGCTTTCACTTTGAGTACTAAATCTGTTAGCCACTGAATATAGGCTAATATTAACATATTAAATGCTGCAGTCTATAGAGAACAGCCTACAATAAATCTCTAATAAACTTCAGGTGTGAAAGGACATAAGGAGAGCAAGAAGTTCAAGCTGATGATAAATAAATCATTTAAGAAAATGCAGCAGCAGTAAGAAAAAGCAGCAGAGGGCTGCAACTTTCCAAATGGGAGACAATCACAGTTACTTTCACTAGCATTAACAGTGTATTTTAATAGCTAATCCTAGTGTATAAAGTCATAAAGATACCTGGATTTTGTGTCGGCTCCAGCACACTGCAACGCTGCAAAGATGGAAGCTTTGGCCTTACAGACTGAGGCACCTTCTCCAGAGGCTGCTGCCCCAGCCCACGAGCCAGCCAAGTTTTCTTTCGTGGGGGGTCAAATGTGGGTATTTCGGTACTTTGAAACTTGCCATTGCTGCTAGCCATCTTTTATCAATCTGATTAAGTTTAATAGTAAAGCTAGTTAAAGGCATGACAGAAACTCCACCTCTTAACAAGAGCACTGCAAACAACTCGCGCTGTTCGTCCACGCACACATCATAGAACCCAGCCCCCCCCCCCAAAAAAAAAAAATAAAAGAAACAAACACCAAAAACCCTCCCAACTTTCCAGCACGGGCTTCCATTAAAGGCTTTAATACCTGCTCGTCTCTCCTCTTGACCTGTGAAAAAACCTACACCAGTCAGGTTCGGCTGCCCGGCCCGATGAGGTAAGACCCGAGGGGCAAATGGAGAACGCCTGAGGAGAAGGGGAGGACTGCCTGCGGAGACTAACAGGGGACCTCCCCAGACCGCCACCGCCTGCTGCCCTGAGGGGGCTGAGCTCTACCTGCCACCACACAGCTGCCCAGATGGCGGCCTCGAACTGCTGAAATCGCTCCCCCCCACAGAATTAAAAAGGCGGCAACACCCAAGCCCCGCCCCGCCATTTTGTCGAGGGAAAGGGAGAGCCCTGAGGCCCGCACGTGCGCCCCGGCGCGAAAGGGGCGGCGCACAAAATGGCGGCCGTGGGGTTTGCGGGCTGCTCCCCGGCACCTCCCGCCCGCAGCCTCAGAGTGCCCAAGGAGCTCGTCTCTAAGCGGGACCACCTTCCCCTCAGCCTCCCGCCGCCGGGCCTGCCCCTCCCTTCAGTAATAATCAAAAAAAGTTAAGACTTTACACATTTTTTTTTTCTCCATCAGGGAAGTTGAATAACAAAAAAGCCCTGTACAATAGTTAAATTTTATTACAAGAGTAATAAACTTAATGATTTTTAGCACTAAGGCAATCACAGTTTCATAAGTTATATATATATATATATATAATTTACACAAGTCTACATAAACAAATCAATTACCAGTCACATCAAGGAGGGGTTTGTGTTATGGCAAATAAAGTTCATGAAAATTCACAGTTAATCTGCAAGTATTTTAAAGATGCAGGAATCATATTGCACATCATCAAACTGGGTGCTGAGGAGCAGATTTACAGTGTTCCAGCTATTCCTTCACAGAATATACATTGGTCACCATCATGCAATAACTTCAAATACAGAATGGTAGCATGTACCACAGTAAACAGTTACTCACAATGTAAGTTTTAAATCGAATAGCAAAAAGCTGTTAGGTTTCTCTTTAAACCATATTTAAATTTTCAAAATACAAAAAAACACTTTGATAAAGTAAAATGAAATTACGGTTGTCACATTATACTTTCAGTATTCTTCTTTGTCTTTTCCTTTCTTTTCCTTTTCATCCTGTAGTGCAGTACCAAGTTTCTTTATGAGGACTGACAAAACTTTGTCCAAAGGATCCATGACCCCACGCTGCAGCCACTTGGGAATAGTAGTCCTTGCGTGGTGAAAGCCCAGCTTTTGGAGGATGTAGTCAACACCAACAGGATCAATTTTTCTCCCAGTCCAGGATATTAATCTAAAAAAACAAAAAACCCACAAACCCACCAACAAAACCAAACAAACCAACCAACAAACCCCAACAACAACAAACCCAAACAACAAATAGGGGCCTTAAATCTCAGTAATAGAAATATAGCAACTGGATTTGTATAAACAGACATCCATTTGCAATAGTTTTTTCTGACCAACTTCATTCCAACAGGCATTGTTTCAAACTCAATTTTTACAGATAGGCTGAAGATGACCAGTGGATGTTCAGGGAGGCAAAAAATGATCTGGAATGCTTCCAGATCATGTTTAAATTGATTTATTATTCCTGGTAAAAAAAAAAAAAAGCCAACTGCCAGCACTTGTTTGGCCTGGGTTGATGTGTTGTTTCCATATGTGAATGAAGTCTTAGGTCTTCAAGAAGTGTCAGCAGAGGTTAAAAAAACTGACACAGAAAAAAGTAACTGTCAGTCATCAGAAGTGTATATTGACAGGAGGGAGTTGCTGCTGCACACATCCTTTGGTGCTAAGTTTAAAATGTCATACAGCAGTTTGCATATACTGCTTTTTTTACTTTAAGGCAGTTGCTTAAAGAACTAAAGCTGGTATGCTAAAAATGGAAAACTGCAAGATGGAAAAATTGCAGAAGTGAATGGACTATTGTAGGACAGACTGAAACACAGTAACCTGTGGCCCTTAATGAGTTAGCTTTTTAAAACTATTTTTACTAAATTTAACTGATTTTGAAGAGCTTCCAACACCTTTGATCTCCATAAATTATAATCTAAAAGTCAGCCGAGGTAATAGGTAATTGTGTTACCCAGCTTGAGTCATGTCCTGTAGTAGGTATCTTTTATAGCAACACTAATAGCCAAAGATAAATTTTTAACAGCATTCATATGATTGATCCTTTTAGGAGCTGAACAGAATCAGCTTGGAATCACTTTCAGTTTGTAGGACAGTACCCACAGATAAAATGCATAAAGAGATTGCAGATGTGCCTGCTTCTTACCTCAGCGTGGGTTCCAGATGCCAAGTATTGCACATAAATTCTCTCCAATCAACTGTAGTGTAAGCAATGCTTTCCTCTGCCTCTTTATCCGTGGAGCTGTCCTCAAGAACACCCGTGGAATTTTTCTGCCCTGGACGAGCAGCCAAAATGCGAGGAGGAAAAATTGCTACAAAACAGAGGGAGAAAAAACCCAACATTGGTCAGACATGAACATCTCACTTGACTTCTCTGTGCATCATTTAAAGAAGCACAAGCACAAATTGCAATAAAAGAGAGAAGTTGGTTTAGTTTTACAGAATTTCTGGTAAATAGTTTTGGTTTCAACAAAGTGCTAATAAAAAATATCCTATGAAAACACTAATGTACACTGCATAAAACTGGAATGTGGGATTCTCCCATCTCTCTGCCAGCCCGAAGCATCTACATACAACAGCTTTCTTTTCATGGCATTAAACAAAGCTGATCACATTTCATAAACAAAGTTCAGACATGCTCCTACTTTAGAATTTTTTTAGATTGACAACGCAGTTCAAGAAGGAAGATGGTGGGGAATAAGAGATTTCACCCCTTGCTTTCTCTATTACTAAATTGTCTATTAATAATTCTCTAATTCTCTTTACTATGCATCTCTCCATAATACTTCTGTTGATTTTAACAGAAGCAAAGTTATGTTTAAGTTCCTTTAAAATTAATAAATTTTTAACAAATCACCTCTATCAAAAAGTACACAAGCATTTACAGTCTGACAAGCACATGAATAGCAACTTACCTTTTTCTTTTTCTTTTAGGTAAGCAGACACCAAGTCATGCAGAAACATAATCAATTCCGCATCCATCGTTACACAAATGTGGTCTGTAAATTCAGTTACTACACTGCATTCCACCTTGGGTTTAACAGTGGTATCTACAGTCAGATAAAAATAGTATTAATACACTTATAAGTGCATACAGTATACATAAAAGTACACAACATTTGAATACAAATTATTTGAAAATTACATCACTGTTACTGAACCAAGACCCAAAGAAGAGAATTAACACCTTTGTTTAGCAACCTCAGCATTTTTCAAACAGCTTTCCCAGAATAACTTCCTGGTATTTGATAAATATACTAAAAATAAAGAAATCCTACCATGTGGTAACCTTGATCACCCTAAACAAAGAAAGTCAACCTACAGTAGTACCACAAGCACTGGCTTGTGCTATGCTATCAAAGCATGATTTTAGACAGTGAGAAAAGCTGATAACAGATTTTGCTAGTTTGGCTATTAAAAAAAACAACAAACAACCCAAAAACCCATCAGGTTTACTTATTTAACAACAATATCTAGGCTCAGGTATGGGGTAAATCCACAGCTCAGCCAAGAGAAATATATTATACCCTCATAAGTCTATTTCACCATCAGTTCCAATTGTAGTCTGAATATAACATTTTAAAAACAAGAGCATAAAATTTAATTTCATATGTCACAGTGTCTTTTTCAGGCTGGCCTTTCTCTGTACTATTAGAAAACCAGCCCTCTAAAAACAGCAAACCTAGCTGAAATGTTCATAGTAATTTCTCTTAGTATTTGTTCCCATAGTGACCAGTTGCTGGACTAGATCATCACTCTCTCATTAGAGATATTTTTATTATTAAATTGTTTCTTTTCTTGCAGACCTGCAACAATTCTTAGGCTTAATCCTCTTCTCTTATCTGCACAGTAGCTTTGAATTTAACTCCTCATTTCTGACAAATGTCTTTTGATCAAGAAAAAAAAATTACAATTACTGTACCTTGTAATGAGGGCTCCTGGGGCTCTTGAACATGAATCGACTTAAAATCCAGCTGCATCCTTGGCAATGCAAAGATGGTTTCAGTTTCATGGTTGTAACTGGAGCCACCTCTGAAGCCACTTAATAAACTTGAACTTTTCACAGTTGTGCTGCTCTCTGGGTTGTTAGCATCAACATTTCGAAGCAGGTTTAACTCTACAAGGACAATGGGAAATTCCTGAATTCAGTAGTCTTTATTAAAAAAAGGTTCTCGTCAGCACAGAGGGTGACGAAGATTTAACAAAATGCATAATAATAAGGGAAGAGGACATAAGTGCCAGTACATAACATCTCAGCAATTCTAAGAATCTTTATTAGCTTTTTGGAAGCTTGAAGTCCAAATTTAATTAATCTGACCACTCTATTACAACTCTGTTGTAATAATGAGTTTCCAGTTGAGATAGAGAAAGTGTGGGTTCAATGTGTGACCTTTGTGTTTTTAAATATGGTAATACCTAAAACACAAATAGATGTTTCTGACTAATACAAGTAATACTTTAATTCACCAAGGCAGTATTGCTGTCAGAAATCTGACAGGAATCTGACATTGTCATAAGATTTTTACCATAGTACACATGCAAAGTCATCTGAATTTGTTTTCAGCTGTTAAAATTGTGACAAGACGAAGTAGTTAAGAAACATTACCATTCCATTGTAAAACTGATGGTCTTTGATTAAGATTAGTCTCTATCCTTCTCCCCAAAGTCCTTCCCTAGCTTTTCTGTGGCCCCTTCATGAACTGGGGGGTGCTCTGGAATCTCCCTGGATCCTTCTCTTCTCTGGGCTGGCCAACCCTGACTCTCAGCCTGTCTCCAGGGCAGAGGTGCTTCAGTCCTTGGCTCATCTTGGTGGCGTCCTCTGGACTTGCTCCAACAAGACCACTTTCAGAAATGCATGAGGATGGTGTGGGACTGGCTAGACTCAGAGGGTTGTCATGGATGGAGTTAAACTCAGTTGGCAGCCGGTCACAACAGGTGCTCCCCCAACCTCAGTCTTTGGGCCAGTTCTCTTTGATATATTTACCAATAAGGATCAAGTGCCAGATACATAAATGTCCTGTACACTAAGGGAACATTCTGGGTTTACTGCACAGTCTGAAAAAGGACTTAGGCTCAGTGACCTTTCCATCTGTTCAGCATATTGCTGTGCTTCATTCCACCTTTCACCATAAGGTTCTCAAGAAGAATCAGCTTCTATATTTCAAACTCCCTTTTCCCTGTAGCCCACTTGAAATTTAGTAGCTTTTAAACAGAAAAATCTGCAGTGTCTGGCCAGCAGACTAATCCCAGAACTTAACAAACATGAATCTAACCTTCATTCCTTGTGGCTGTAACATAATTGAACCACTCTTTCACGCTGGCAACTCCATGTGGGGGGTTTTCATGGCGGCGCCTCGTGATCTTTGTGATTGTTGCCATAGGGCTTTCAAGAGCTCCACATGGTTTGGTGACCATAGTGTTATGGCCCAAATGAAAGTCCAAGGTTTGCACAATATATGTGGAGTGTTCACTAGTACCTGCATTGAAGGTATGGGTGGCATGGGTTGGGAGAGAAAAAAAACGGGAAAAGCAGCTTGGTAAGAGTAGTAGGATTTAATCTCTTTCTCTTCTGTCCTTGCACAGATATTTAACATGAATAATTAGTAGGACAGTGGCATTAAAAACTGGTATAAAGCTTGAAAACTGTAGAAAAATTAAAACCTCAGCTACAGCCAGTAAAAACATCTCAATATTAAGACAAATACAAGCAATAAGACCATCAAAATTCATCACGTAAAACCTAAGAAGTACATAAACACAGACATGCAGTTAACAAGGCAGACAATCCACTTTGTAAGCATATTAGCAGGTACACATCTCCTGTATTTGGAAGTGTACTTTGCATTATTCCACCAACTAAGCAAATGATGGTGAAGATAGAGAGGGAACAGATTATATTAGGTAAGCGGTATAGTTTTTAGAAATCATCTTGATTCAGACTTAAAGAAAATAGGTTTTTCTTTGATTTCTTCGTATGTTATTGATAGAGTGTTAAAATTCACAGGAAGGAACTAAGAGAAGTGAGGAATGGTTTAAATTACCATCTTCCCAAACTTTCTGGGCTTCTGTCCAAAATGCAATATTGGGTTCTTCAAGGTGAAATAAGGCCCACGATTTTGAGCGGAAATTAGGCCCATGAAAACAAGCCAGTGTCATGTGGTTTCCATGCAGGCTCATGGATCCTCCAAATTGCATTCCATCTTCTGGCAATGGCATCTGAAACAAGGATATATGGCACCCAGACACCACTTTCAAAACTCCTGGCCAATGACGATGATGGGCTGCATCCAACACTAGAAAATAAATATGCAATAGCAAGAACATACATTAAGAAAAATACAGAAAAATAATGCTACAATATTTATATTTTTTAATAAAACATGGAAGTATGAGTAATATTTTCTAATCTGTTTCAGTGACACAATTCATCTTTGTGATTTAAGTTGGTTGTAGTTTATGAGTACCTGAACAAGCATACATATAAATCAGTGACTCTTGTTAAGATAAATTGTGGTTTCAGCTCATGATGAATAGAAGGCAAGAATAAGATACTTCCACTGCTATTCAAAGTAGAAATGTCTTTTTATGAAAGAGACTTCAAAACAGACTTTGAAAACTATTTCATCTCTACTGAAATAGTTTGAAAACAGCAAAAACATTTCTGATTTTTTATTTTTTAAACAAAAATATATATTAACTTAAGTACAAAAATAATGTTTGTTTGGTTTTGTACCTCAGGTCTAGCAGGGCACTAAAGATATTTGCATTCTTAATTGAAAGGTTATTAGTAGCCCAAATTGACAGGAAAAATGTACTGAAGAAACTATACCAAGTCAAATAGTTATAATTGTATGTATGAAGTTGCTCAGATGAATTTTTGCAAATTAAACATCCTACTACTTAGAAATACACTTTTTTAGTAAAACTTACATTGCTCATGTGAGGTTCTCTCCAAGTTGGTGGCTGTTGTCTTAGGAGGCAGATAAGGAACAGGCCCCCAGGTGGACAAAGCTCGCTTGCTTGTATCAAACTGCTGAGTAAAGAACTCCTGGAGCTTCATTCCTATTTTTATAAGGTCTGGTGTAGTTGATCTTGAAATCATCACTTGGAAGATATCCCATTTCAAGTCCCCATGGACGAATATCTCGCTGGATATTAAAAGAGCAAGAACATTAGCAGCTAATCTATTTCCTACTGAGAATTAAAAACACCCCTCATTGAACTGTTTGCTTCCTAGCACATGCTTACATTTTTGGTTAGCAACATATGTCTGTCCACAGACAACATATGAGTAGAATTTGACCTTAGCAAACAATATACATTTTAAACACAGGAAGCAGTATTACCTTTTATCAGATATGCTCGAGTCCAAAGCATTATACAGATTAATATTCCATTCATCCTGTAGTTTAAGATCAGCATTACTAAAGATTCCCATTAGGATACTGGACCCCATATAGTCAACACGTGCTTCAGTAGAACCCATGGTAATTTGAATTTTATGATTGGGCTGTTGGTTTGGGTGTTCAGAAATATGAGCTGAAACAGAATGAAAGAAATAAAAAAATAGAATGTTAAAGATGAAGAAAATGTGGGGTTTTTATCCTTATGCCAATCACATAATAGAGACCAAGAAAGCACTGCTTTTTTCCAGATGAATGAAGAGGTCATGGCTTTGGTGTTGTGTCAGATCATCCAGCCTCTTTCCAAAGCCAATTTTATATTTTTCCAGACCATATGCAGTTGTGAAATTCTAGGAGGAGCTAAAATGCTATCAAGTTTTTTCAGTTGCCATCTGTCCAGACAGCTGAAGGAGGCTGACAGTTGTGTAATTTCAGAGCAACCCTGAGACCAAATCAGCCCCTGATGAGAAGGCATTCCCTTCAATGCCAGGTGTGTTTCATAGGCAAAACACACAGGTAAGAATCCAAAGTTTCTATGTACTAGCAGGTTCACAAAGCAAAGCAATGTGTATATTCCTTTTTTCCCATTTACTGTCTGGAGCACATACTAAGAACAGGCAGCTTTCCAACTTACCCACCATCTCCAGAGTATTCACATCTATGGTACCTCCAACAACTCCCCCTCTGGAGTCCAGCTGGGATCTTCCCAATCCAACAGACATGCTGATTTCCCGATCCCTGCTGCTGCCCACAGACAGACGACCCTGGCTTTTCAAACCACTGGTGGTCCACCTAGGAGAGAGGTGAAAGTGGAAAACGATTTTCCAGGCTCTCAAAAGAGAAACTGAAGATTATTTACTTGAGTAATTGTGGTTTAGGCATACGTGATTTCAAGATGAAGCATCCACCAGTATTCACTAGGGTTTGTTAAAACATGCTTGGTCTTGTTTTATACTTACGTAGTATTGCCCATTACATTGCTCATATTCATTTGAACATTTAATTGTTTTAGGTTCATAGCAAACACAACCAGTGTTTCCCATGGTGTTCCTTGCTGGCTTCCAGTTTTATTTGACTTATTAAATGGAGTTGATGTTTTCGAGAGATTATCTAAACAAGAAAGTAGACAAAAATTTAAATTATTCCACATGATAGGAATATATACATTGTACATATTATAAAAAGACATCATAACATCATATTTAAGGAGCACCACAAAACTACATGTGAGCATAAGTAAGTGAGAACTACAGAGTTTGCAATATACATTGCTTTAGTTGCCGCAGAAATTGACTCATTTTACATATTTATTTTTACTAATATCTTTAGTAGAAAAGATTTATAATTTGCAGCCAAGTCATGCAAGAACTTATTTTAAATTCTTTAAATGTTTAAAAATAACTGTATTTAATTTTTCTTGGTAGTTCCTTGGATGAAGACAGAGGGCCAAGAAGACAATGCAATCAAATTCAACTGGAGAACTCATTTAATCCCAGCTAAACTGCTCTAGTAAAAGAAACTGCAGTTTTACAGAAAACACTAAAAAACTACATTCATCCATTTCAGATATTTTCTTTTCTCTAAGCCAGTGACTCTTTACTCCCAGGAACACTTGAAAAATTATTTAATGGTTGCTTTCTACAAAGCAGTAATGACCTACTTCTTTTCATACAGCTCATGAAAATACTTCACAAGACTAGAGAAACCTCTGTCTACTAACCTCTCTGAGGCACTGAAGAGTCAGAAACGCTCCTGGATCTTGTAACAGCTGGAGACTTTAAGCTATGAGCTGCTGTCCCAGGGGACATACTGCTGCTTGCATTATGTTCAGTAAAAACATTAGGAGACTGTGCCATGTGTGTAAATGATGCAGATTGGCAGGGCTGCTCCCAGGTCCTGCAGTAAGCTTTCCGTGAAGATTCAGGAGAAAGGTGCTGGCTTACCCCTTCAATTGAATCTGGTGTTCCAGGACCCGATGCTACTGGAAAAAAAGGAGCACATGAAAGGCAGAAAAACAACTTCTTTTTTGTTTAACAGTATGCTCCCACACACTAAGAAGTATTTGGAGAGTGTCAAAATACATTTCTCATAACTGAAGGTTTTCTACAATCTTCATTAATATAAGCTCTTCAAATAATTCAATGACCTACATCAGAAATTTTCTTCTTCCTACAATTTTCTATTAAACTTACTGAAGTGACAGCCTATGGAGTAAATGGTAACACATTTATATTTAGTCCCACACGTAATAAGACACAGGTAACAAATGTTTATAAAATTCCTACTACAACTTTTTCTTGACAAGAAGCAGTATCTTACCTGGTAGATTTATTGTTTGATCACCAAGGAAAAGCCTTCTGGCAATGCTTCTCCTGTACCAAGCCCTTGGGAAGGCAAGAATCTCACTGAGTCGCCGCATATCGTATTTAAAGGAAGCAGATCCTATATCACAGACAGCTTACAAAGAAAAAGCATACAAGTACAACTGTAAATTCTCAGCAGTAACAGGGTTAGGTAACCAAATCTATGAAAATAGGTTTTCATATGAATATGAAATATGAAAAAGGTAAACCTAATAAGATTTACATATTAAGATTACTACTAACTGAGAACACAAAATCCTTCTGATAGCACCTGACAGAAATATCTGCAGTACAACTAAAACAGCATGTAACTGACTAAAAATGGACAATTTAGGCTTGCTCTCTGTTGCAGGTTGGCCCTGGCTAACAGCCATATTCCCACAGAGCTGCTCACCCAGTCCAGTCTCCTGTGGGAGAGAGAGAAAGCAGAGAGAAGGCAAGGAGACTTGTGGATTGAGGCAGCACCAGTTCTACAAGGAAAGCATAAGCTGCGCATGAAAGGGAAGAAAAAAAATAATTTATCATTGCTTACCATTGGCAAGCAGATGTTTAGCTATTTGATAGAATGCACAGCCTCAGCACACCTAACAGCTGCTTGGGAAAGCAAATGCCATAACCACCAACATTCCCCCTTTCCCTGAGCTTTATTACTCCATGCAACATCATATACTGGGGAATATTCTTTTGATCAATTTGGGTCAGCAGTCCTGGCCATATCCCCTCCCAGAGAGAGTGGGAAGGGAGAAGGCCTTGACAATGTGGGAGCACTGTTCACCAGTAGCCAAAACATTGGTGGATTACTAACCCTGTTCCATCCCCAAATCCAAAGCACAGCACCATATAGGCTGCAACAAAGGAAGTTAATTCTGCCCTAGCCAGATCCAGTACAATCTCACAATAATATTGTGAGATAAAAGTGTCACATTAAGTCACCTGGAGTGATGGCAGAGATGTGTTTGAGCAAACCCATATAGTTACATTAAATGAATCAGGATGCTAAATATCTTTGTATCTGCAAATAGGTACTCCAAGTACCATTAAAATTTAATGTATTTAATCAATCCCTACATCACTCAAAGAGAGGAAACATTTTACTACACACTAAAAATATATGGCTCTCATAACATCTACAAGAGCTGCTAAAGTAAAGTACCTCACTGAAACAGCAGTTCTCTAATTGGCTTAACAGATGGTATTAAAATGAAATAAGCATATACCAGATATGTTTATCAATGTGGTATCTATCTTGCTGGTAGCTTTGCTTGCAGACTGACTCTCAAAAAAGGAGGAACCTCCTGAACGCCTTATTCGTGACAGGCTGACTTTCACAAACTCAAGGTTAATGCTCAAAGAATCCTTTCGGCCAGTGACTGAAGTTGGCTCCTCATCCACATTACCTAAAAATACGAAAGGAATAAGTTGAATCTTCTGTGACCTTTTCAGATAGTCAGTTCAGAAAATCATGCCAAGCTTGAACGATGTTCATTAAAGAAAAGAAAAACTTGTTCTGTACCTAAGGCTCCAGATCCAGGTGTTAGAACAGTAACAGCAGATTTTTGTTTTCCAGCTCCATATGGATGGAACACATAAAGGGAGAAGTCTGACATGCAGGCAGTAAAGCTCAGGCCTGAGGAGCTGCTACTGGAGGTAGTCAAGTCTGACTGACTGCTGCTGTGCCGTGTTCTGCCCAGAGGGCTGCCTAGTCCAGGTGATGATCCTGAAGTCAAAGGTTTTTTTGCAAAAGTCAGTTTTAATATGAAAGCATTTTCAAATGTGAGATAACACTGACTGTTCAGAGCAATATTAAACAGATCAAATGCATGTCAAATTATATCCTTGCCACAGCAATGTAACTTAAATGTTCTAGGTATTGATGCTCACCTTTTCTTAAGAGATAACTGAACTCAGACAATACAAGGAAAACTCCAATATAATCTGCCCAAGCTTTTATTGGAAACTGGTACAACATGAATAAATCCTACTTAACTCACTAATACATAAATGTCTAGCTTTAATGTATGTAAAAGTTTATCCTCTGCACTCATTTTAGATGACAGACCATTATACTTAGTTATGCTACAAGCTGCATAAACCTTCATTACATATTACCTGGTGCTCCAGATTTACCAGCTGCGTTCTTTGTGCCACTCTGTGAAACACTGCCACCAACTGATGCAGTTTCTGATAGGTATGTTGCAGTTAATGTTTCCAGTTCTCCTCGGTTTGAAGAGAAAACAAGATCCAGGGAAGGCAACTTCAGCATACATTCAACTCTTGATACTGGCAAGCAACTAAACTTGATTTGCGAAGGCTAAAAGACAGAAAAAACAAAGCATTCAATGAACCAATGTGACGTACTGAAAACATCCCAAATTTGTACTATGAAGTGCTATATATTAATTTTAAAAATATTAATAAACTACAACATTTTCAGATTGGACACATGAATCCTAGATGCAGCAAAGGACAAGTCCATCCCCTTTCTCTTCTTCCTTCCTAATTCATAGCTCATGCAAAGCTTGCAGAGAACCAGTCATGGTGATGCTGAAAGCCTCAATTCCCCTGAATGCATTTCTGGATAGATTAGTTTTGGAATAAAAGCTGAGTGAATCTATAGATTGTTGTATTTAATTTTCATATGCATAAAACCCCCCAAAAAACAAAACCAAAAAACAAAGTCATAAAATGCCTCTGTCAGAATATGTTGAATATGTTGTCCAATTTGAAACATAATCAAAGTTATACCAGGAAAAAATGTTGTTTGAGCAAAGTGGAAAAACATAATAGCAACATTCAGATCAGGCTCAAGTGCTCTGAATCACTCCTGCAGTAGAACTTTTCTCTCTAACACATATAAAAAGCTCAGATACAAATTATTAAGCAGTGGGAATAATACCTTGTAGATGGTAACTGTACATTACTACATTTCCAACATAAATTGATGAAATCTCTAAGAACTATTTTTGTTTTGTAATGGTAGATATAAACAATAGACAAAAATACTAGCTATGAAAGATACTTTAAAAAAAAAGTCTAAAAGCAACAAAGAAGAAGGAATAATTAAAAATGCTCATTAAAAAGAACTGTGATTGGAGAAGTAGCTCCTTTATTTGGTCTCCCCAGGACTAAAACATGTCATAACTTCTACTGCAGTAAGTCCCATTTTATCATCTCTCTAGAAATTAATATCTCAGGAAAAACCACTTGAAAATACTTTTTTTTTAAGAAAAAAAAAAAACAAAAAAAGCAAACTGAGAAGAATGTATTGTCTCAAAGACATTTATTATACCTAATTATACCAAATGCTGAGTTAAACCTCACCTGAACTCGTACATAAACCACCACATCTACAGGGAAAGATGAATATGCTGAGGTGGAGGATGATACAAGTGATGTTGTGGACTCTTCTAAGGGATCCTGTATATCAAATTGTCCCATGTCTTCATCCTGGGAACTAACAGCTTTTTAAAAATACAAGAACTCATTAGAAAGTGGAATTTAAAGGGAAGAACAGAGCAATGCCACTAGGAGACAAATAAAACAGAGTACTAGAATGCAAATATTGAACTTACCTGTGTAATTCCTTTCAATGGGTGTGATTGGAATGGTTTCAAGTGCTTTCTCCAGGAAGTCGAGTAAGCATGGGCTGATCACCATTTCCTCTGGGAGTGACTGGAGGGCAACCCATGCATAGAGTTTAGCAGTTTTCACTCCACCACTTCCTTTCCCTTTGGCTGCAACATTTAAAAGATAAATTGTCTAATGTAATACCACTCAACACTAAATGAATAACATCAGAAGATACTTTATACTTTTAAAAGCTGTTTTCTCTGTATCTCTGTATCACCATCTGCAAAGGCAGAAATCAGATTGGTTAGAAAAAATAAAGCTAGAAGTTTTCACTATGAAAACTGTGCAAAGTCAATTATTTGTTTGTCCTGTGTGACAGTAATTCCCTTGTGCATGTTCTTGACCAAGCATTCTTACGTCACTGTTACCACTTTGCTTTTTTAAAAAATAGCACTGAAATCAGACACACACAATTCTCCTCCAAGGACACAATGCAAAGTAACAACAGCTGACTGGAAACTAAAATGGTACTAGGAAAAGTACACATGAGACTAGGAAGAACATCAGTTTAAAATGAGAAAAATACATCAACAAATTAAAACTGTAAATGGCAAGTCCTATTACATTTATGCATATTATAGCTAAAGATTCTGAAAGAGGTTTTTTTGAAAGCTTGGAGCTAACCAGTGTATTAACTAATAAAAAGGTTTTTGTCTTCTAAATCTGTGGGAGATGCTAACACTTGGATCCATATTCACCAAAATATAAATGTGCACAGAATATATTAGTACCCTTCCAGTTTCTGTCTCTATGAAATAGCTATTGGGATGGAGAGAAATGAAAGTACTGATTTAAAAATTTCTATGAACAATATAAATGTTAACTAAATGACTAAAACAGAGTTAAAAAATCCTTTTATTTGCTAAAATCTCAAATATTGATTTTTTTTATTGTAGACAGTATATTCTGTCTAGTACCTCCAACTAGATTGTCCAATTTTGCTCTTACTATAGACCAAGCAAGTAAGACAATGCAGCTTCCATTTCAGTGGAAGAACATTAATAAAAAAGGAATACATGTAAGAGTAAGTGTAGTTCAAAACAGTTCAGAACTAATAAATATTTTGATAAATACAATCCATAAAGAAGCACAGTAATTGTAATCCCTAGGTTTGGGAGACACTTATATCATGGTGCAAGAATAATTTCAAAGCTTCCTGCCAAAGGTAGAGCTTATAGGCATAAAATCAACAAGGGTCAGAAACTGGACATGACGTGCAAAAAATGAAAAAAGGCTAGCAAAATACAGTAGAAAATTGAAGAAAAGTAGTACACAACAAGATGACACAATGTCTGATAGTTACAGAGGATGGACACCTAAAGGAGGAAGAACAAATGGTTTAAAAGTATGGTTAATTAAAGAAGGTGTCCCCATTTCACTGTTCTCTCCCAGAATCTCCATTGGTTTTATATTAAAAAAGCACACCAAAAAAAACCCCACCACAAAAGAAAAGCCAAACTACCAATCACACACAATTTTTCGAAGTTATTACTTTTGCCTGCTCATCACACTTGGACAAAATTTTGGCTTTATTTTTAAAGTGATACTTGAATGCCAAAGGAGAGAAGAGTGAATGTCTCAGAAGCTGGAGATGTAATCTACAAACCTCTAGATCTGATCTGGTGTAACAACAGACTCCTGCTTGAAAACAGGAATCATTTCAAATAAAACAAAATTCAAGTAGGAGAATTTATGTGACACCAAATCGTAATTTATTTAAGGGCCTGCACAGTTGAGGACATTAGTCTGGTATTTTGATTAATATGAATATAAAACAAACAGCTGCCTCAGAAATAACCTAACTCCAGAAAGCAAAAATATATGCATTACTTGTGGGGCAGAAAGTGCTTAAAATCTGAAAGTATGCTTTGAATAGTGTAATATATGGAAGCAAAGATTAATCTGATTTTTTTTCTTTGGATTATGAGGAATAAAGCAGTTAGCATTCACTTCTTACACCAATACCTTAACTTTGCTTTCCAATAATTAGCATTGTTTTGTTAAATGATAACAGGGAGGAGGCAGTGACAGCTCATCACTGGAAAATGGTAAATCTGACAGAAATATTGAGACTGGTTTGTTTGTAAAAATACATTCTTATGAACAGCATTTATGCTTCTGGGATTAGGCTGCTGCAACCAAAGTTGAGACTTGATAAATACAGCCCTTCAGATACTGTGCAGACAGATCTAAAGCTAGTAGATTACATGAAGGAAAGATAAATCATCCATGATAAGTTTTAGAATGTTATTGTTTCTAAGTACCTGATGGGATGGGTGGGGGTTGGGGAGGAAGTAAGGTATTAGTCTTGCTGTGGATAGTGCTAGACAGAGAAGGAGATGTGGCAGTATCTTTCATACCATACAGCTTGGACTCTTTGGAAAGGGTTCTTGGCAAAGAGGATCCTCGAGAGGTATTTGGCGATTCAGTTTTTAAAGTCTTAGAGTTGTAGTGCAACTGGAAAGCAAAGAAAGATCCATTTGAATCATACAAGTAGCTCAATTTCACAGTTTGGTGTCATTCCTCCTACTTTAGCAGTATAATGGAAAAAAGATATTGCAGAGGTGCTCTGTGTATATGAATTTCTACATAAATGTATTTGCTTTGAAATCATATTTGAACTGGAGGGAAAAGCAAGTGCTTCCCTGCTGAGTTAGACACTGCTTTTACCTTTACATCCACCCCAGGAATATAAAACACTGTTGTTTCCACATCACTAGATTTTGTCTGTAGAGATGATGGCACTTTCTTGCCAGCAAGTAAGTGAGTAGTAGATGCATAATTAGTTTGAAATTTCTTCTTTTTTGAAGGAGACTCTTGATCCAAACTTCTGGAACTCCGATCATAGCTCCTAAAATAAATACGCTGCATGTTACCAAAGTAAACTTTATATTTATAGTAATAAAAGCTTTTTTTCTAGTATTAAAGAACCTAGAGATGTCTAATACAAATCAGCTAAATAAGCAAGGCATTTCAGTCTCTCTTTTATTCTACTTCCTCTGACCTCTACTCCTCCATTCTGTCTGCCCACTCTGGTTTCACCATTTTATTAAGAAAGAGAGAACATCTGCATGCTTTCACACTCATAAATGAACGGAAGTCCTCAAAAATCATAAGAAAACACAGTAGCAGCCCTAGTATTACCCAAACCATTATGTGGATGCACTAAGTTGTAAGGTTACTAAGCAGCAGGATGAAAAAAACCCCAACAATCCAATTGCTTTGAAAGCCTAAGCCTAACTTTGAAAGCTTATTAAAAATAAAACGTGATTTAAAAAAAATAAAACCAGAAGAGGGGTATATATGCTAGTACTTGCTAAACAAATACTCCCCATGCTGCACTAGGCCATAACAATTGCAACTTATGCTCTGAAGTAGTGATAATTACTATGAATAAAGTGACAGGAACAAGCTAATGTCTATATCCTCTGCTTTTCAAACAGGTCAGTGCTTAAGAGTCAATTATTGTGCATATGGTCATAACTTAAGTGATGGAAATATCCCACATGGACTTAACAGCTAAAGCAGAATCAATTACTCATTCCCTGTTCCTCATAAGGCAGCTAAGTAACAGGTGCCTTACCTTCGTAAGCTAATGTCATCATGTTCTTGCTGAAGCATTGTAGGGTGCAGCACACATTTTCCACAGTCAATTTCAACCCTGATATCAAGCTCAAAGTCAATGTTTCTCTCCGTGGTAGTGCCAGTCATACTCCTGTTGGCAGGTGTTGTTGGCCAGCGCTCAGTGAAGAGCTGGTGGACAGCAGCGAAACCCGTTGCTTTCTTGCGAGAGGTGCTCCTGCAGAGGCACAATGGTGGATCAGATGTTAGCATGGCATCCACCTGAGCAGATGGCAGGAGGCATTCCTCAGACTGTGTCCTCACTCAATATAGAATCTTTTAAGAAATGCTCTGAGAAAAGCCTCATCTGTCAGCAATACAACGATCCATCTTCCATCAACATATTACTAAGTATTCTTCCCTAGTGTAGGGTAGTGTAAGGTAGCCTCTTTTAATTCTCAATCAAGAAAAGATTTTGTAGCACTGAGGTCAGTATTTCAAGTGTATTTTCTTTATTTATATTCCTAAGACCATTACTTACGGTGGTTTCCTATAAAAATATGTCCTCTCCCTTTCATGGTCATCCTCCCTCTCAGAGTCCTCACTGCTTGATGATAAGCTGTCATCCCGACGTCCTTCTTCAGGCTGGAAGGGAATGCCGGGTGAGAAGGCTGCTGGAGGTTTGGGTGAACCAAATACTGAGCACGAGCCTTCACTGGTAGATGAGTAGTGGGAGGGACCATCAATAGTTACAGACAAAAGGTCCATTTCTGTCTCCTCTGGAAACTGATTATAGAAAGACAAAAAGGTATTAAAATTTCCACAGATAGCATTCTCATCAAGACTGCATTAGATAGTTCTGGAAATAAAAAAGCAAGAATGCTGTAAGAAACCCTTTCTACCAAGTTACTCCTAATATAGTGGCAGCAGGCATAGAAACTTCAAGATGCATTATGAAAAAGAAAGAAAGGAAGGCTTGGTGGAGAAGAATTCGCCATTGCCAAGTGATCAAGCTCAATCTGTTAGCTAAATATGTATCATGCTCTGACCAACTCACACAACTGGAATAAATTAAAACATTTCATTTACATTATTTTTTTTTTTAAGAAAAGAGCAATAGACAGCAAAAATCCCCATGACCCTTGTAGAGGGGTGAGGGCCCCAGCAGCATTAGTGAGGCACATGCAGAATGCTAACACAGAATGTACAGCACAGAATGGGCAAAAGTGCTTTAACACAAAACAAACTTCAGGCTAAATTCCCAAAAGGGGCCTCCTGTTTGTCACATAATGCACACCACAAGCACCACACTGCAATTTTCCAACATTAATGTCTTTACTATGCATGTGAAAAGTCTCTGGAAGTGTTAGTTTTAACACCAACACTACCTGTGCAGTATTACTATGGAGATACACAGTTTTTTGAGAATTCAAATTAGAGCTTTGCTGAAGATAAGAACCAGCATTATAACATCAGTGATATTATAAATTTTTAAATAGTCAACATTCGTTATATTTCAGTGTTTGATAGCGTTCTGCTATGCCAACAAAACTGGAGCCAACTGTACTTATATATAAGACAACAAAAAAAGGTAAGATACCTTTTTAACATGAACAGATTTAAATGTGCCAAACACATTTCTTCTGTTCCATTTTCACCTTTCTCTCAGAAATAAGAAATCATTTTTGGGAGCATGAGGTGAGTCTGAGGGAAGAAAAGGTATGCTACTACCTGTTGAGTTTAGGTTTTTTGTCTGTTTTTGTTGGCTTGTTTTGGGTTTTGCTTGGCTTTTATTTTTAAGAAAAAAACCTTTAGTATCTTCCCTAAAAATGTTTTTTTAAAGCAGTTAAAAAGTCACCATTTGTTCTCTGGGTATACGTTTTGGCACATTCCCTGCTCACTATTATTTGGAAATGTTTTACTCTGCAATAAATACAAGAATACAAAAGCATCTTCCCACCTGGCAATTATTTTGTGCTGGTGTAAATGGCTGTAATCTTGGAACACAAAGATGAAGACACCTGCACACACACACACACACACACACACACACACACACACACACTGAAATTCTGTTCTCACACTACAAGTCCATTCTCAAGGCTAGACTTGTGGCTCTTGATATCAGCCTTGATCAGTCTTCATAAACACACACTAAAAAAAAATTCACTAATTCATCTAAGAAAAACTACCATGGTTTATATTTACTTAAGTGTGTAAAAACACTCCTAAACTTTAAACTTAACTATTTTCAAATTTCATATACATTCTGTTTAGCTAAGAGCAAAAGAGATGAAACATTGAAAAGCAGCTCCCTGTGAGATCAATTAGTTCCCTGGCAAAGAATACTTGCTTCTTTTCAGAAATACCTGAAAATACCCTTCCCCTGGACAGCTGGAATGTGCAATCCCCAAAGCTGTTTTATTCAACTTAATTAAAAGTAAAAAAAAAAACAAAATTAAAACAATTACAATCATCTTAGCCATGCAAAACAACGAACTTTTTTAAAATGAGAAAACACAGCAACAAACAAAAGCAAAGATTAACAATCCATTTAAAATACACCTGTAGGGCTACAGCAAACTGATGAATACCCATTTTCCAAAAATTTAAATATATTCAAGCACAAAAAATACAAGATGATTTTTGCACACTTCTGATAAAAATTCCCAAAAGACTGTAATTATACTATTTGCATATATACACATACATGTGTATACACATACACAGATTAAAAGACAAACACATACAAGCAGTTTTGGTCCACCTAGGTTTATCTATCTCGTGATAGGTGGCACAAGAAATACAACTATATGGTACATAAAGTACTTCTTACAGAATCTTGGATGTTGAAAGTTACTCTTGGCCCAGGAGAAGCAGCATCCACACGGATATCTGGGAGGTCTTCACTGTCTCCTAGTCGTGAACTATAAGCAAAACCAGAACACAACAGCTTGTGGTGTTTTACAACAAGATTCTGTGCACATGCAAACAGTCACCTACACAACAAGAGTTAACTGCATGCAATAAAAAAGTACAGTGAGTTCTTACCGTGTTGCTAAGAAAAATAAAAAGTATAAATTGAATATATAATTGAAGATTTAGGGTACACAAAAAGGAAAAAGATGGGCCAAAAGAAAGAGAAGGAAGCTCTGGCTGGTAGTCTATCACCAGCCTCATCTGACATACTACTAAGTGGGCCAAAAAAGAAATCTGGAAAAAAAACCCCACACAAAATGTGAAAAGTTTATTTTTAGAACATGCCTGTTGTCCAAAACTACCTCTTCCTATGCAATGCCACCACCTACAGCTGCTGCCTATAGCAAAAGGATTCTCAGGGTCAAAGACCAATATTTCCTCTGTTACTTATGCCACTGTCACAGATCTTAGATTCCCAGAAACTTACCTTGTTCTGTCCATTCTCTTCAGAGGTGGTCTTCCTGACGCTGAAATACTCTTAGATCTGCTATAGCTGGGTTTGTAGCTGAGTCCCCATTTGTCTTTCAAGGATGCAGCCTAAACCAAAAAATAACATTTAAATGCAACACTGAGAACACAAAGAAAAACCCTGGCAAGCTAAAACACTATTTTACATGGATGCACCAGTGAAGTTAAAATATTTTGTGTGTGTATGTGACTATTTTCAGATTTTTGAAGTATTTTGTGAGTGAGCAAATAAACCTATTTCCACTATAGTTTCCTTAAAATTTCCATTTTTCTACCAGTACTATTACAAGGGGAAAAAAAAAACAAACCAACTTTGCCCACTCTCTCCTAAAGGTAAAGGAGTGGCTGAGCTATTTGATATTCTTAACCTTCATTTTCCATCACTTAAGTTTTCTCTTTGCTTTAATCAAGAGGCAGAAAAGAAATATGGAAAGCAGGTAGTACTGTTTTTACCAGTAACTTGATACTGCTCACCCTCATACTGGACCTACGCAGCTTCTTGCGGACGTCTCTGCGGATGTCGTTCACAGCCACTGACTCCAGCTGCTGATAGCGCTGAATTTCTTGGTTTATAGTCCCTTCACTTGCACCCAGTTTTCTGGGGAGAGAGCATGGTTGAGTTGTCTTACAGATGACATTTTCACCATTCCAAAATCTGTGCTGCAATGATGTCCTGCTTTCACTGGCAATTACTCAATTTCCTTTTTTTTTTTTTCCAGTAGATACTTATAGCCAGTAGTTACTTATGACAGAATTGCTGCAAAGGTTCCTTCTCAATACAGCTTTTTTTGTTGGGTATAATATTTTACTTGAGGACTGATTTTAAGGTTTCTGTCTCTGAGTGACTTAAAAGGACAGACAGGATGTAGAACAAAATATGCTAAATAGGATGGAGAATAAGAATACCTATGCAGCAGCTCTCTAAATACAAAAAGCCTTAGTTGTAAGAAATACATTAGGGACATCCTAAACACTTTCGATCACATCAGCCAATTAATTAAAAGCAAACATAATGGACAAATCTGAGAATCCCCAGCAGGGTGAAGAAACACCCACCTGGCCTTAACAGGCCAAAGCCCTGTCACCAATTACAGCCTTCTGCAGAAAAAACACATAGCTTGAGAACTTTTAAACTCTGTAAAGCAACTGCTATTTTGAACAAGTCACAATTTACTGAAGTAAACTGAGAAGAACCAGACATAAAACATAATTTTGATTCTTGAACTTGTATTAGGAGAAACATTTAACCTAAATTCCAAAATTCACATATAATTGCTCTGTATAAGTCCAACACACCATGACTGTGAAGAACTAATAAAACTGAAAGAAGTTGTTCATGTGAAATTTATAAAAAATCATAAAATTTGAAATAGTTCCATCTTCAAGGTTTTCTCAAGTACAGCATAGGAGTTTAAAATTTAAAATATCATAAATATGCAAAAATAGTAAATTTAAATATTTTTCTTTTTCTAGTGAACAAGACTAAGCTTATTACACTTACAAAGTAATGTATTTTGTTAAAGCAATCATTATGATAGTAAATCAAGTTGTAACTAAAATTTTGAAACAAGAGTAAATCGACCATAATCAGCCATTGCATTGCAGAACCAGAAAGAATAGAGACTAATCTTATTTTTAGAGAAGAATTTGAGAAATTTGAGAGTATATATATTTATAATTTTTTCTTACTGAAAATGAAAGGACAATTTCTTATGTAAATAAAGACAATGATTTCCACTTGCCCACCACAGTGCCGGAAGATATGTGATATCAAAAGAAAAAAAATCAGCTACCGTTTGCTATCCCCAAATTTTGAGTGAGTTAAAGCAACACCCAACTTACTTTAAGTCATCAATAACTTTAGCTTGCTCGTTGAGTTCCCTGATATCAACCAAGCGCTTCACAAATTTTCTTCCGCGCTGATCTCCAGTTTGGATACCAGAAGCTCCCTGCCGTCTGTGATCAACAATTTCCTATTTAAAATAAACATTTAATTAATGTCCTCATTACTAGTACTGGTACTAGTGCTCTAGTGGGATTTAACAATAGACAAAGTGAATTTCACACCTTAAAATTTGAACTAGTGCATGCAAAGGAATCAGGTTAATATCAAAAGGCAGCTGATTAGATTTTTTCCAGTGATCCAAATCCCATCATTCAGTGAAACACGCTGTAGCTACTACATACATGTCCCCATGAGCAGGATCTGCCTGCTTTCATATGTGATCTGCTAGACTGGAGAGAATCACTCCTGGCTGTCCCCAATAGATACTCTACAGGAACAGAGTAGCGCTGCTTTGCGGGGCTCAAACCCAGCAGGTGATTAACAATCCGCTGCCTGATTGTTAGCTTGCGTGCATCTCCACACAATGAGCCTCCACCTGATTTCTAAACAACAAACAGGAACATTAGAGCTCTGGGATAGTGTTTTCACTGTGGCAGGCAAGAGACATTTGATATAGTCATTAAAGAATATTTGTTAAAATGTTTTTATGTGAAACCAAAAAGCAAGTTCAGTGGCATATTTAGGTAGAGGTACAAAAAATAAATTTTTCTAATTTTTTTACATTAGTAACTTGGCTCTCCTGTTAACAAAACCTATCTACAAGCCACACCTTTTCCAACTCAGGCACCTGAAGTTAGGTATTGTGTCTCCATATTTTCAAATCCAGATCGATATTTCCACATAGCACCAGTAGAAATATGATTCATGATTTCTTGCCTCTGAAATATGGAGTAAGAGAACTAACACACAAACTTTCTTGATTTGCAGCAAGAGTTATATGAAATATAAGGAGTAGCACGCTTGACTCAGATCAAGATGTTTTCATTTGACTGAAGGCTTTGTCACACCTTTCCCAACCAGCAGCACTTTGGTTTATTCACTTACCGCATGAACAGTGGGAGACATTGTGTCAACTTCATCCTCATCTGAAAGGTCAGCTATGTTTACAGAGTTGAGGTCAGCAATATCATCAATATCTTCTTCTCCTGTCAATGTTGTGAGTGTGTTGCCTAAAGCATTCAATCTTTTCCCAATGTTTGGATCCATGTGGACATCAATACCACACATCTTCCATAACACATTCAGTGTCCAGGTTCCAGCACTACTACTTTCTGCATTAAAAAACAAAACAAAACAGAAAAACCCCAAACCTGGTTAAACGTTTTTCCTCTTTTAAAAATCTCCCCATGCTGAGTTATGTATTAGTTACCCAAGACAAATTAGTTACTAAGAACTGTGTTTTCTACCGGCTTGGGGGGAAACATTCTACAATTGAAATGCTTCCTGGAAGTACTTCACAGCTACAAAGTTACTGTTTCTTTTACTAGTGTTGTACTCATACAAATGTAATGAGCACACACTCCCTTCAGCAAGGCTGACGACCAGGAAAGAGCTTCTCAAAGTTCAGGGCTTACAATTGCAGCCAAGTATACTATTCTAGAACAGGATTTTTAACAGCAAGAAACCTAAAGGATGTCTATCTGCATGCAAAATACTGACAGTTTCAAATCTTCAATAAGAAGGCTGAAAGATGTTATAATATATGTGCAATATGCCTTCTGTATAACCAAGATTTTTCTAAAGAATACTACCTTTCAGCATCAAAATACAGTACTTCCTTTAAGCAGAACTACACGAGATTCTGTTTTTACCAAGACAGAGACTGCAAAGTATTTTTTAGGTCTCTGGAGAATGTCCAAACAACTCAATAGGAGAGACTGTGAATAGAAAGAGTTTGGGAGAAAGAGAAGCCATGTCTGGAAGAGGTGAGGGAAGAACGAGAGCTCAGGAGGCTAAACCTCAGCATGAGAAGGCCTGAAAGATTTTCAGTAGTCTCTAGGACAGGAAGTGGAAGAACAATATTTCTGTAATGAACTATTACCCAGCCATGGAAAAAACACACACGTATCATGTGTTATTCTGCAGGTAAAAATCTAAAACTAGTGGTGCCAATGTGACTCAAAAACTGGAATAGCTTGGAAATATGGAGCAGATAAAAACATTGAGGAGTTCTACCACAAAACAAGATACTAAACAAAACAAAAAAACCTCAAACCAGCAATTAAATTACAACACAGGTAAAGGATCTAAATTTCCTATATTGTGAATGCTTCATTTATTTAGGATTTGATTAAAAAAGTGTATTACCTGCTGCAGCCTGTCCTGTTGTCCTAGAACACACTTCATATGTCCCATCTGGCACCACACCTGTATGAAGCATGAAGCACATGCACTGATTAGGCAGAGTCCAAGTTGCTGTAAACAAGTCTTTCCAAGTCCCACCTCAGTCTCTTGATCTCTGCATCAGCAGTGTTGGATAGGATATTAAGTATTAATTCCCACTGAATGACTTTTCCTACTTAGTAAAGTGAGTCTACTTGGTAACATCCAAGTTTGGTAACATCTAAGTCTGTCAACTTAAAATTCTATAAATTCTAGAATCTTCACCACAGTGAAAGATATACATACCTAAATGAAAATCACCAATACTAAACTATTAAAAGCTTACTGGGGTTTTATGAGATTATATAAAAGCAAAGCATCCAGCTCTTCCAACATCTCTCAAACAGAACTTAAATGCTTACAATTAATCATATAGCAACAAAGCTATTCATAGAGGAAAACAAAGCAATACAACCTTTAAGATCTATATTATTTTGCTTTCAAAAGATGGAAGTGTTTTCTTTCAAATCTTCAGGAAAGTTCAGCAGTATTAAAAGTCACAGGAAAGGGTAAAAATAGCAAAATACTGTTGTCCAGTATAAAAATCACACCCACTTACATGCATTCATTACTAGATCTCCTCTTATTTCTGGTTTCCAGTCATCCCAACTTGTCTCAAAGCCATCAGCAAAACGGATACAGAAGTTTTTAAAATGGCCTTTGCTAACTAAAGATTCTGAGGAGCAGGCAGTGATTAAGGTGCTTTCAATAGTCAGGACTAAAGCAGAGCCAGTGTCAAGATCTGCAGTGTGGTTTGACTGGAAAATAAAATCACAGATAGAATTTATCGGTCATCACAATGTCAAAGTGATATTGTACAAATTTCAAATGCTGTTTATCTTTTTCTATGAAAAAAAATTATCTACTTCTTGTATCTCCTTGTATTTTTCCTTTTCTGCAGTAAGTTTCAAAATCACTGTATCTGTCCATGCAATGTCTTGCATTGTTTTATAAATGTAACACCTACATTACAAATATGAGAGGGCACCAGGAATTGAGCTCATCTGGAAAAGGAAGGAAAATCCCTGTTTTAACAAGGACTAGAAAATCAAGAGCTATGAAACATATGGCTCCATGACCATAGAACAGAAGCCCGGGATTTATTCTTTTCCCCAAGAAAGGTTGCACATAAGTGCATGTTCCCTTACAGAACATCCTGCACAACACATCGTGCCAGCATTGCTTCACCACAGAGGCTGGTTGCCAGCATCCTGCAACTTCTGCATTGTCATGATGAAAAGTTACATTTATGGACATAAAAATATTTCAAAATAGTTCAACTATGACTACCCAAAGTCATGTTGCTTTAGGCATTTTGATTACCTGAGGTGTGTTTGTAATGGGCAGGCAAATTCCTAAGTCATTGACAGTCAGCTGAAGAAAGAGGGTCCCAAAAGCCTGTGCAGAGGTTTGTTGGATTCCAGGCAGCATATCTACCACTTCCTTTGTGGCCATATGAATATCCTTATGTAAAGCCATCCTCTGTTCATTCCAGTTGTCATATGCAGCCTTGTAGTTCAGCCAGAATAGGACAGCTTCATGAAGAAACCAGAAATGCTCAATTTAAATCAATATATATAAAAAAAACAACCAACCAATAACAAAAAAAAACAAACAAAAAACTACCAAAAAACCCACACCACTATCTCTAAATTAAGGTTGGGGTTTTTTTCATTTTTACAGTTTCTAAGACAGTGGATGTACAACAATGGCCATGCACTTATTCTGGATTAAGTGAAGAGACTCACGCAGCAAAGGACAGGAAGGTCAAAGCCAGTCATTTAGCAACATGTTAAAATACAGAAAGCAAGACTGTTCTCAGCATCACTCATTTGCCATGACTTAAAGCAACTTCCCACCAAACCACCTGAAATCTAACCATCTCAGCAAATGGAAGTTTTGACAGAAAAAAAAAAAAAGAAAAAAAAAGAAAAAAAGGCTTCCTCAGTATAGAAACAAATTTGTAGCAACTTTCAGTACCTCTGTCAAAAGCCACAGGCTGAGCAAAAACTATTGGTCTGTTCAAAGTAATGAGCACAGCTTCTCTATCTGATGAGCCACTGATTTCTTCTCGAAGAGCATTTCTTAATCCAATTCTTGTCTTGAAATAAGCCACTTGATGAAAGTCTGAGCCAGCTTCTTCATAAACCTTAAAATGTTAAAAAATGGGAAGAAGAAGGTGTTTGCAGCAGAGAAGAGTTCAGAGCAAATAATCAAATTACAGCGTTTGACAAAATGTAAAATTACAACAAGATGTGAAGATGTCTCCTTTCCCCTTTTTGTCTTTAAGCAAAGTTCCTTTCTGACTGCAGTGTTATTTTTTTATTTATCAGAAAAAAAAAAGAAAAATCCGACAAAAAAAAAAAACCTCTAATCGAAAAAGCACAACACTCTCCCCCAGTCTTTGTGCATTTTACAGGCAGATCACTAAGAAATCAGCAACATAGACAGCCTCTTGGTTATGTATATTTTTAGTACCATACTACTACAGAGGTGTTGAGTACTAACCTGATGTTTAACAATCTGTCCTAGTGCCAGATTTAAATCCACCTGGCATTTCCCAAACAGTTTGAGGTAGCTGCTACTTCCAGGCATTGCTTTAGTTTGCAGTCTGTTTGAGAGTTCAAGTTCTATCAACCCAGTTTCAAATCTCACAGCTCGCATTGAGGGAGTTGTAGCTGTCACTTGAATACCCTAATGAATAAGGAAGATACTAAGTTATTTCGATCTAGAAAAGAAAAGGGAAAACTGCAACAAACAAACAATACCAACAAAAGCTCTTTTCACTGTGCAGCAGCCTTTCACTGCTCTTTTCACTGTGCAGCAAAAAAAGATGTGATGGCTGTTTTTTCACAGTGCAGTGCCACAAAGTTATTTTGAAAGATTACAGAAACCAAACTCAAGGTCATATTCTTCATGCAGAGTATCCTTGAGTAAAAATCCAAGAGCTAATTATAGCATCTAGACCCACAGTTTTGTTATCACAAGACTACCTTGAACTGAAGACTCAATGAGTAAAGAAGAATTTTGGGCTTTTCTCCATCAGTTGTGCCATCATGTTCATTCCAGAGAGGTATTGGCTGTTCCCCTCCTGCACACATTAAATATACATATTCAGAGTTTCAACAAATAAAAGATTAAAAAAATAGGTATTTTAAAAAAGGTGACAGTGAATTACACCTCTTGGTAGTGACTAGTCAAGATTTATAAAAATAGGTTTTATAGTATGTGTTCCATCTAGGCTGAAGATGGAAGATGCTGGTACAGATTTGGCTGGTTGCATATGGTTAATAGCTCTCTACTAAGAACTGAGTCACGTTCCTCCTTCCTCCCTCCTGGGAAAATTTCCATAGGAAGGCCCAAAGCCTGTGAAGAGTTAACATCTGGCCTTCAAAAAGGTAGCCTCTGTCTCCTGCATCAGTGCATCTCTAGTTACCTGACAGTAAAAAAATTAAACTCCTGACTGAATACTATGCAAACTGCATGAAAAGAGGAATTTGAAATTATATCGGAATTTTTCAATGCCAGGAAGAATTACAGTTATTTCATGGTAAGAACAGGCAGTTAAAACATGTATTTAAGAAGCCCAAAATGACACAAAAAACTTAGAACATAACATTTTTTCTTCTTCATTTTGTATCTGGACGCCTTTCTTCTTCAAATAGCCTTAATAACCTCCCTCCTTTTTAATTTTATTTCTCCTTCCTACTCCCCACAAATATTGTTTAATAGAATAATGTAAAACAATGACAATAACCTAGAAGTTGTGAGTAAGAGAACTAACTCATCTTTCAAAGTTCAAGGATCTTAAAGTTGGTTTTAAGTGTTGTCCTTACCTGAAACCTTCTGTATGACTTCATTTACTTCCTTCATGAATACTTTTTGCACAAATACTAAATGATTTAAAAGATCAGTTGTGAGATTATGTTCAAAGGAACCAACCTGTAGAAACACAAAATTTTAGAACAAAATTTTAAAACTTTTACCATACCTACAGTTTCCAAGCAATGCAATTTTTAGTTTTCAGGAATATATTTTCAACTCCAACTATATTGTGATTATATGTATCAATAGCTGTATCACCCATTGGAACATGTCCTGAAATGCCTCATCTACACAGTTTTTAAACACTTCCAGGGACAGTGACTCCACCACCTGCCTGGACAGTCCATTCCAATGACTAACTACTCTCTCAGTAAATAAACTCTTCCTCAGAACTAGTCTAAACCTCCCCTGGTACAACTTGAGGCCACTTCCTCTGGCCCTATCATTGGTCACTTGAGAGAAGAGGCCAGCACCCACCTCCCTACGACCTCCTTTCAGGTAGTTATAGAAAGCAATAAGGTCTCCTCTCAGCCTCCCTCTTCTCCAAACTAAACATTTCCAGTTCCCTCAGCCTCCCCTCACAGGGCTTGTTCTCTAGAATCACAGAACTAAAATGCTATATTTGGATCAACCTGTAAGCCTGAGAGTTCTGCAGTAAGCAGATTAGTAAAATAATATGAAGATGCACATTCAGAAATGTAACAGAATGGAAAGAACAAGTTATCAAAGATGACTGCAGTCTTCAACACCTACTTCAGCCACACAACGTAAGTAGTTTCCCTGTAGGTAATAGCCTTGCTTGGGAGGTAGTTCATCTATACTCCAAATTTGGTCTGAGTAAGTATCATGTTCTTCCATGATATATTTGCCTGACATGGTGACAGGAGGAAGGTTGAGACTCGCCGAAGGAGGAATGGTTGACATATCAGTGGCTGAAACTTTTGAAGTGAAGCGTAATCTGTGACTTGGAAGTTCAAAATTAAATCTAGTTTGGGCACCTGTAAAAGGGAGAAGGGGAAAGAAAGTTTATGAAATGACAAAATAGTTTTTATTTATCCTTAAACTTAAGAATTAATTTGGAATAAAAAAACCACTTTAAAATGTTATTGAAGCACACTGGCCTCTGCAGCTATAAATACCTACTCACATGATTCTGGCTTTTCTTAGTTTTAAAAAAAATTACTTCAACTGTAAGGAGATAGAGAAGGGAATCATATAAACTCCTCATCTGTACTGAGGCCTTATAAGGCTATTCTCAAGTAGCCTTAGGAATCAGATGTCAATTCATCCAGGATCAAAAGCTGATTTTAGTAGAGGACAGATTACTGGGAGGGAGAAAGATGAATATGAATGCATATACATCTTCATCTGTTCTTGTATTCTGCCTCTGGCCCCAGATGATTGAAAGCTACATTCAAAATAATAAGCTGACAGGAACAGGTTCAGAGCTCTAGCTGTAACTCACAGAAGGCACCAAGTCCTCTTGGATGCTTCTAGCAAGGACAAAATAAAAGACATAATGTTTTTAATGTTTCAGGAAACCGTTACCTGTCATTCCATGACTCCTCATCCTTCCCATCTTATATTCTGCCTTTAGAGAGGGCAACAGTGCTGCTCCAATAGCTATACCATCTATCATGGCACTGAATTTAAGAACTATAGGCTTCTTTTCCAAGCCTTCTGGCAGCTGTGGAAATTCATTTGTTTCAACCGGTGTTTGATTAATACTTGTTGGAGTTTTTTCTGAAGGCAAAGGAGTAGCAACATCTTCTTTGGTAGGCTGGGGTCTATTTACCAAGAGAAAAATCAGAAAATCCTTTTCATTATTCTAACATGATATGCAACTAGCCTGACTCTCCCACACACGTTCAAAGCAGCACAAGGCTATAAATGTATGGCTATAAATGTGGCACTCCAGAAGTGCCACAGCAGCAGCACTTACGCAGTTGAGGGCTGGCGGATGAGGTCGGAAATCTGCTTGGAGAGCTGGTGAGAGCTGCGCACCATCATGCTGTGCAGCGTGGCAGGGTGCTGGGGGATGTTGATGCTGATGGCTCCAACCTTGACCACAGCAGCATTGTTTGTTTTTAGCCCTCTCTGTGCACTATAGAGGGCCTGGGATTTGGCAATACTGCATTTCACAACAGTTCTACCAGAAAAGGAAACAGAATTTGTTTACATATCTTTCAAAACAGTTAGCAGTTTGTTAAAATAGGTTTTTAAGTGTTAGCTGATTTTTAAGCTATTCCAGTGAGTGATTTTGTTTATAAACTACATACACAGTCCTTTTTCTCTCACTTTGAACACAGATGCAATACATGCCACAAGCAACTACACTACATTTAAGAGAACTACAAGTCATGCATTGCAAAAACACCTGTTAAATGGTTATTCTGGCATAACGCGAGATCACTTGGTACACACACTAGGCTGCACACATACAGACAAATTTGCACACATGGGAACAAGTAAAAGCTTTCTATTTCAACTCGTTTTTGGGGATAATGTTGAATTATACTTTTTATAAGACAACTTAGTAAAATCTGATCTTAGCATCCAAATAGGTCAATGGAGGAAATACTTGCTTAGCAATAAATACAGCGCAAGTAAAAAATGGGTTTGCAAATTAATACCAGTGTTTAGCTGACACTTGCTACACAAAGTATGAAAACTTTATTTTAATGCAAGGAAGACAGGAATCCCAGTGGTTACCCATAATAAAAATCCAGCTGCACAAAGTTGACAGTTTTTTATGTCAAATGAAATTTTGACATGTCAGAATTCACTAAGCTCCTATTAAAAAAGATACACAGGGTAAAATACTGATGTTTCTCATCTAAGGTCAGTTACTGGAGGGTAGCCCAGTGGAAGGATATTATGTAGCCAGCACAGAGTACTACAGCCCTGAAGAGACAGATACTGAGTTGTGAATATGCAGTACATTAGCCAAAATATCTGCTAAACGGACTATAAAATTGCAACATTTAATAAATGTTTCTCAAATACTAAGTTTTATGGAGCATAAGTAAAATAATTTTGTATCATGATTTAAACTGTTCTATAGACAGTTAACTATGGTGAAAGCTAAAATACTCTATAAATTCTATTCCCTAAATAATGTTGCTTTTTTGAAGCAGTGTGCCTTATTCTGATGTTAAAAAATTAGCTAATCCAAAGCATCGTAGGTGTGGAAATACAGAATTAAAAAGACATTATCCTCCTGCTTATAATGAAAAAATACACTTCACTGTAATGCAGCCACAGAGCCATCAGCACCAGATTACTTTATTGAAGCCATAGAAATATTTTCAGATTTTCACAGCTACACCTGAACTATAAACAACCTAAAGCGGTTATGGATTAACATTTTAGGATAAACTGTCAAGTAGGAATTACTTAAAAATATTTGAAGCGCTTATAAAAATACAAAAGAGGAAACAAATCTTAATTCACAAGTATTTTCATAAAAATGTAAATCAATACCCATAACTTAAGAAAAGGGCAGATTCATTTTATGAAAGGTAAATGAAGATAAAAGGAATCACAACAGGTCCTATCACTCCAAGCACAGCATTGTCTTGCCAACTTCAGAACAAATCTAACCTATCTGCTCCTTTTCATTGCAAGCATTTCTTCACCTTATCAAAACAGCCCCTAAAGCTGGACTGTTAACACTTAAAAGGGCTTTTTTTTTTTTTTTTTGGACAGATACTTAACAGGCTACATCAAAGGCTTATCTAGGTAATATCAGATGTTAAACGAAAATGTATTCAAGCAATATTTGCCTACACACTCACACACAGTAGAAATGCAACCATTAGCTACACAACACTGAGTTAATTGTAAGACTATTAAACATAGTAATATGACATACAGAAACTCTTGTTTGGCTGTACTTGTAGGAGATGTAGGAAAATCCTCCAGTCTACAGATGAAGATTGAAGAGAAAGCAAGAAAAACAAAAACAAAGCAAATAAAGAATAAACATTCATGCAAAATTAGCCAGTTAATTACTTGTAACCCACAATATGACACTTACTTTCAAATTTACCAAGGTGAAGGGTTTTGTTCTGTTTTGCTAGGGTTTGTGTTTGATGACGTTCTTGTTAAAGACTTATTATTTCCCATCTTTCCTTTTGTACCTTGTACCCTTCCTATATGGAAGCTCAGTAAGATCATGATGTATAACAGACAAAGAATCTGTCACTTTCAGGAGCCCTACACGGTTGTTAGATTAGAACTTCTATTTATTCCTCCAAAACATACCTTATCAGAATAAATCATCTGGGGACATTAGTAAAATTCTGTATATTTTAAAGTTCAATATATCATCTCCCAAACTAAACAGGTGTTAAAAGGTAAGAGAGAGACTCAAGTCACAATATTTAGCTCCTTTCTACAACATTAATATTCTAAAACCAGGTCACATACTGAGGGTTACCCAGCTAACACTCAAACTTCATGAGGGTGATCTACATTACAAAGAGTTGTAGTTCAACTGTTATTTTGCAACACAGAAAAAAGTTCAGCTAAAAACCGCAAAAAATAATGCATGCTCTTTTTGCATTTGTGAACGTGGCAAAAAACCTAAAACAATGTAGATGCTGAGCAAGTTGTGTCAATTATATAAGATCATATAAAAGTATATAATAAACCATATAAAGGGTGGAGAATGGATATTAGAAATGTAAAAACAACACGAAGAATCATGCATCATGGGATTTCAAAAAATTATCTGTTAAAGAAACAATATAGATCTTACATGAGAACAATCAGCATCAGTAGGTTAAATACTTCCTAAAGATCTTGTATGATTTAGTGGAACCTATAAGCTTCAGAAAGCTATTATAAGCTTAGGAGATACAATACACAAAATGTGTTTAAATTCCTATGTGTATACCACATTGAATGAAATTAGTGCAGAATGCTCTGATTACATGAAATTTAATCTTTCATTTTACAACAGAACCTGTCACCTATGATTTTTCAGTCAGTTTTCTTACCCATGATCCTACAATCAACTCTGAACTTACTACTAATACACCTTTTTGTAGAAATAGAAAGGGACTGGAGAATTCATAGTCATGTACCTGTGCCTTAAGACTTGCTGAACTGGGACTGAAACCTACTATGTATGTTTACTGTATTCCTTCTCAGCTTACTTGGATATGCCTTCCATAGAAAAGCCTCCTGTCAACAGGCACACTTAATTATCTTTGTAAGTCAAGCTCAAGCCCAATTCTGCAACAATTGCATGGTTGCCACCATATCCTGTGACTTTGTAGATTTTACCTGAAGATATATGATCATTGCTTTCTCCATATTAAGCTATATACATCCACTGCCACACAATCGATACCAATTCTATGCAGCTGGAATATTTGAAATTGTCATACTTACTGGATATTTGGAGTAATTCCCTCCAGTAGGACAATATTGACACCTCCTATGTGAGCAGTGGCACATGTCTCAGTCATTTTTTGATGTAATACATCTTTAAGAAAAAACACATTTATTAGCATTTCATTTAGTAAAATACTTCTAAGTCTGCCTATTGCTTTCAAAAACATAGCAGCAGGAAAAAAACTGAAAACACTAAGTAATAACAAATTTAAACGGTGAAAAGGAGAAAGCTTTTGAAAACAGGAGAGATTATCATCTGCAAGATTTTACTTCACAGCTTTTTTAGCATATCTTGCATACTTTTAACATCCTTCAGCACCCTCTTAAAAGAAACTGCTCAATGTTATTATACTGTCCACACACAGCTATATTGTAGATCTGTTTACAAATAAAATGTGTTACCCATGCACTCGCATCAATGTGTAAAGCTGTCACTGAATTAACTACAGATTAACTTCATCTTAGCTCATCCCACCTTTCATTTTCTCTTTCAGGGTGAAACTGCCATGGATCCTCTTCAGTTCTGATTCCATTGTTAGACCACCAATGTCAGCCTCCAGGTGTGTCCTGTTCACCATGCCTATGCCGAACACTATCAGCGTCACGTGCTGCGGCTCCGCGGTCACCAGGCTGCGCTTCCTCTGCGCGTCCCTGCTGCTCTCCTGCTCGTTCTCAAAGACCACCCTGCAAGCAGGGTCTGTTGGGCTTCGAACGCCTACAGAACAAACAGAGGGGTTCTTTAAGGATGCTTCACAGGGAATCCTTGATGCACCTAGATTTATATTTGTATTTGGAACCAAGGATCGTGTGTGGTGCACATTTAGCAAACTGGAGGCAAATTGTCTGGACCTTGCTCGCAGTTAGTAACACTGCAACTGAACCAAGTCCAACTGTGGGACACAATAGGGACAATAATATGTGATGTGATTTCATTATTACTCACAAATACATTCTCAAGTACATCACAAATATTTATATTTATGCACATCTTATTGTTTACAGTAAAAATGCTCTGAGAGTTTCCAATTGTCCTGTTTCTTTTTTATCATTTCACAGCCAAAGGTTCCTATGATAATGTACAGCATATAGATGCTGTATTTCCATTAGCCACTGGAGAAAAAATATGCACCTTGGGAGAAAAAACTCCATCCACTCTGCACACAGTTAAGCAGAAAACTCACTTACCATAGTCTATAAACCAGGGCAAATCCAGATTAAGAGCTACACAAGAATATCAAGGGAGTGAATTTGAAAGCAATCAATTAACATATACTTACATAAGTCCAGAAGTGAAAGAATAAAAAAGCAAAAGAAAAGCCAGGAAACTTTTTTTTTTTCCTTTTGTACACCATCTTGATGAACTAATTGCAGGCTCTTCCCCAGTTCTCACCACTTGCCCCTCTGAGCCATGTTAGATGGAGACGCACAACCTTCAAAAACTTCCTCAAAAACTGAGCAAGTGAAGTGCAGCTTTAGAAGACCACACTTGAGCAGAAGCACACACTCAATTATTCAGATTTATTTACCTGTTGGCCCGAAAGTTTCAGAAGACTTTTCTAAAATCCCAGTTGGGTCAGAAATGAGCGAATAGAAGTTCAACAGTTTATACATGTTTTGCCAGCACTCAGCAGAAGGTTCGCTCTGTTCCGAGACAGTTATAGAGTCAGAGTCATCCATGTGAATAGTCATGTGATCAACTACATCTTTTGAACCTTTCCTGGACACTTTAGAAGTTCTCCTTTCTGACCTCCCTGAGGAATTCTTGTTTCGAGACTCTTTTTTGTTGTTCTCATTGTTTGCTCGTTTGTTCTTGGTGTTGTTCACTCTGTTGCCTCCATTAAGGCTCCCTCGAGAGCTTCGACTGAAGTCAGAGGAGCGGAAGTCTCTGTGCTTGCGAGTTTTAAAAGTCGGTGTTGGAGAGGCTGATCCAGCTGTGTATCTGCTCAGCTTGATGTCTGTCTGTGTGGCCTTGATGTCATCAATCATTGTACTGAACTGATGAATGAGTCGAACCAGTGCCATATCTACATGCTGGCTTATGGACTGGCAAGAAATTGTAAAATTACAGTGAAAAGTATTATAATAGCGTTTATTCAGGTCATGAAAAGAAAGGGCATTGGCGGAGTTATGAGGTGTGCACATGGATTTTTCCATTACGACAGCACTAATACTGAAAGTTTCCAACATCAAAGCTGGTTTGAATTCAAGAGGAGGAAGATTGACAGCTCCTTGCCTAAGAAAAGAAAAGGGACAAGATAATGCTTTGTTTCTTTATATGGGAGTCAAATACTTCCTTACTCAGTGGTACGTCTGATTTACCGAATCCAATCTTTTATTTCCCTTAGGATATCATCTTCTTACCATGGTTCCAAATATAAAATAAAAAAAAGAAAGTTTTATACTTTCAAACCCTGTGCTACTAAACCAGTAATCACTCAGTTCTATGTAAATTTAGTTTGGCATGCAATCTTTCTAAAATAAAAACTAACGATTTGCCCAAAATCAGTAGGGTGAAGATTTACAATTTACACCAAAAGAAAAAAACCTCATTTACCAGATTAATTAGAAAACTGCATTTAAGAGCTCTCAAATTTCCCCCACTACAATTCCCACCAGTTCTCCCTTTCCCAGTCTCCAATTTTCAGAAGCAGCTGGGGTTTTAATACTTAGGTTTCCAAACCATTCCACAGGAAGAAAAAAAATAAATATTCTAACAGGAAGATAAAACAGATAAAAGAACTAAGAACTGCTCCTTAATCTATGGCAGTTCTTTGGAATTATATATCTTCACATCTAAAAAAAACTAATTTCTGTTCTTTAATCAATACATAAATTTTCAAATCCCTCACAACATACCTTCGAGCTCGTTTGCTTTTTCTTTCCTTTGCTGTATCTGAATCAACAATATCTGCTCTTAGACAGTCCAAAGTTCCCGAGAATGAAAGGTACTCTCCAAAGTACATTCTATAGCAGAGTGGCATTGCATCCTGAGACTGAATTCCTGTGTACCTCAGAAGAGGTTTGAAAACAACCTACAGAACAAAACCCATAGATTTACTCCTTGTCTACGTTATTTCCAAATTCTTGCTCCATCATTTGTTGATCTACAGTATGTACAATGTCAGCTACACAATGGAGAACATTTTAGTTTTGTTAACAGTGCTGTAAAACAGAAGAGTGATAAACAGGACAGGCTTTATGGACTGCACAGCAAGCCAGCACTGAATGGTTACCTATGGGAGCTAAGGTTTCTCTATGTTCCCCCCAACTACAAATACTCTGGTGAACGAGGCTACTCCCATAAATGCTCCAATGTGTTACCTGAAGTTATAAAACAATGCTCTATTGATCATCATTCTTTAAGTTTCTTATGAGATACCTCAGAGCTTTCCTGAGCCTTTCATCATGCATAAGAAATGTAAAAAAATGTGATCCTTTTTATCACTGAAAGATTTTTTTTTTTTTTAATATAAACTAATTTTTCCCTACAGAACTTCAAAACAGATCAGCAAAGCACCCCTACCTGTGCATCTGCCAGCTGGACAGCAGGAAACCCCTGGTTGCCCTCTTCTACACCTGCAATGTCATCCTGACTGGTGCTGTGCTGCGAGTGTGTGCCATCCAGGGTGTTCTGGTCACTAGACAAGACTGTGTTGAAGTCTGAAGCAGAGGGTATAGTAGGAAGATTGGGTGCCACACCTGGAAAATAAATACCCATGGAACACTAACACCACAGCAAATTTTAACACCACCAACTCTATAAATTCAGCAAGGTTAATTGCATAGAACCTCATGCCATATGCAGAGAAAGTCAGGCCTGTAACCTCACAGAAGTGGCATTCAGGATACAGAAACAGTCTGACATTGCTGAAACAGGTAACAGGGACAATCCAACTCATCTTTGGAAAGTTATAAAGAATTTCCATTTTTTGGGTCTCCTTTCTAAGGCCTTTAGTCTGTATTGCATTCCACAGGCTCGTTAACTCCCAATTAAACTGAAACAGTTTATAGGCTGAGCAGTCACAACCTGCACGGCCTCACAGAAAAATAATTTGGGTAAATCTCTGCACAAGTTAAAATCACAAAGTTGGATTTCAGGAATGTGAACTTGTGAACAAACTGTTTCAGTTTCAGCAGGATAAAATACATCTTGTCTTCTTGCAGGTGCAACAATGATTCTTCTTGCAGAGCAACACATTTTAATTTAGAGAGAAGCAACACCAGTTAAGCAATATGTACAGAACCGAGACATTTTGTAGGGTCAGATTTACTTGTTCAGCATTAAAACCAAATTAAAACAGCTTATTGCCTAGGATGAATGCACTGCTGAAAGACTGTTTCCAATTTAGTGCTAGTGAAAATGAAAATTAAGATACAGAGATGCCAGGCTTATGAATTACAACAGGCTTACAAGAATAATAGACTTCAATATATTGTTACAAATTTATTTCTTTAATAAACTTAAGACTATCAGTAATGTATACATTCTTTTCTGCATTCCCTTATACCAGTTGACCACTTCCCATCCCAGAAGAAGAATGTTGCTCTCAAAATAGGTGTTTATGTTTAGTCTCAAAACTGAACTGAAAAAAAGCAAGGATTCCAATGTACAAAATCTTAATTACAAAGCAATATATGCAAGTTAGGTTAAAAAAAGCTAGCAAAATCCAAAGAACACTGAAACTAAAGATGAGTTAATGGCTTAGCTTTTTGCAGTTACACATGGTTTTGGAAGCTACTTGCAGTTTCAAATTTAAGAAAAAGCTATAATTTTGGAGGCAGGGTGGGGGAAATGAAAATAAAAATTTTGCTTAAATCATATTTATTCATTTTCTGGGAAGTCCTATAGGTAGTATTTACACCTGTTGAACTTAAGTCAGTTGCTCAATTACTTTCAGAAAGTATGTAGTAAACACAAGAACAGCCAACCTCTTAAATTCTGTTCTAATTTACAATACCTGTTGGAAGAGAATTGTGTCCAGATTTGGTGGCTGGACTTTCTTGTACTACACTTCCTCTGTTGCCCACAGCATTGGACATCCAGTTATAAAAACTCACAGAAGATGGTTCAGACAGCAAAGGATGTTCAGATAACATGTCTGTGGCCACAGTATTCCCTATACAGAGGAATCAGAAGTTTCAACATTTGTTGTATCAAAGTCAGAAAAAAACAGGACCACAGCATAATGGTACTGACAATACTGACAGGCCTAATCCCTAAAACTTATTCCAGTAAATTAAGTGCCAAGCAGCACTACAGGTGCTACCCACAGAAGTTGTGCTATGTCACTAATGGATGTTGCACTACAAGTGACTTTACATTTGTTCATCTCTACCATTAACTAGAGCAAAGGTGTCATTAAGAAATCAAAATACCTTTTTTTCTGAACAGTATTTCTGTATTTCTCCTCTGATGGCAGAGGAGAGGGGTTTTAGAGAAAACACAATATCAAACTTAACTGTTAGATAAGTGTGCTCAGAACAATATAGAGCTTAAAAATTGCACTGTATGTGTTTCAAACTTCTGTGAAACATGTTTGTTCAAAAGACCATTACTAAAAAACTGGAAATTATTATACACAAACTAAGTTGATGGAAAATTAGTTTTAGTCCACTTTTTGCACTACTTACAAGGTCAAGAAAAAATATCTAACACAGTGAGATCACCTCATCTCCTGATTTATTCAAAAAGACACACTGAAGTAATTATGTATTTTACTCAAAGAGTAGTAAGGCTAAAGAAAATGAATTTTAATTTTTTTTTTTTACTTTGTTAGCTGTCATTTGTTTTCCCACCTGATACATTTGCTGTTTGATTCTAGGAAATGTTATTGTGCTGCTGCACAGCATCTTATCTAAACTAATAAAATAAAATCAGAACTCCCCCTCTCTTTAGCTACATCATACCTGTTCTTGTTAAAGAACTACTTTTAACTGCAGTTGTACTTCTTTGAGGAGTCCCTTCCAGGAGATTATGCAGGCTAGGGAAACTCCCAGTAAGATAGCTGAGCAGACTCTCTTTTCTTGGACTTTCTCTGACTGCCAGTCCAGAACGGCCAACATGCACGGGTGAATCTGTGGCAGTGTCTCCACTTGTGTAACTTAAGGAGTGGTAGGGATGTATGCCCTTGGGGAAGAAACAAAGAAATTGATGAAGTACAGTGTAAACTGCAAAAAGGAAGAGACATTTGGTCTGAATATAAGATCAGAACACAGTAACTATGAAATTCTCATTCCTGCAAACCTTTGGACAAGCAGCACTTCCTTTGGGGCAGGTTACGTCACAGGCAATTTTCAGACAAGCATTTATTGACCTGTAGTCTACAGAACTGCTTCCTAATAGGCCAGCCACAAACCACTTTCCACTCGTGCATGGTGCTAAAAAACCCAAACAAACCCCCCTTACCTTTATTTTCAGAACAGAATCACTGTGAGTGTGAGTCTTGGATAATTTCCTCATGATCTCAGCACCAGTTACAGGGCCAGATGAGCCACCAGCAGGGGGAGGACGATTAGCTGTTCCTTCCAGGAGCATTGTATGCTCACTGACAGTAGCTGGAACCAAGTAAATAATTTTTCTCAATTTTATATACATGGGAAACAATAGTATCTATTATTAGGTACATTTATTTAGAAGCAGTCATGAACTTCCAAAGTCTACACACCTACACACCAGTGTCCTAACGTCATTCAACTGCTACTCTGTGCTATAGGTCAAAAGGAAGTTAACACTTCTTTTGCTGGTTCTGGTATAGCTGATAATTTTTTGAATCAAAATGCCTATATTTGAGTGAACTCCATCCATAAAAGGAGTCCAAATTGCCACTTCCAAAATACTTTGTGAAAAATATAAGAATATACACATGGCAAAAAAAAATTAAAATACTGCACACAAACATCTTTGCTTTTGCTGCCTTCAAGCTGGTAAATGCTGCATGGCTTTTAACCAAAAGCAGATTCTCTTCCTGATTTTTAAAAAACTATTTTATTCTCTGTATTACATAATTCTTACTTGAGAAAAGAAAAACAAACATCGTAGTTCTGAGAAGATTAACACTACATGTAGATAATACAAAAAAACAGTCAAGACAGCACAAAAGAAGGCTCCAACAACATGGATTTATTTATGCCCTTCCCTTCTGTGGTTTTTACTTAAGTCAGCTCTATATTGAGCACAAATCTAAAAGAGTAGCTTATGATAAATGGGCAATGTGTAAGCTGTCAGCAGAAATCTACCACATGAAGTAGTAAAAATGAGGAAAGTCTTTTTCTAATGAAAATATGTCTTCACAAAGAACAAATAAAAAGGTAGGCTTCAAGCTTCACCTAAGAGAAAGAATGGAATTGTATGTTACAATTACAACTAAGGCCAGAAGCAACATAACTAAATCTGAATTCCAAGATACTAAATAAGTATGTATTTTGTGCAGTAAATAACATGAGAAAGCAGGTGAAGAAAGAGAAGTCTCCTGCTTTGTTTTCCCCAAACAAGTAAGATTTTTTACAATACTACAGTTGTCAGCAGCTACTTATAATGAAGATAATTCTGAAGAAGAATTTTAAAGAAGAATAATTTTAAAGAAGAATGGTAATTTTAAAGAAGAATAATGTGTTCAAGAAATCAAACTAAAGCTACAAATGCTCTGTGAGGAGCTACGTGTCCCTATGGATTTTTATGGAGATAGAAAAAACACAAGAATACCTGCATCAAATTCAAACTCTGCTCCATCAGCACTTGTGTCACTCTGAAGACCTCCTCCATTGTCTAATCCAAGTCCATCCTCATGCTCATGGTAGGGATTTGTCTGCAATTTCACTGGCTGAGCTGGTCTGTGTAAGCTGACTCCTTTAAAAGCTGGGGTCACCACAATGAACTTCATCCATTGCCTTGCTAATGCAACCAGACCCTTCTTTAAGGTTACTAAGGCAGGAAGGCCATCACTCTTAAGGAAAAAAAAGAAAAAAAAAAAGATGCACATCACCACAGCATTTTTAGCTAGACCAGGGGGAAAGAATCTGCACTCCCTTAAATCATCGCACTCAAGAGGTTTTTACAGAAACATGCTGGCACCACAAAATGCCCCTTCAGATACAGGAAGCCATAGTGCTAACAGATAAAAATTCTAGCTTCACTGAACACAGTAAATACATTAATTTACATGACCTGAGGACCTACCCAGGGGGTAAAAAAAAAAAAAGGAAAGAATTTATCAAATATGAAACTACTAACATAATTATAAGACTGTGCATATTGGACTAAAATTCACAACTGCTCTATACCGACAGTAGAAACAGAACTGAAATTTTAAAAAATTACATTTGATTCATTGTTGAAAAGCAGTATTTAAAACACCTAAATCTGGGAAATAACAGCAGTTATTTTGATACCACCACTGAAATGAGCTAAAGGGAAAAAACCCCAAACCCTTCTCATTTCAATGACAAATCAAAAACTTCTACTTCTGCCCGATTGTGTTATTTGATCACTGGGCTCTCAACTGATTATGTTGCAAAATGTTGTGTTTAAATCTGACAGCCGTGGAATTGGATTCTGAAACTGACACAAAAACTGGAAGAAACATTCCTCCTTATGCCTACTATGTTTGTCCAAACAATTATTTACCACTACAACCCAGACATTTACATTCCAAATCCAGCAAGGAAAAATATTAGATTCTTAAGCCTTGAAGTTTCTACAATTCTATCTCTTTTCTTAAGCTGTCTGCATTATCCAACTATTTCTAAAAGACATGAAAACTAGTTCTAAGGGAGAACATTTGGAATAAGCTAATCAGTGCATGCCCTTGCCTTAATAATTATTCAAATTTAAAATTCCAGATATAAATTTTTACTGCTTTGCTGCTACCTTTAAGAAAAAGGAAATCTGGTTAAAAGGCCAATAATAACAATTTTAAACACATGATTTTCTGGTTTATGATTTCTCAGTTATTAATAAGAGAGATGGATAAAAAAGATGCAGATACACAGGCCACAACAAAACCAGCATATCTGAAAGACAATTAAATGAAAGAAGCCAAACTCACCATAGTTGCATCCTCAATAATGGAGTAATTTGCTTGATGCAGGTAATGATGCAATATATTACACAGTAAACAAGAAGGATTTTCTTGCAAGAAACGAGCCACTTTGGTAAGCCTGTTGTACTTGCTTCTCAGAGGGAAGTGCACACTTTTATTCTAGATTAAAATGCAATAATTTTTTACAGACCAACATACTTGCAAACACAAGAACATGCTCATGTTAGTACATGCCAAACTTGGAACCACATTTTGAACTTGTGCAAAAAAGATTTGCCACGTGGACACCTACTTTATTTTAAACAGTGGTATGTGAAAAATCATATTTGATGCTTATTTTTTTGTATAAAGTAATAAACAGAAGAGCTGGATTCAAACCACAGACTTAGTAAAGCTATCTCTGGACTGCCAGACATACATGCACAGCTAGCTGAGATTTTCAAATAAACTGCTTATTCCAGGTTAAAGAAAACAAACAGGCACTTTCCTTATTTTGGTTTAATGCTATAAAAAGGGTAGGAAACCGCTAGGAAGGGAGGTACCAATATCAAACTGCTGCAAAGGATGATTCATGAGTACAGCAGAAGCCTTACTCTAAGCTGGTCAACCTTACATTTTCAGGCAGGATCTTAGTAACAGGTATCACCTCGAAATCTTTCCACTAGGTGGTGCAAAGTAAACGAACAGAAGAAAGCTGCCCATACACCAGAAAGATCCCTGGCAACAGAAACACCTCCTTTATCATAAAAGCTCTTCCTCACTTGTAGAAGCTGAGTTTTTTTTTCTCTGAAACTTAGATTGTGTGTGACCTCTTGTGACCAATGCTAGAAGTAGAGGCTCACAAGAGCTGCTCTAAGTTTGTCAGTGAAAGTATTCTGAATCCCAAATACACATTACATTTTACACTGCTCTGTTCCAAGATTTTATTTAGGTCATTTACCTCTAAAGCTTCTGTCATGATGCAACCCATAACAGCACAGATCCGCAGGGTTCCTTCAGTCTCCAATTTATTTAAGGATGATTTCACCTGATCAATAGGAACAAGCCAAGCACCAACTGCAGGCGTTGCAGTACTCAGGAGGTTCAGCTGCCTATTGAGAATAATAAAAACAAACAGGTATTCACATTCAGTAGCAGCAATCAGCAAGATTTTCTAATTCTATTATAAATTTAAATAGGTGGCAACCACTCTTGCTACTGCTATTCCCTTTTTATCCCATGCTGAAATTGCACCTTATGGACTGAGTCCCACATTAACTGTTAGGCAGTATGCCATGAGGGATTTTTCTGAAGGGCTGAGGCAAGAATATTAGGAAAACCACAGAGTATTTTCTAATCCATAGCTATAGGCTGAGCTTAAAATACTGACAGATAGGAATATTTGACTTGTTCTACAAACAAAATATGAAAAACTTAGAAAAATTTATAGTGCAATGGCAGTAAGACCGTGGGTTAAGCATCAGATTGAATACCAACAGCACAAAGTGCTTCACTTGTCTAGCATCTCTCCCTCTCAAAAAAAGCACCTCTTCTGCCTTTCTCCTTCATGCACTTCTGTTTCACTGGGAGTGTTTTCGTTGTTGTTGGGCATTTTTAATATTTCTTTTCTTCTTTTAATCCCATTTTTTTTTTAATTTTTTTCTAGCAACACTTCCATATAAATGGAAACAATACAAATGGAAATCAAAAATTATCAAAACTACATTAAGTATCTACCAAATGCAGCTGAAATAGAACAAAGTATAACTGTAAATTTCTTTCTTTTAAATCAGGTAAAAGCATACCTTGTAAATATATGGGCTGGAGAGCGTACATTGGTAGGGGCTGCAAAACTAAACCAGATTTCTTTGATTGTTAACTTCATGCTGCAAGAGTCAGGAGGAGGAGGCATCAAGGGTATATCTTTTTTCAGATCATCAGATTCAACCCCTTCATCCTTAAAAAAGGAAATCCAGAAGTCAAGTGAAACTCATTTCCCAACTTATGAAGGCACTAACACACCATACTGTACACTGCTTGTAGAAAACAGTTTCATATGCTTTTAGAAAAAAATTAATAAATAAACTAACGTTGTCCACCAATTCTCCCAAGACAATACCAAGAGACCTTGCAGAAAGCTGGATGTTCAGTGTGGAAGCAGCCAGTATGAATGCAGGTGGCACAAGACGTGTTAAATTGCCAGCGTTTACTATTGATGTTAATCACATTAAAACAAAGCCCAAAAAGAAATGCAAGAATATTCCTTTCTACATAGTGCATACCTGCTCATCTGAAACTGAATTTCCATTAATATCTGAAGAGGGACTTATTCTATCACAAGGAAGGTTATCTTCAGACACATCAGTATTATAACCACTACCAGTTGGAGAATCTGAAGAGTTATTTGATGCAAGCAATCCACCTCTCTCTGTATCTCTTGATTTACCCATGACTCCAAATGTATTATACAGCACTGCTCCAGATTGTCTTCCTCCTATAAAAGCATACATACCAAGACTGTAAATGTTTGCTGTGCATAAACCTCTAAGTTATGTCTCATAGAAAAGATCTGCAATTAAGAGGAGAAATAGGTATGATTTTGGTTAACCAATATGCATTACCATTTTACAAAATTATTTATCAGTACAATTTTATACAGCAATGAGAGTTCTAGAGCTCCTGACAAGTTTGTTCCAAGAAGATGAAGAGTACTCACATGAAGACTTTTTAAACACTATTCACTAAAAAGAATAACTTGGGTGACAGAAAATACATATGTGCTGAGTGGCAGAGGAGGTGACTGTTCCCACAGCAGCCGTGAGCCCCCGGGCTGGAGCAGTTCCTGAGGGACTGCACCTGAGGGAGGGACATATGTCCCAGGGGTTCCTGAGGGACTCTGTCCTGTCAGAGGGACCCTGCCTTGGAAACTGAGGAAATTGAGGAAAGAAAACCTCCCTATCCTTATCTTGATTAACTACCTTTGGGGTGGATTTACTTTGTGATATATTTATTTTAAAAGATGTGTATTATTTAGTAAAACCTATACTGAGAAATTTCTGAGCTAGAAATTACCCAACTAGAAAACCTAACAAAAGAATTATTAGTTTCATAAACCAAAACAGCAGAAAGCCTACATGAGCTCTACCTTTTATAGTTAGATTTTCAATTCCACACTCAAACATGATCCAGCCCCACTTCTCTTGACTCGGACCGATCCGAGTTACATCTGGGACAGCTTGCTGATCTGTTTCATCCACAAAAGCAAACTCATCCAACTCTTCCAAAGTAAAAAGAACTTTTGATTTCCCAAAAGGAATAGCTGTTATTGCACAAGTTCCAATATCTGTGAAAACAAACATATTTACCATTTTTTTAAAACATGAAAAAACTTTACATCCTAAAATAGCTCTCTTGAGTTCACAGTGTTTTGGGAATGTTGTACCTTTAGTACGCCAAAGTTAAACTTTAGAGACATTCCTAGTCCTAACACATCTGTCTTCATTGGTATTTTTGTATAGTCATGGTTCCAAACACATGTACAAACAAGACTTTTATCTGAAGCTGGCAAATGGCCTGAAATTACTTTAAAAAAAAATCTAATAAATACCTAAGACTTAAAAGCATAAAATGACAGTGATCTTGGATAATGTGTTTTCATAGGAACGCGTTTGTTACCATCTAGAGCATACTAGAATAATAGAAAATAAATGCATAACTATTCTAAAATACTTTTTTAGCAGTATATGCAAAATCTCTAGGTTTATGTGCCTTTTTAATCTGTGCTGATAAAAAAAAAAAACAAACACAACCAAACTGCAAACCAAACTACAAGTTCAAGGCAAATTGTAACCATCTGCTTCTATGAAAACTGACATTCCCACAATTAAAAAAACCTGCTTACCTGTTGTATCAAGGCCTCTGAGTTGCCCATGAACACGATGGATGTTCAATTTAGCAGCTATTTCTTTTCCTTTTTCTGCTCCAGCATTGGATCTCAGTGAGCCAGAAGACTGGGGCTGCATTTTACTCGTCTGGATGTAACGATCAAATGTGACAGAATTCCTCCCAGTTTCTGCATTGTTTGAAGTCTCCTCAACTATACCCCTTCAGATATAAGGGAGAAAAAACAATTAACCAAATCTCAGATGGGCATATTTCATTTGATTATTTTGTTTAAAATTTTAAGTGACATTGGCACAGCAGTGTTAGAAACAATTCTTTTTAAGATAGAAGACACATATGCTTTGCTAGAAAAATACTGAAAAATTTAATTTTATCCTGCATGACACAGAAGTAAGGAAGAGCTAAAACTCCAGTTCTAAAGTTATTCTGGGAGGGTTCTTCCACTTCTGAAAGAAACAATTCTAGTTAGATGTTATTTTGTACAATAAACAGTCATGACAACTTCAAATACTTTTCAGAGCTGCAAAAAATTGGCCTCCAAGTCTTCTGACTAACTGAACAATGATGAGACACAAATAATTGTATCTATTATTCTTACCTATTCATACGAACTTGTGTAGCAATTCTATCAAAACACAAAGCTACCAGTGAAACATGAGTCACGGTTTTTCCAGAAGAAACCCCTGGAGATTCATCCACAGATGCTTGCAGTAAACAGAGGTTCACCTATATGTAAAATTGTCCCAAGGAGCAAAGGAATATAGAAAAACATGTTCCATTAAGTATACATCACCAATTTATAATAAGTATTGTTTTATACTTCTCAGTAAAATAAAAATAATAACCCATCACATCTAAAAGATGTAAGACAATAACAGCCTGTACTCTTCAAAACATAAATTATCCAGCTCAAATATATAGTTTCACTTAAGATTCTGGGGAACTAATATGGTGGAAAAATAAAGAGTAATTTGTGAGGCACACGTGTACTAGCAAGCCAAACAAAAAGTTGTTACCTTTGGTACAGTAACGTTGGCCTGAAGACCTTTAATTGTCACATTGTCTTGCTTAAGTGAAAGATTGGTCTGTGCTGGTCCCTGGTTTGTTGTTCCTGTAGTGGTACCATCTATTTTTGTTCCTCTAATATCCTGCTTTGAAGATAACTTGGAGGGAGGGAAAAAAACTTATGGTCACTAAAACTCAGAGCTGCTTAGCTAAGAGTAACAAGACAGTTAATTAGCACAGTATTCTGCTTCATTTAAAGCACAATACCATGACTGCTCTAACAAGGCAGCATTTATAGACTTAAAGATACAATAGATGTAGCTCCAGAAGGAGAGAGTGGCACTCTCAATTAACTTTCTAATGACTGGATTTCAGCTGAAAGTTCAAATACTACATATTTAAGTCATACAGAATTATTTATTTTGAAGTAAATCACTAGTGTCTGTTATACTATGAAGTTTAAGGATTCATAAAACAGTAAGATTAGTAAAATAATAACCGATGTATTGCTGATGTGAATACAATGCTTTAAAATATCAGTTATAGCAATTTCTAAGAGCAGAATGTATGATGCCATGCAAATTAATGTATTACTGAATAGATCATGGAAGTTAGAAAACCTTCAAGCACAACATTAAAAAGTATGTGTATTCCTAATTGATATAGCACTTAGCTACTGTACCAGACACTGAATTTAATTAAAATCTTTTCTACGTAAAATAGAGAAAACAATGTTCTTTCTATCTTTCTTTTTCCCTCCCTTACATTTTCTGAGAAGCTTGTTTTGCTGTTTTGAACAGCATCTCGAAGAACTTTGCAGTGCAGATCATCAACAATTGCTGCTGGGTGTCGTGAGCTGGCACAATGCACCATTGCTTCTATATACCTGTGAGAGAAAACAAGACCACAACAGACCATTGAAAACTTCCAGTTTCACATGATACAGCATTAATAGTGTTTAAAAAACACTACAGAGAAAAAAAAAACAAAACACTGAGAGAAATAAAGGGCACTTCACAGGTCAGCATAACATTGTTTGAGCTTCACAGGAAAAGCAGAATTCCATTCACTAGGTACAAGGCCCTACTGTTCCATTAGTCACATGATTCAATCCTTTTACCTAGACTTTTGCCAAACAAAAGTAAAATTAATTACCTGTCCAGTGCCTCTGCTACAAGAGGAGTCAGAACTACATCTACAGTTCCTTTTACTTCTACTATTGCTGTTGTCCGTGTCTGAAAGACAGGATGATCCAACGTCCATTCTTCTGTTATTGTTTCATCATCTGTATTTTCTCCAGATTTCTTTTCCAAAGGAGTATAAGGTGTACTAGACAAGTCAAACACATATTAAAAATCCATGTGTGTAAAAAAATAGAGGTACCCTCGTATGATTTTGATTCTCAATAAAATGCATAACATGGATTTCTACTACTTTCTTGCTTCTACTGTACAGCTTAGGAAGCACACAAAATATAATTGTGGGTCAAGGCCCTTTCCCTAGATTCAAGTTCAGCCTTCAGCAATGCACTTATAAACACCTCCCAAATTAATTTAAATTAAGTTGCAATTTGTAATCTTAAAAATGTGTGAGTGAAATAGTTTAATGTTTCCACAGTGTACTTTCTTTTTGACCAAAAAGAAACATTTTATAATACAATACACTGTACTACAACAGACCAGTAGTGAAAACGACAGCTACAAATAAAATTTTGGCAAGAGCCAAAATGTTTAACAAGAGTATAAGGAAAACCCTGCTTTCAAAAAATATGCTAATAATGTTATACAGTATTCAACTTACTTAGATGTTGATCCTGTAAGCTGCATGCCTCTGTCCAGTAACGAATTAGCTGTAAGGCCCTGTTTAACCATCTAAGATAGAAGTGCAAAGAAATTTATTACATTCCTTCTATAAATTAAAAAATATCCAAGGAATATTAAAATTCATTCTTCTCACAGATTTTTTTCCTTAAAAGGATACCTCATATACAGATTCTCCAATATACTATACAGGAGCTCACATAAGCTGCCTATGATTCAACAGGCAGCAACTTAAAGTGCAACAATGACAATTATTATTATTATTATTATTATTTCCACAACCTCCCAGTCATGCAATTCACGATCTGAAGTCAGAAATCCAAGGAATTTCTTAACTAAAAGCAAAGCAGCTTCAATTTTCTCATAGCTTTATTTACACAACTGGCGTACTATGCAACTTTATCATGTTTTTAATTCCTCCTTTATATGCTCTTTCCTCCTCCCCCCTCCATACCTTAAAAGTTGGGACAGAAAGTTGCTCAAATGATGATGAACTTTCCTCACTTGTTGGAGTGTCGAGGTCTAAAGGGCGATGCAATGAAGATTTTGAAGTTCTTTTGTTAGTTGGATGCTTTACTGACCAGTTGATCACTTGGAACTGTGTAAGATAATTTTGGTAACATGCCATTACAGGCTGCTGGGAAGTAATTTGCTCAGTTTCCAGAGTCTTATCAGGTTCCATGACATACAAGTTCTCACCATGCTCATCTTCTCCCAGAGCCGAAACAAATGAAGCCTGTGAGGGATGAGTCTTAATTGGCAATGTTTTAACATCTTGACTGATTTCTCCATGGACTGTGCTTGTTAAGGGCCCTTCCACACTGTGATAAATAGACCCTCTACTGTATTCAATTTTCTGAGCTTGCTTTTTTCTCTTCTTCCTCCCTGGATAGGTTCCTGGACCTTCATCACTACTTATTGGCTCAAACTCTTCTGCTGCAGAGAAGTAAGCTTCACTGTCAGCCATTGACATACTGGAATCCATTGAGCGGTACTGGTGAAACGAGTTGGAATCTGCAGATGGAGTATAGGGGAAAGAACCAAAGCTCCTCCTCTGCTTTGGGGAGTCCAACACATTCTCATCACTGCGAGACACATCACTGCTGAACTGCACACCAACTGGGACAGGCTGCTTGTCCCCATAGAAAGCTGCTGTGAGGCTCTTGGTGCTCCCGAGCCGCGTGGAACAGACGGATGCCTGGCGCTTCAGCGGAGACCGCAGGGGAGACTGACCAACAGGCCTCTCCTGGCTGACAGGGGATGCAGGGCTGCCCTCTACACCTTCAGCTGCAGCACTGGAAACAAAAATTAAAGGTTTATTTGCTTATTTCATTATTAATGATTCTCTCTTTACATTACAGGAGCTGTCAGATGCTTCAGTGATTCTGTGACTTTCTATTAGGATAGAAATTATTTTCACAATGCTGATGACATACTAAGCTCTGCCACTTGTTATTCCACTTGTCTACATATAGTGATGTAAAAAAGAACATTAATGGCAAGGGCTGTAGTCTTAGATGCTGGATTTTCTATCTAGATCAGCTACTCGTCCTCTATTTAGGATCCAAATTTGCATTCAAACTAGGAAATGCATTTCTTCAGTACCATGAGAAAATAAGCAACATTTTATTAAGTGCTAGAGATAAGGGTATTTTTCTGTTGTTATGTATTCAAAAGTCTAATTATACTTCCAAGTGGACAGTGTACTAACCTTCCATGACCACCTTCCCTTTTGGCACCAGACAAGAACTCCTTCTGTCCCAGGTGATCCTCAGTAGTTGATGATGGGCTTTCCTTCTCACCTGCAAGCAAAGGGAGTGCAGCACTAGAACTGCTCGTTTCCTCTGAAGAGGAGGAGGAGCTGTGGGAGCGCAACGGGACTTGTAGACTTAGATGTTGAGCTTTTCTTTCTATTTCTATACCCATAGATCTGCACTCCCAATCTTTTCGTTTTACACCGTTTGCTTTACCTACGATCAGAAACAGAAAAAAAGATAAATTAGCACAACTGCAACAGTCTCTTCCTGACCCACTGAAATAAAAAACCTTATTAAATGAAAGCCTAGTTTTGAAATGCATACACATACTAGCATGCTGAACTAAGAAAAAATGAATAAAATCTTAACAGCAAAACATGAGATTGCCTTGGTAAACTGCTTTCTACATAATAATAGATAGAAGTGAAAAAAGCTTTTTTTTTACTCATAAAGCAATTGCACACTAATGTAAAAACTCAGTGTATGAAAGCTTGCCCACTACTTTCAAGCTACTGTCTGTTCTTAGAGGGGCCCAAGCCACTACAAGACCTCTTCTATGAGAGCACCACAAGTGCTACTCATTAACTAGAGCTGGAAAGACTATAAAAACTAACATGTGGTTAAGAAATTATACTTCTGGTCAAAATAAAGTAAAAAATTACAGTACAATCCATCCTCACCATCTAAAATTTTAGGAATCTCCTTAGTAATTATCCATTCTCCTGGCTGCAGTAAAGATTGTCCATAAAACATATCAGATTCTGCACTTGTACTTGAGAAAGCAGAGCTGCTTGAAGGTGTCAGCTCCTCAAGTTTGAAAAAATCCAGTCCTGTTAATGTGCCACCAAAGAACCGGCAACCACCAAGACAGCCACATTTGTTCTTGCTTCTCTTATTCCTCAAATTATCATCAGGCCACAAAAACCACAGCCTACATCAAGGCAGAAAAACAGAAAACAAAAACATGACCATGTTAGACTTCTACATTTATATTCAGTGGCTACAAGATGAAAATATATCCCTCTTTTACATGTAAACTCCTGTTTCACCCGGCATGAAATGAGTAATTGTGATTTGTAGCTGAAACACACATCAGACACAAAATAAAGGATTAGATCCTGAAAGGAGCAAATCACATATGTATATGCAGTGCCCAGTCAACTGTGCTCAGGCAGAGATTATGTTCATGTGCCACAATACAGAGTAACAACCCTTTCTTTCTGCATGGAGGCAAGCACTGTGAATATACTCCAAACTGGTGTATGCTGCTTATGCCAGAGGCAACTGCTCTTCAGAGAGACACAAGTCAAAGTTATACCAGGCATCGTGTTCACAGCTTCTCATCAACTTGCTCAGGGCTCTGTAAGGGCTGTTTTCAGTTGAGAACAATAGACTAAATTTGATCCCCTTCTCTCCCTGATCTTCATTTCAGGGGACAGGGGAAGGATGAGGGAAAAGCAAGTTTTGCCAAAAATCATCCCACTTTGTACAGTCAAAGGACATTCAAACCGCCAACCCCACAGCTAAGCATTCAATGTAATTTAAAAGACCTACAAGAAACTAACCTACGTAAGCAAAAATAAACAACCTCAAAAGCCAAAGTTCCGTCTTTAAATGAATGTATTACTAAATTATACCCCCCAAAAGAATTCAGATGCATCTCCTTGTTCAATTGCATCTCTTACCTCTTGGTTCGGTTATCATGCGTTTCTAAGAAATGTCTCTGCACTTCATGTTTAGCAGGATGATCTGCAGCTAAAGCGACGTCAGCAGTGATGAGCCCCAAGTTGACAGAGCCAGCTTCCAGCCAATATGCCCTTCTTAATATTGGCTGGAGACCAGTTCTGCAATTGTTCACCTGCTCAACATACTGTCTCAGTTGAACATCTTGAATAGCAGCGCTTACACCTTCTCCAACAGACTGGTTGTGGAGATTGCAGTTTGCAATACGTATAGCACCCATCTGAAAACACATATAAAACACCAGCTCTGATGAACTGTACAACAACCCACCTGTCCAAATAGCATCAATCATCCCTGACACTGGCATGCACCAACAAAAGATGACACATGGTTAGCCTTTAGACTTTAAATAATCTAAAAATATTGAACCAAATTTCCTGCACAGCTTGAGTTCTCTCCAAGAAGTCACAGTATCTGACGTTTCAGATGGAGTTTTCAAACTTTTCACATGGAAAATAAAGAAAGATGAAAAAAGAACCTGGCCATGGAAGAGCTACCCACCCACAGGGTTAATATTAAATTAGTGCTTCTCATCTCTGTCACAGACTGTAAAGGAGCACTGGAAACTTTTTTTTATTTTATTTTAATGAAACATTGAGTATGTAATTTTCTAGAGTGGTTCAGGTTATTAAGCTGCTTTTGAAAATACTGACATTTATGTTTATGCCTGCAAACAGTTATCATTTGTGTTTGTGTTTTTTAATACTGGGCTCAGTAGAATTTGGAGTCAAATGCTTTTTTTTACTGCCACTCAGTAGCAAGCCATTCAAATTACAAGATGCCATATCATAAAAAGACATTATAAATAATTACTGCTTTCCTTTAGTTTCTTACTCATGGTATGAAGCTGTCCCCCAAAACTTAGATACTAAGACTACCTTGGCAAACCAAATCTATTCATGGACAGCACAACTACCAGTCACTTTTTCTGCCACAGCACTTTTCTCCTTTTCTGTTGTTACCATAGCTCAGTTCTCTCTTATGTTCTCCTGCATTGAGTAAATCAGTCCATTTTTCTCATGTATGGTAAGATAATGGGGAGACACAGCAGGTTTTCTCTACACGTTTTTTGAACTGAGGATACACCAGGCAGAATTCTAGAAGCAGTCAGGCAGTGGTGCTGACACTACTCCCATCTCCATCAAAATTATATCTTAATTCAAATAGCTGTATTATATAAGGTGAACATGAGTTATCAAGCATTCACTTGTACACAATCCATATCAATCATTTCCAGTTGCTAAGTTACTAACTTATAGCACATGTTCTTATTAGCTGTCAGGTACAGACATGGAGATTTTTATTCCACAGTGTTTTCTTAGCTGTCTATCAAAAAATACAAAGAACACTATTGACAAAGAAGTATTTTAACTATTGTTAAGAGAAATATTACCTTTATATTGGTGGCACAGCCATGTTCTACCACATACAAATCTGCTCCATCCATGGCTAAACGTGTCATGGTGTACTTTAAGTCATCAGATGTTGGACACGGCCCAGGGACACAGTTCATCTGAAGGAAAAACAAAAAAGAAATAAGATTTACATTTACATTAGGAGTTTAATTTGTGTTTGTCCTTTTATTTGTGTCCTGTTCAGCAGACACCTAAAACCCAAGGAATAAGAAGTTATTTAATTTATTAGATTATATAATTATTAAAGTTATTTACTATAAGAAGTTATAAGAAGTGTCTTGATAACTTCAAGGAAGGATTTCTAAAGTGTTCCAAAGAACCTCTACAAAGATAGCAGGCAAGTAAGTCAGATGAAAGGTTACCTTAGAGTCACAAAAACGACGATCAATTCCATGTTGGCATATTATCACAGATTTTGGCCTTTCCAGTTCAAACTCCTGGCACACCACATGAAATACAAAGGTCTGTCCCCAATCCAGAAGACACGCAAGCTGTAAGCATATAACAACATGTTGTCTAATCCTAAGTAGGTAAAATGAATTTTTAGTATTTGACAGAGTACTGAAAGATCACCACCAAAGGCTGGGAGGTGAGAAGGAGTAAAAGGAAAAATGGTTTTCTTTGGCTAGGCAAAGGAAGGGGCACTTTAAATCAGCAATAATTTAACTGAAATTTAAAATAGCTATGGCTGTCCTGCACAAAATGTCTCTCTCTACCCTTAGTGTTGTCGCTCCACATTTTCTTGCAGTATATCACACTATGAGAGGGGAAAATTAAAATACTAGAATACATTAACATACACAGATGTAACACTCATGCACTTCCCTGTACTGACAACAGTATTCACTACTGTTTTTCACTCATGATCTTCTACCATCACCCTTTCAAATTCCCATATAACATTAGCTGCCCTATTACACCTAGATTTAAGACTAATATCAGATTCAGCTCATTTGGTATCTCCTATCCACTTAGAGAAATTATTAGCTTTTAAAGGCACAAAATTACAGTTACTTAAGGTACAGATGCATCCAGATCAAGTGAGATGATGTGCTTTCCAAAAATCCATACGATGCCAGTTTTACAAGAAAGAAGAGAGGTAATATCACAGAGAACAGTGTCTATATGGTACCTGCGGTGCCGTAACTTTGGCTGTAAGACTTCCAGCCTGTACATCTATCAGCCATGCATACTCCAAGGTGTCACTCCCCAGGGGCAGACCTTCTGCTGAAAACATGGCATGAGCACGCAGCTGCAGGCCAGACAGGCTGATGTGACCCTCTCGAAGGACTTCATCCACTGCAGGGCGCTGCCCAGAACAGAACACAGAGAGTGTTTGCACATGATGCACCAACAGCGGGTGTAAAAGCTGTGTAGCTACACATACTCCATACACATTTATCTTCACCTCTTAAATCCTGTTGACTTTTGTATAGCTAGACAGTCCCAAGATTTTCAGCATCACCCATGCAACAATAACTATGCAAATCTTACAGAGGAGAGGGAAGTTTATCTTACTGAAGTGTGTTTTAATCTTTAGCAACAATCATCAACAACCTTCCCTTAGTGAACTCCACATCACTGCTAAGTCTAAGCAGCAATAGTACTGAACAAGTCAGATAGTCAGTCTCAGGGCTGTGAAATTAAATTTAAAAAAAAAACCCAAACCAAAACTTTGCCTGCAAAATTTCTGCTTCCTTGTATGACCATATATGACTTGTGATACAATAATTAAGTTACAGGTTTGAACAATCTTAAGGATCTCATTCAGTGCACAAAAGAGATATGTGGTCTTAAATAAGCAGCAATCCAAATATGCATCAGATTTCTCTTCAGGATATCTTTTCATCAATAATTCCTAATAATTTTGTAATGTTAATAATATCTAATGTAATGTTAATTCAACTCTACCATCAGCACAACTTCCACAATACAAACATACACACAAAGATGACAAAAACATCTTGCTACCTGATAGCTGTCATTCAGAAACAAATTCACTGGAGACAGTACAAGTTGAAGCATTGTTTCTCTAAATCCTTTCTTCATCTCAAAACACAACCTTTCCAGGAAAACTGTAGGGCACTCAGGACCATCTGGACTGCAGTGCTAAAATAAAAATTAAACACATGTTTCAGAAACAGAGAATACACAGCATAGTTGAATTTGTATTAGAAGCAAATCTATGAGTAGGAAGCATGCTAATTTTTCTCCAAAGGGATACTCAAAATGAAGCCTGTGCGACACTGAAAACCTTTCAACAATTACAGAAATAGCAACACAAACCCATGTGTGTGAACCTGAATTTTTTTGATCTAGATTCTTTTTGACCTCCTGGGGATCCCTCAGAATGCAGCTGCATGGACCAGACTGCACATTAAAAGACAGTTCTGCTAATTAGCAAAGAAACCAGAACAGTCAATAAAAAGAAATTATCACACAAATCAAGTGCATTTAACAAAAATCATACAAAAAAATTACCCAGTTCTGCCTCCCAGATAAGCAAAGTGAATCGTGTCTAAAGCTGTTTTAGGTTACCACAGTTTTAGTAGAGAACAGACACACTTTTTAGCAAGCACCACCACAACTTAAAGTTCCAGGGAGCTACTTTAAATCCAACTATGAAACTAGGAAAAAACACACAAAGCAAAATATTTTAGGACTCTAAAGTACTGACCACTGGCAATCGCCCATGCACTTTGTACAAGTTAACGAGCACAGTGATATCCCACGGGCGTAAAGTAAGAGGGTGAACTGGCTTGGATGAACTTTCATTTTCTTTTTTGTCATTTTCCACTCCCACGGCTGTCCATCCAGAGCTTGAAGATGTTGACAGTGACAAAACAGGGCTTGAAATAACTTCTTCAAAATCAGTATACATGTCATCTTCACCAAAATAATTTTCCTAGGAAAATGAATTGTTATGACCATATGGAAAACAAGTAAAAAATTAATAGGCAATGTAATGAAATAGAAATCCAGCCTTTTCCTGTGTTAGCCCTCCCTAAAATAAGTGGTATAGCTACACCCTACAGCTGAAGAAATACATCTACTTTGATAAAAACAGATACAACTTAAGTGAGCAAATTTAGGCCATGTGCTTCGCAGGAAAAGGGGTTCTCTGGAGTTCCCAAAGTACCAGTGTTACAGAAAATCCATCATTATTTACAGAAAAAATTAAAAAAAAAAATCAACCTCCTGTGTCTTACTTAAGTGCATTAAAAGCAGATTTCTGGTAATCTGGCACCTCTTCCCCCTGCCTCCTTAAAAATCCCACCAACAAACAAACAAACAAACCCCAAAAACACACACACAAAAAAACCCTATACTCTCAAAAAGAATTCTCTCACTGATGCAGGTAATATTTTCTCACCAAATCTTTTCTCACTGTTACAATACAGACACAGGAGCTGCTCCCTCATTCATTCTTAGAAAGTAATTAAAGTAATTCAGTCCCTTGACCTCTCATGTTGGCAGAAAAATTCCAACTATTACAAACTCCACTGGTGATTTGTGAGACACAGGCAAGTGAGTACTAGACTGAATATTAAGCCGAAACAGGTTAAAATCTTGAGGTATTTCCTGCTCCCCTCATTCCCTTTTCAGTGGCTCATTTGCTTCCCAGATCTGTTCTTTTGCAAAGCAAGTTTGTAGCACAACCAAGTGAATAGGAAGAGTCCAATAAAAAGCAATCAAGTAGCTGCAAGGTACCCATGTCCTTGAAAAAGGTCTGCAGAAAAGACTTTGAAGGCTTTGAAATAATGACTCCTGTAGGCATGTAATTTTTGCATCTTGTATTGAGTCTCTGAAACATTTTTGGTATTAATGCACACGAATTAATCACAGCTCTGTGGCCAAACCAAAAAACCTTTTACAAGCTAAGTAAAGCTAATCTGCTTTGCTTTTTAGCAAAAGAATATGAAGATCAGTGTTATGATATAGACCTTGAAATATTTTTCATAAGGCAGACCCAGCAGAGGGTGCCAAGAACTCCAGTAACTTACTCCTGGTACCTTCGTCTGGGGATGCAAGGACTGTTTATCATTCATTCCCAGCCTGTAAGTCCTTCAGTAAAAAAACAGTGCACTACACCAAAAAACTAGCCCCCAAGAATAGAAGGCTTAACAAAACTTCATAAATTATTCATATCCAGGAATCTCAATGAAAACAAACGGAAAACAACAATTCAACCACAAGTCAAGAAAGCAAACATTATAAATAACCCTAAAAAATTAGATGCTGCCAGCACAGATGGGCAAAAAGATGGAAACAGTCAAGAAAAAAAAATTCAAAAAAATACCCCAGAAATTTCACAGATTCTGATTTTAAGAAGCCAGACAAATAGGACACTTGGCAATACTTAAAATGCACCAAAAGCATGGGTGCTGACATAGCTTTGCATAAAAGGTGTTGTTAATATAGCTGTAATAATGGATCTTTTAAATGTTACTTTTACCACTGAAAAAGTCAAGAGAATTTCTACACGTAAGTTTCAGAGCAGATACCATTCCTTGAAAGGAAAATTATGCGGATATGGCTATCCAAAAATTTTACGTGTTCCTATGCCTACCTTTATGGAGAGGAAGGCCTTGAGCAGGGGTCCATAGAGGGTTATCTGGGAATCTGGGGAGAGTTCCAGTTCCACGTGGAGCTTGTCTGGAGGCAGCTCTGCAGGGTCAAGGGGGAGGCGGGTTGAAGCTGTAGGAGATGCAATCACACTGTCGGCTGTTTTCTGTGATGGTCTTAGCACAGACAACATTGTTTCTTCCATTTCTGACACTTTGGAGCAAAACAAAGAATAGAACCAACCTTTAATAGAAGTTAGGCTTTTGGCAGACAAAATTCTGTAAATACAAGTTTGTATTAAATATACACTTTTTTTGCAGCTTTCTAATTTGGATTGTATAGTTAGGTTAATATGTCTATGTGACTGAACTGGTTTCTCCCATCTAGTAACTCTGAGAGGACTGGAAAACAAAGAGTGTTTTAGTCAATGTTAATTAAGCAAGAGAAAAACAACTTTAAGTTCTGAAACAAAAATTCAATTTATTTATCTTGCTTTCCAAGTTAAACAAAGGCATGCCTTCCTTTCAGGGTAGCAGATTTCCCACAACCACACAGCTACTGCAGAATAAACAAAAGTGAATAAACAGGAAAAATGCAAAAGTTGTATTAAAAACCTATTGTGAACCACTAGCTCTCTAGGCCAAAATTTCCTCTCAAACAACTCTATTAATTGAGTCACAAAGCACAAAATTTCTAACAGACCTGCCAATCAATACAAACATCAACAGCTGAACTTGACAGCTGTCATATTATATTACAAACACCTCAACACTTCCATCCATTTTTCCAAAAAAACCTCCAAAACATATTTGTTTCTGAGAAACCCAGTCCTAGCAATTGACTCAAAATAAAATACAGATGTTGATACTGTAAAAAACATTCTATCAGTAGACAGAACAGAAGAGAACAGGACTGGATTATTCACAGAAGACAGCTGCAGAGGAAATTACCTGTGTATGTACAAACTTCCAAATGCAGGTTCAGTTGCTACAATTACAAGTAAATGTTTTCCAACTTGAAATATGCCCAAGCTGACAGTCTCACAAGAACACTTAATGAACATCTGCAAAATGCAGATCATCCTCTAAAATTTGAGTTCCTTTAAGATTTGAATTGTTGAAACTCAAAACCTGAAGACCCTATCCAGCATGTCTTCTGACACCTGCTGATTGAGGCCCATTCAAATAATTATTCTAATTATTCATAATTTTGCTTTCAGCATTTCAACTTGAAAGACTTATGTAACACTAACTTCCCGCATACCTCTGCATTTAATGCATATCTGCATTTTAAAAACTTACTTTTATCTCTGTGTTTAAGTACTTTATATCTTTTTTTGCAAGCACATACTTCCAGAATTTGTCTTATTTATAAAATTTTGTAAAAGTTATTTAGACATTTAAAATTTTAAAAATTTTACATACGAGTGTTAGTCTGACCAGTCTAACACTGGCATCTGATGGTCATTGTTCACTCCAGCAGTGCTAGGAAATATCAGAATTTCACATCCATAAAGGAAAGACAACATTATTGTATCACATAGACAGAGTACAGATACTGACAGTATCATCTTTTAACACAGGAAACTGAGACATGTTGTGAAATTCTGCATATTTGATATTGTCAGTTTTTAAATCAAACCTGGTACATTCTAAAAATTTGAGTTCTCCCATTTGACATACAACACTAGGCCAGTTCATAATTCAGCTCTGCAAATGTAAGCAGTTTGATGCAAAAAAAGTTACAGAAGTTCCTGAAATAAAACACGTTAACAAAAAAAAAAAAAAAAAAAAGAAAGCGTGGGGGGAGTGACACTTACAGGATTGTTTTAGCTGCTCATCTGCCTTTTGAGGATAAATTGGGTGCCATGAGTAGTCTATTGTAAACACAACACTTGGGACTGTCCAGCATTCAATCCATCCAGCCCTTTTAAAAAGAAACATCATACTATTATTGGAAGTACAATAGTTTCATTAAAAACGTTTCACGAACATACAAGCTTGTTTGCATCACAAACAAAATGAAGAGCCAATATAAAAGCATAAATATATATCTCAATAAAACTCACTCTTCTTGAGTGATGTTCCTCCATTTGGGTTTGCTCGTTTTCTGACCACTTTGACATTCAGCAGAAATACATGATTCAGGGCTGATTTTGTTAGGCTGACAATCCTTCACTAGCATAAAAAGGGAATATTTACTAGGATGACAATCTGGTAGATACAAATGGAGATCCACATCTTCTCCCTAAAATCAAACATTCGTAACAAAAAAGTTAATTTACATTCACTTTGTGGACAATGCTTACCCTATCTGCATGTTCATATGTGCCATCACTTCCCAGGCAAAGTGAGGCAAGAAAATCTTGGTTCTGCCTTGTGATTGCTAACCAAAGCTCCCAGTTTCTAGTATAATACCAAGGGATCTGTAGTTCTGGAAGATTTACAACCCCAGTAAGTTACACAGAACAACACACCATAGCACTCTATAAAACACAGGGGCATTTCTCTTCTGTTGTTCAAGCCATATTGCAAAAGTCAAGTGAGTGGCCCAAGGCTACCCTACACCTCAACTAAACTGTACTTTTTTTAAATAGATAAAATATTTCTCTTTTTTTTGCTACCAAATTATATAAAATTACCAAGCCCACCAACTAGGATTTTATTTTTAGTGCCAGAAGATTGTTGCTATTTTAGGGAAGACAAGGAATACAGTCTTTGAAAGAATTAGGTGCATCTGTTAAAAATACTGTCAACATTACTTGTTTTATATAAACCCTTAAAAATCTGCAAGGCTGCTTTCTAAAATGGTTTGGGGTGCTCATTCCAATACTTGTTTTTAATCTTTGAAAATATATCAGGTTTCCACATTTTCTATATAAATGGGAACAGATTCTCAAGTGATAAAATACATACACAGACCTGAGTCTGTGTAAATATACATACTAAATGTGTGCATATATATTTTAAATGTTTTTTAACATATATGTATCTAAAAATTTTAAAAAGCCTATGACTGCATGCTTCATATAAGCAACACAAACCATTTACTTCTGGGTTACTTAAAGAAAAATTCTACAAACCTCAAGTGAAAAACAGTATTTTTCTTTCAGGAAATTTTATTCAAAATCTCCTGACTGAAGAAGATAAGGAAATTATCTCACATATAAAAGACAAAAGGTACAAGGGAAAAGAACTTACCCTTAAAGAGAATCTAGTATTGCACGTGGTTGGAACAAAGTCAGTAAATGGCAGTGAGAAAACAATGTTCAGTGTTTCTCCACAAGCTGCTAGATAAACTGAGAGAGAAGAGGTAACAAAAAAAGAAAAATCTGTAAAAAATTTGAACTTAAGAGTTTTAGGAGAGTTTACGTGTATCAACAGTAACAAAACAGGTATTTATCACTGAACATTTTTCTAGTTAAGGTTCCATAATTCTATTGTCAGTACATGTATGTAGTTCATAATTGGTGCATTTTTGTAGTATGTACTCTTCTTCCAGATTTAATTAAAAAAAAAATCAATATGATCTCACCATTTTCTTGTTGTTTGGTGGAGCAGTCAATCCAATTGTGTTGATTTGCTGCCCAAATCATTTCAAATTGATGAAACATGATTTTGAAATTCCACATATAAGGAACAAATGAAAAAATATCAGGTGCACTATCACTGGACCAGTCTTGGATCAAATCTAAATCCAAATAAAGTAATAAATGGCAAGTCAGTAGCAATCAGGTGAAAGATTTCTTCTTTTAAGTTTTTGGCTTCTCATAAATTGTACATCTTGACTGTTTGCACCTTTACACATAAAGAAAAATGAGAACAATATACAGTATCTATTTCTCAGGCACATGTTCCACAGACACTTCTCTAACTCCATCTCCCACTTTCCACACGCTTTTTTAAGTGGAAAGCCATAGGTTTAACTAAGATTTCTAGTTTAGTTTTGTCAGTAGCAAAGTTACACACCTAAAAGCACTGGACTACCAGCTGCTTTCCTTTGGTTTTCCAAAATTTAGTCTGAATGTGTAGATTAGTCATATAAGCAAACAGCAAAACAGTGGTGGTTGTAGTGTGTTCATGTTTGCTATTAACAGATTTGTAAACTATGCTGTGCACTGCAGCTCTGTACAGATAATGGCTCTGGCCTCACTAGGATAACTTCATTATCATGGCACTATGCCTGCACTAATTAAGCCTTCCTTCAAGCAAGGCTAATTACCTCAGGCAGTGCCATATTGATGGGGCTACATTCTTTCCATTATTGGAGCTGTAATTTTCAGCAACAGTTTGTTGATTCTGTATTACACTACTTCTTTGTGTGCATGTGTTCTTCCTCACAGCCAAAATCTTAAGGAGCAAATTACTTTCTTTTATCTGTCAGCCACAGGGACATGACCTAAAGCCTAAGTAGCTGAAAGCCAGTCATCCAGAGAGAGACCAAGAAATCAACATCCTAAGTAACAGATATCAACCAAATCAATAGCTCTCAAAGAAATTGATTAATCTGAAATTTAAGACTACATAACATAACTGCAGACCAAATTTAGTTTAAGTGGTAGAAAATTAAATTATTTGGTATTCAAATAAAACAATATGATGTACTTAAACACTTAGAAATAACAGAAAACATCAGGAATTTTGTCCTCAGGAACAATTTTAGGTAATTTACAAATATGAGACAATTTAATATGCAACTTCTTTAGTAAAAAAAGTTATCTGACCTTGTACACCCTTGCAGAATTTGAAAAGAAATTCTAAAGAAAGAATATTTCATTTGATAAGCAACTGATTTAGTAAAGAAGTTACCTGTAAAGAAGCTTTTCTGAGCAAAGATAAAATGATAGGTTGCCTTATAAACCTCAAGTTCGCACTGCCATGTCTGGGGCATGTTCCAAATCCTGGGATAGCTGGCATTAATATGAAACTGTGGACAAAAAATTAAAGCATCAGGATTACTTGAAAAGATGACAATGCTTGACCCTGTAGCTCAGCAGTTTTCACATATGTACTCTGCTGCATAATTAAAACTGTTTTCCTGCTGGAATGAACAGAAGGTCTCTCCAGTTCCGTAATAATTTAATCTCTCTCCCTGTATGTGTTTGAAGGTCAAGTGTTAGTGTATTCATTTATTTGGAAAGGTATACTATGGACTTCTGACACATCTGTTACAGCAGACGTACCAAGCAATTTATAAACCAAAGTTTTCATTAAAAGCACTGCTTTTCAAGATACACTGAACTCTTACAGGATACAGTATTTTTCAACAATTGATATGATGCTCAGATTTGAACAATAAAAACATCACCTTATGAAGTTAATTTAAAAAATTAAGAAAAAACAGTGAGAAAGGTAATCTTTAGAATTACAGTACAGTAAAACAAAATACCAGGAGAACCAAATACTAATGCACTATTCAGTTAGGAGACTGAGCATTCTGAAGCACTTTTAAGTACTTATGCATGCACACTCTGTAGCTAGTGAGTGTAATTATTTATTAAGGTAAAGCCTACAGAAACACATGGCTACACAGTAAACAAGGCATCCCTTCACTCCTTTCTCTAAACACATATAAATTGGTACATAAATGCAAGTCAGTGAAAGTTACACGTGTGCATAGTTGTGTGTGTATATATAAGTTCCTTGCAAAACATATTCAAAAGAAGTATTTCTGTATTCTTTAAGAACCAAAAGAGCTGCTCCACAGATAAATAAATATGTTCTTCTATTTAAAATCCTCTAGAGACTACAGCTTTATGACTCTTAAAGCAAACTTACAGCGAGCATTTCAGCTTCTAAGAGAGTCCTGTACTGCATACTGCTGGTGGCATCCACATGTAGAAGCTGCCCTTTAATTGTTGGTGAATATCCTAGCAAACAAAAAATACAAACAAACATTCAGACTTTAAGAGTTGCACACGTGTTTAAATAGTTTTCAGCAGTCCACTAGCAATCAAGAAATATCACCAAGGAAATTAGTTCTATAAAAATTCTGTCCTCTACTTCCTCTACTGCTTGCCAACAGAGAGCTTAATATGTCCTGTATTCACACAGAAGACATGATAGAATTCTCCTTGCTGGGTCTGGCAAAACTTAAGTTCTAGAGACCTTGGCTTAAGTTATAGAATATAACTAAAATATGCCAGAGAGAATCAAGAGAAAAAAAAATTCAGCAAATGGCTTCAAGTCAGCCATCAAGACGAGTATATGCAAGAAACATACCTGTGATTCATCTTTATCTCCATCTTCAATTTTGGGGTTTGTTTTGTTTAAACATACTACTATTTAATTAGTTCTCATATTAAATTTCTCAGCATAATTCAACTACTACATTAATGTTATTGAAGAATTCTTTGATGGTTTTTGTCATCTGCTTTAATACACACAGTTAAATGATAAGCAGTCTAGCAGTTAAAGAGTTCATGTTTATTAATCTAGAAAAACCATCGAGTTAACTATCTAAATACATGCTTGTTTTACTACCTTGAAATGAAATCTACAAGAAAACACTTTTTCTTCCTTTACATGAGAAAACATTATTTCATAGGCACAGGAGAAGAACACAAGACATTCACACACACATGAACTAAGATAAATAGTTCAGGAAAAGCATCAGAAAAACAAATTAAGCTTAGCTTTAACTCACCATTTTCACCTACTATCATGGGAATATTTATTTCCAAATATGAACCTGCACCAACATTCACGTGTACAGCATTGGTTTCCTGTATTTCAAGACAGGAAAGACATTCAAACATTATTTATATGTTTGCTGCATTAATCAGTATAATTCCTACCTATCACTATTCACAGCTGTATTCAGGCATCCAATGACTGAAGTCTTTTATATCTTCAGAAAAATTATTAATGAACTATCTATGTGCCCCCATACCAAGTAACATCAGTTTTAGGCTTAACAAATGTTGGCTTAGGTCCACTAATAGAAATGGTGTAAGATATTCTGATCCAAGCCCTGAGAGGGTAGAGGAAATGGTTTTTCTTACACTACATTTTCTAACCCTTTCAAGTCACAAGAAAAAGAAAATAAGTGTATAATGAAGCCATGCCAGATCCCATTCATTAGAATAACAATGAGTAGAAGAAAAATCCAAACCCCTCAACACAATGCACCTTTCTCCAGTAATATTAGATATGCACAGGAAATGTCCAGATCATGAATTTAAGAGCTGGCATGGCTTAAGATAAAGATTTAAGGCTTAACAGAAATTTACAATAAGCTAAAAAATAACAGTGTTTCTCAGCCAACATTTGTCTGAAGAATATGCTTATAATTATGGAACTCCAAACTAAGTCACCAACTTTTAAAAACACAGTTTTGTAAAAAACACCTGACACAAGAGGAACTAAGCAAAACCCAAAAACACAGTTTAATCAGAGTAGGCAAGTTATTTTCTAGGCAAGTTTGTGTTATTTACCCTATTTTTGGTAAAAAGTAAATCAATGGTGGCATCTGCAATAATATTCATCCGCAGTTCAAAAGCAAGAATCTGTCTTGGTTTCCCAGGCTGAGCAATTTCTGAGACTTTCATAACTTGGTAGTCTGGTGGGAAGAAAAACTTCCACAAGCAATCCCTAGTGGGAGGGGGGGAAAAAAAAAAAAAAAGGTTGTGTTTATTCACAGAATATATATGTACACACACACACAATTATGCAAATAGATGCATAAATACATTATTTTCCAATTAGCTGAGTCTTCAGACAACCAGTGCACGGTTGGTAACAAAGAATGCTTCTTTAAAATCTTGATCATGGGAGCCTTCCAACTCATTACTAAAATACCAGTGACTTTTGGATAAAAGCCAGAAATGGACACACCATAACTGATTTAGAACAAATCAAATATTTTCATTCAGATAACAAACATGAAAAGCTATGTTTTTTTTCTTATTATTCCTCATCCTTCGTTTACAAATCTGCAACAAAAACATACTAGGAAGTAATCTGTTTATGCTCCTGTTTGTGCATAAATAATTGATGTGATGCCCAAAAATAAACAAAATATGAAAACTTCAAGACCTCAGGATGGGAGTGAAATGAAGCCTACATTTCCACAGATTTATGTCTGAACATGCAATTAGATGAAAGGAAAGCCACAGCAATAAAGCAGAGACAGCATTTCTTATAAAGCTCTAAAGGGAGTAGAAGTCTGTAAGGAGAGGTAGCAGTTCCCTGCACTCAGCACCTGATCACTATAGCAGCATGGAAGTTTTTTTGGTTTGTTTCTTTAAAAAAGCCAAAAAACACATAACAACCTTCCTACAAACGCAACACCCAATACACAGTCAAAACTCTGAAGAAACCAAAGAATTTATTGCACCAAGTTTCAGTATTTGCAGAATCCCTTGTACAAACTGAGAGTACAAAGTCCACAAAACTCCTACACATCTCTGCTTCTAAAACCCTCAGACACTTTCCAAAATTCTGTCTTCTATCCATAGCACAATGCAACAATGCATATGCACCTATGAACTCCACACACTCCATAGACTGCAAACTCTCCTCTGCCTAGCCAGCTAAAACCATAAGCAGCACACCACTGCAGTGCAAGCTTTCTTGGGAAGTGTTAAAAATATAATTTCTGATTACTGACTGTTCCTAGCAAAGCACTGTTCTGGAAATTGGCCTTTATCTCCTAAGTTCTCTGACAGTCCTATCTAATGACAACTCCATGGTCTGCCATTCTCACACTCCTAAGGCACAGCTCATCATCATCATTTCACAGGAGAATTAATGGAGGCCAGGAGAAGTATCAATCTGTAATTAATAGGGGAAAAAAGGGACAGCACGGATTATGTCACTTTTACTTAATAGTCTTTGCTCTCCAAACAATCCTATTGTCTCTACCAGAAATAGTTGTGCAAAACATTGAGGGCTAAATGAAAAACAGCAGTAGAGCTCTAGCCTAATATTCTGTCACTAAAATGTCTAGATAATAAATTCTTTGGAGATTACATCAAGCGATTGATTCTGCTACGCAAGAATAAATGATTCCCCCCTTATTATTTTCATAACCAGATTTGTTCTTCCATAAAATTTTCTCATCAATATGCAGTGTATTCCCACCCATGAGCAACTAGGAGCTTAACATGTCTAAAGTTAACTATTTAAAAGGTTAAACCCTTAGGTATTTGACACTTCATCAATACTAAAACTACATTGTTCACAAAAAATAGGAATATAATTTATTGATTTGATAATAGAAATTCACTGAGGGATCCTAACTTTGGAAGGCCCACAAGATAAAGAACAATGAATTTACAAACCTTAAAACCATTGTAGCAGGACTGCCTGTCTCATATAAATTAGAAGTTTGAGCAATCAGACACTGAAAAACCTTAATATCTATTACTATTGAGAAGACATTCTAAAGATAAAAACTAAAGGTGTAAATCATGGTAATACCTCTGCCTGTCAGCCCAAGGTCCATAGTTGAAATCTGTTCCTTTTCCACAAACAATGTCTAAACCCCAACATGGTGGCAGATCCTGTAATTTGCTGTCTTCATTGTTTGCTTCTCCATCAGTACTTTCCTCTGTCTCCTCTGGTACGAGACCTGTATTATGCAATACAATAACCAGATAGCATGAAAAATGTCTTCATTAAAGTATCCTAATGAGGGCAACAATGTGGCCAAAAGTCCTTAGGATTTTCTGAAGTGCTGCTCACCAATGTCAGGGAAGTGCTGACAACTCCAGAAGTTCAGTCTCTAAAGTATGCTTTTTACCAACATCAGCTTTCTGTTCTACTTACAAACCAAGTTTTGAAACAGAGAATATTAAGTTAAAGTAATTTCTACAGACAATGGAAACAAATAAAAAGGAAGACTTGCTACCACAGACACAGAGTCACTGGTAAAAACTGAAACAGTCATCCAGCAATGATCCAAAATTGCCACCTGACCTACACCAGTACACATCGTTGCTGAACGTGTCACCTTTGTTCAAAATTCAGGCAATAGTTTAAGTGGAGTCAGAGAAAAAGCTTTTGCAAACCAAACAAACTCCTGCAAAATAAAGTGGTAGTATAATGCACTGGATTTAAGGCAAAAAACAAACCTCACAACATTTGATGCATCACAATTGATGCATCAGATAAACATGAAAAAACCCTCAGAAGATCTTGACTAAAAAGTGTCCCCAGTACTGAAGTGCTTTTGAAAGCTCACATCATTTACATCCACAGCTTGTTTCAAGAAGAAAGATTAACTGCTTTCACATTGTACACAGACTTGCAGAAAGCACCTCTGACAGAGTACCTACATCAGTATAAAACTGATAAAAATATACTCACTGATAAAAATGTTATTTCATCTATGGAATTCCTCTGGCCTTTTACATGAAAAAATTCAAAAGTTGAAAACCACCATTAAAAAATGCAGCTCAAAATTTCACTCCCTTCTAAATATGAAAGACATGAACTCTTTCCCATTTGCTTCAATTGAAGTTTTTTTCACATGCAGAAAACATGACCTATGAATTTTGAAGGGTTCATAAGCATACTTCTGAATGCTCTTATTGGCTCTGAAGCATTATACTGACTCAGCACAAAGATTTTTCAGCATTAAAAGAAAAATTAAATGAAGGTACCTGGTTCATCCATATAGTAATAGATATCAACATCATTGGACTGCATTACAACAAAACCTTCACCCATCAGCCTCGGGGGTCTGTGAGGGAGAGAAGTGCAAAGGTACAGGTTAAAAAGCAATGCACTGAGATCAGTCTTTATGAAGTAATCTGCATGAAACATATTAAGCATGATGGAAGAGACTACATAGGTCAGGCTCACTTGTTGCATGTGAGTATTACACACTTAACCATGGAATCATTAATAAAACTGCTGCCTGTCTCATACAAGCCAACAGTGGAGATTCAACGTATGTGGCCAAGAGTCAAGCCTGATGTGACTCCAAGACACCAGGCTTCCTCTGTCCACATGGGTTTTGCCAGCAGCCTGACTGCAGGCAAGAGCCACAGGCTGCCTTATCTGCCAGTCTGGTCACATTGCCAGGGGAGGATGGAACAGACCCAAGTGCCCGGGACACTCATGGTCTGTTGAAATGGAGCTGCCTGTGCAGATTACAAACTTTCTTTCCCTCCGTATCATGCTGTGATTCCCAGGCTGCTAACTCAGGCTAAATGAGCTTCTGATCTGGTCTCAAGTCTACTATCAAAAAGGAAGCCATCACATTGCTAGCCAATGTCTACCCTGATTTGAAACAAGTACTGGAACATTATTTTGTTGTTGTTATTATTACATAAAGTAACTGAAAGTTCAGTTAACTGAAGCATTACCAGGTTCCCTTCCACAAAGACATTTCTCAAGTATTATAAGCCATGACCAAGTATCAAAGTTTTACTTTCAGTGATTGTCTCCATGAAGGGTTTTTCTCTCCTTGTCCTATATTGTTCTTCCACCTGCTAATTGTTTTCTTACTAAAATAGCACACTAAACCAAAGGGACAGGATATAGTCAGTAATTAGACCATTAGTTTAAAAAAAAAACATTTCCCTCAATATAAAAGGATCTAAGTGATAAAATTAACACCCAAAACTTCTTGTAGCACTGTTATACTACCATCCATTCCTTAGTGCTACCACATTAATTTACATAATATTACATTCTGTAGTAGAACAATGGTTATAATGCAAACATTTTATTTTTACTACAAAAGACTTTGCTACTTCTAGAAATTGTTACAGCTTAACCAAAAAAAAATCAAAAAAAACTCACAAAAAAAAAAAACCCAAACAAACGAACAAAAAAACACACACACACAAAAAAAACCTTCAATGACAGAAATACACAGTCTAAGAGTGTGACCTGTCAGAAGCACATTGCCCATTTTACCACAGCTCACATGCATAAAAGAGTGGTAGATACAGAAGAGAGCATATGAATGAACTGCCAGGTGTTCTGGTGTTCCTGACATTACTCCTATGTCCAACACAATCTTTGCTGTTGTCTGACCATACCCTCAGCCAGGCAGGCTGTCAGGCAAGCCTGCACCTTATTTCAGCATGTCATTGCATCACCACAAAGGTCAGACAGCCACAGGGGGAGGTGGCCTAGCAGTGACAGCAAACTGTCCTTACTCCCTGCTGCTCAATCTGGTACCTGCTTTGTTCCGTGAAAACTAAAGCACTATCAGAATTAGAATTACATGGAGTTTTTGAGCAAAGTCTACGTCAAGATAAACAATTTGTCTTAACTCCACACCCTAACAGAAACCACAATTTAGCTGCAGGAAAGGAATAAAGGGAAGTTTTAGGACCTGACAGAACAGCAAAACCCTCATGTCAAACACCCACTGCCATGTCATCTTCGTAACCCTTCCCAGTATACTCCACTTTCTGGAGACCTATGAAATCTTACACTAAACAGAAGTGGAGTGGGACAAAAAACTATCAAGAACCTATCTGGCACCTAAACATCTTTCTCAGTCCTCTTCCTCCAATTCATTAAGTTCATATCTTTATGTGTCTGAATATTTCATCAAACACTTTTCTTTCACACTCTCTGAACTCACTACACTTGTATATAAGTTTCTGCCTGTTCAGTGCAGGTTTTTTATCAAAAAAGGAGTAAGTCCCCTTCCATAGAGTCATGTCTTGTTCCTAATTTTTTGTTTCCCTTTTTAAGAAGAACATGAAAAATGTATAGTAGATGAGTAAAGCAGCTTATAGTTTCACATTATCAAAACATCACAGTGCATAGGAAACAACACAGCAGCCAAGAAAAGCAGTCCTGGGAAACAAAAGGTACTTAACTAGGCCACTAACCCACCAACTTCAGCAAATACATCTTATGACCCTTAGGTGATGGAGGCTGTAGAACACTAGAAACTCCACTACAGACCCTTAGCAGAAAAAAAAAGAAAAAAAAAAATAATGGCACTGAATTATAACAATATTAGAATTAAAATGTATTTCCTTATATCTACCCTAAATTTCCACTTTGATCCTGCTTAGTCACTGCTTTCCAAACTTGTTTAGTTTTCATATGCTTTTCCTAGCAAAGGTTTTGGGGTTTTTTAGGGGTTTTTGTTGTTGTTGTTGGGGTTTTTTGGTTTTGGTTTTTTTCCTTGGGTTTTGGAGGATTTATTTGCAAGAAGTGATGAAAATGTTGAGGTATCTATAATCTGACAGTTTTCAAGGTGGATTTTTGATGTCATTAGTCAGCCTGTTACAAATTGCATCAAGTCACTTAGCTGTTTTTTTGACATGGATTGCCTGCAGGAATTTCTGGAAGTTAAGCTTAATTTTTAAGCCAAAGAAGGGTAAGAGGACAGGCTCTAAAGATTCAAGCATTCCCAGTTTCCAGTGAACTGGGTCATCTGTTGAATCTACTCAGTAAATTAGGTCATGTTTTCTGTACACATGGCATCTTTCAGCCACCAGGAGCTGTAGGGATGGTAACAGCATACGAAGAAAATACTTAGCAGAAGCAGGAGGGAAAGCTAATAGTTTGAGTATCTTAATTCTATTTTGGTTTAATCTTGTTTGTTTTCATTATTAATTGCAGAAATTTCCTTTGTCATCATGTTGGAAGAATAAGATTCTCTAGGCATCCACAGAATGTTATTTGAAGGCATATTGCAGACAGCAGTATTTGGCTGATAAAAATCCAATTAAGGTACAGTCAAATCACGTACAGTTCATTTCCAAGGATCATGATTAATTTTCTGGATATTGCTGCTTCAGAGGTATAAGATTGCTATACACATTGTACATAAACTTACACATACAATTGTGAAAGGATAGCAAACTTTGGGTTTTTTGACCAAATAAAGGCTGTGAAAGACTGAAATTTAGGTTTGTCCAAATTATCTGTTGAATATATATCACTGTAAGCATTAAATAAGATATAGAAAATTATGCCTATTTGTTCATACCATATAAATCAAGAATGTTAACAGAGTATGCACGTAACTGTCTTGCTGGTTAAAGTGTAGTAAAATGAAAATTCTACCACCAAATCATTTTATGCAGGCAGCCTTTATTTTCTTTGACTTTTTACCATTTGGTTTGTTAAAGCCCCACAACCCTGCCTATGCAGAACACATCAATGCACAAGGACCAGCAATGCTGCTTCAGAAGATAAAATGATTTATACTACAGGGACTATTGTGCAACTTTTGCCCATTATTGAAACGTATTTTCCAAACCATTGGCAAATCAGCTCTGTAGAAGTCAACGCCTTAAGCCTTGCATTTATCCTAGTGCTGTCAAAGCCTATGTACAGTGTAGTACCCAAGTGAAGGAAAATAAAATTGAAAGTAGGGCATTAATCACAGAGCAGAAACACACACACACACACAAAAAATTACTGATGAGACAGAAAAACAGTACTTTTCTCCATAAATAAAACAGTTTAAAGATCTAACATTTAAAACCTTTGGAGTGGTAGAACTGCCAATTGTCTAAACACTCCAAGAAAGATGAAGTCATGGAAACACAACCGACATTATTTTCTTCATTTTCTTAAAATAAATAAAAAAAATAACATGGAAACAAAACAAAAAACCGCGAACTTACTCATCATTTTGAAGACCAACATATCTTGGACTTGGGACCAGCATGACTCTAACATTTTCCAGTTTTCCTTTCACAATGTGCATAAACTGATCAAGGTGGCTTGAGGGTGGCTTTGTGGTATACGTCAAAAAAGCATCATCAAAGTTAATACAAAGTGTTTGTGGCTGGTAATGATTCCCAAATGCCAAGCGACCCTAAATCAAAAAGAAAACCCAGTTACTCACTATGCACTGCTCCTTTGTACTTACGCACTGCAGTTTAACCTGCAGTCATATGCACATAAATACCACGGACAAAAATCCTGGGCATAATCTGTGCATATCTAAAAATACTACCTTCTACATTAAACTTTCAATATTTCATCTCCCAGGCTTTTTGGGAGGCAATATCAACTTTTAAGGAACATGTCCAAATCCCCCTATTAAAAGAGACGGGGAAGAAACAAAAAAAGAAGAAAAAAGCCAACACACCCCACATGGTACAACGCGCATTACCTAGCTTAATTATTTGGTGATATTCTTGAAACCATCACAAGTTTAACATACAAGTATTCCCCAAAACAGGGAACATCAGAAACACATTTTAAACAGCACCTGCAGGATTCGTGCCTGTTTCAGGTGATTGCCAGTAGTGTAACTGTAGAACTTTTTTAAAGCATGAAGGGGAACAGAAATTCAAAAAGAACATAAGAGAAAACCAAATGGCAAGCCAGATTTTTAAACATATACTGCTAAATATTTTCATCATTATCAGTGTCTTTCCACTTACCGTGCTCACATTGACTTTAATGACTGGAATAAGTGACCTCCATGAAGAAGAAGGGTCTTGAGATTCTGTTTTTACTTTAACACTATGGGGAAAAAAACAAGTTTTATTATTTTGTCTTGTCTGCAGAAGAACCAACCAACCTTTACTTCTAGAGGTCTTCAGTGCACAGCTGTCAGGGAACACTCCTGCTAGCAGTCTACTGCATAGCCCAGAGCCTGTCACCTGTGCAGCTGTGCCTTGTGTGCTGATGGACTGGGCTGACACAGGCAGAAAACAAGTGTGGCATCTTTAACACAGAGCAACAGTTGAATAAACCTCCCTCAGGAGAACTTGGTCTGACCTAAGTATTTCCAAACCAATCCTTTCAGGTCTTTGGTGTGAGATTTTTCAGTTCCCAAGACCCATGCTACCAATAGGCAGAAGTTCTTCCTGCACCTGTCAATAAGGGTGTAAGATGGAAACAAGGGGATACCTGCTCAGCAGCACAGCCCCATCCAAACTCAGGACTGACAGTGCCCTGCAGCTGCCCCCTTCATAATTTAGTAACACATATTGGCCTGGCCAGCAGCAGTGGAAGAATTCAGGCTCCTTAGATCTTCACTGCTCCTACTGATAAAATAAGTCTGGTGTGATTCTGCCCAGAGAGCCATATTATAGAATGTCTGACCCCACTACACACAAGCCACACAGAACTCCTTACAGATCCACACCATGTTTTCTCAGGTAGCCAGAAAGAGGAATTAAGTAAGAAAAGAAGGCTTGCAGAGCTATAAACAAACATACATCCCTTAAAAGGCTACTTGTGAAATCAGCTCATATTTGAAGGTCAAAAACCAGTTAGTGCTCCCAAAACCATACAGATCCTCACATTTTTTCTATTCTATGCCTTGAGCAGCTATAAATTCTACTGAGCAATATCATTATTATTCTGGAAACATAATCCTCTTTAACACACACTTCCTTTCCACATTGTGCTTCAAACAAATTTTTCAACCTGTCTCTGAGCATTAAACTAGGAGTGTTTAGTTGGTTTTTTTGCATTTTTTAATTATTATGGTAGAAACCCTGAGAAAAGGAAAAAGATTTAGACTGTCAGGCTTGTCAGAGCAATTTCTCTTTCAGCTGTGCTTCAGCCATTTGGCCTCTAAAGCATATGTTAACAAAGGATTACTCAATTAGTTCAGCACTCTGCAGAACAAAGCATCAACAAAATAGCAAAATGAGTAATAATTTACCTTTGAAGATTGGTATGTGTTCTCTGCCTCCCATTTACTTGTGCTTTTTCATCATCTTTCTTTACTGGAATTATTGTGGGATCCAACCCAAATAGTTCTTGAAGTTGTCCATAAAGCTCAGAACGGTTGTACACATGAAATTCAAAGTCGTTCACCATAATATAGAGTCTTGTTTCTGCCTTTGGATCTAATAAAATAGTAGGAAAAGAGATTGTAAATCTATATGAACACTGCTTTGCAATTTTTACAGTTTTTCAAATACACGCATTTTGCAGAAACAACCTACGCAGTAGAGAACAGCTGCTGAAGTATATATAAAAAGCAGTAGAAAAAAATCCTGTAAAATAAATACACTATTCCCAGAAATTCAATAGAACTTGGCAAGTAAGACAATTGTATACAAAATATAAAACCTAAAAAGCATTTCAGCCTTTGGTCACAATTTAAAAGTCCAGGCAGGAGCTGCACAAGATGATAGGTGAAGATTATTCACTCTCATATCTGAAAGAAAAAAAAAAAAAAAGAAAAAGAAAAAAAAGTCTCTCTTGACGCACAGCACAAAAGCCTTGGTGCCAACTTCTGCTTTTCAGCACAGGTATAAGTACTTGAGACCAATTCAGTCTCAAACTGAATGGTTCTCTAGCCAAGGTCTGTGGTAGAGCAATGCTGAACAGGGAAAAAAAAAAAAAATCAAAGACACCACCACCAATAAAAAAAAAAAACAAACAACTTTCTTTTACAGAGAAACAGAAAGCATTAATATGCAAAACAAACATGAAGCATATTCATTTTGCAAAATGGGTCAACATTTTCTTAAATAAAAAAAAATTAAGTTTATTACCAGCTTGAGTCTCTGATACTTAAAAACTAGTTTAACACCTGCTGATGGCATATAGAGCTGTTTCTGACATATTTTGACATACTTTTGCCTTCAGTAGTATGACCTGATTATGTAGTTAATGTGAGGAAAAACTCACAAAATTTCCCCCTAATTAGCCATTTGAAAGAGTGCCCATTACACATGCACTCGAGAGACCTGAGCTGCTCCAAAACCTGATCTGCTCTAAGTCCAACAGACTTTAGAAACCTGAAATACCAATGGCCATTACAGCACTGCCCAACTGCAACTCAGTGGTACAAACTGAAGACATTTCTCACAGACACTGGAAATTGGGAAGTCAGAGTGTACAGCACTGCTGCTGAGGTCAGGGTCAAGAGAAGAAAGGCAGCTGCCCAAAGGTCCAGGTTCAGAGAGAGCTGTTTTAGTGAGTGCCCCCTCCTCTCCTTGCTCACAAACTCCTCTGCCCCCCAGTGTTTTGTGTCTACACAACACGGACCCAACAACAGTAACCCACTTCTTACTCAATGATGAGACATTTCTGTATCATTAGAAAAAGAAGTAGATATATAACAAGTCTCCAGAAAGTACAGACATCACAGTTTTCTTGAACAAGAGACAGAGAAATATGTTGTTGAGTCAGTTTCAGTTCCTTCCTGTTTTCATAAAAGCACTTTCAAATCCCTTCTTTGGTAATGTTAACATGCATCAAGAAGATACAGGCAAAGGATGACATGGACAAAGATTAGGATACACAATTGTTCATCTGGGAGATCTCAGTATCATTAAGAACACAAGTAAATTTAATTTTTCAATTTCCTGCAGGCAAGCATTAGACTTCATTAACTAAATGAAATAATATGCAGTAATTCATTTTGTTAAAGGGACAACTACCTCTTTTTCTGAATAACAAAAAGAAGATTTGATCTCCACACACAAATTTGGTTTCCTAAGATACTTTTGGAACAGGAAAAAAAAAAAAAAAAAAAAAAGCCAGAAGAGACAAGTAAATCTTTATGTCATATAGCTAAATGATTCAAAGAAGTATATAGATAGGTCATGTAAAAGTTGTATCAACATTTGCTGGAATCAAGGTGAATACTGTTGCTAAGGTTTTGACACTTGCCTCCTACAGAGTTTAATCAAGACATATTATTTAAGCAAGTATTTGTATCACACCTAACCGAACAATTCAACATAAATATAACCATGAAATAAAACCTAATGGAAACATGAAAAAAGTTGCTCCAGACAATAAAAAAAAGAGGAATTGATTCTGAAAACCATATTCCCCTTTCAACAGGGGACTTCACAAACAACACTATCTGGTTTTAAAAAACAAAAATATATTATCTGCTGTGGCACCTAAGCCAAGACACCTGGATGTGGCCTATTCACAATATAATCCTCCAACTTCTGTTCCTGAAACATTTCATTTCTCAAATATATGCAAAATCTGCTCTCAAGTCCCAGTATGATATAACCTAAAACTCAGGGCAGAAAGACAACCCACATACTTGGCTTTTTTATTAAGTTCTTTGAACACTGGTCTGACATGCCTGGTACAAATATAGTGCCGTGATGAAAAGGAGGTCAAGCTGAGGAACTTTAAATACAGGTTATCAGTAGTCATTATCCAAACTTTTTCTGGATCAAACTTTTTCTTACATGAGGAATTGTGATCAGGTCTTCACGAGAAGCATCCCAGGTACAGTGCAACCAAGACTAAGAGCAACATTCACTTTAGATTCCAAAGATAGGTATACAATGCATCTGTTCTGATGTATTCTCAAGCACATCCCTTTAACAAAAAAGGTGAATCCCTTTAACCTGAAATGAGTTAAGAGGGAGTTCCCTGATGAAGGTCTCCAAGTATTTTGGGCTCCTTCACCAAACTCCCCTTTGTGCACAAAGATCCTCCCTCCTCTAATACCCTAAATATCTCTTTGAAAAAAAACAGCATAATGCCACATTAGATCTACCCTAACAGGACTTAGTTTGTCATCACTAGGAAAAATCCCATTCCTGTTGCATTTTGTTATTAAGAGTAACCTTCACTTTGGTTACAGAACATTAAAAAAAAAAAAAAAGAAAAAAGAAAAAATCAACAAAACACAGAACATCAACACAACACTCAGACAACAATTGCTTCTGCTTGTATCCAAGTCTTCATGAGACATATTTTTTCCAAGGAAAATACTAAAATATATAATTGTGTTTTTACAAAAATCCGGTGGGGTTTTTGAATTGTTAATATCTCTGATTCAGCCTCCAAGTTTTCCCACAGCAAAATATCAGCTTTACTTTTGCTTTATGAAGAATCTGTAGACTAAAACTAAAACATTAAAAATAAAATTACTTCAGAACATAAGTCTCTCTTTATGAGTTATAAACTTCAGTACAGGGTCTATTATGCTTAGACCACAGATGATAAAGGCTACTATTAAGGTTAGTCTTTTGTCGTAGGGGTTCAAATCCCTGATAATAAATCTGGTATTTATTTCATTGTGTTGTTCCAGTCAGATGGTTAAAAGGACCCACACCTTCTGATGATTCAGTGTGCTTCAGGCACATATTAACAAATCAATTGCATGCATCCAGTTGTGCAAGGGAAGTATTTTTCTGTAAACTTCTGAAACTTGGAAATCTTTCTGAGAAACTTACCATGCTGTTTCTGCTTAGGGTTGTACATCTTCCACCAGCGAAATATGATAAATCCATCTTGAATTCTAAATCAAATAGATCAGACAAAACAGAAGTTAAGAGAACGATAATCAAAAAATCCTATGTACAGATTCATGGCATGTTGCATTATGCAGTGTGGAGACCTGCAGTAGCAGTGGTGTACAAGCAATATTAAAGCAAAAAGCATTACAGCATAAATGACATGGTATATATGCAATTACTGCATTAGCTGAAACTTGTATAAAATCCCATATCATTTGCCTTCCCAAGACTTTCCAAATTTAACTTTAATAATCAAAATGACAACAATTTGCTAGTGTGTGGTTCATGAAACAATTCTCAATTCCAGTAAATGAAAGCTACTTGGCCAAAATCAATTTCCAGATCAAAGAGTGGGAGTGTGAAGGAGGGAAAGACATTAATGAAAAATAGCTCTCCTTCAAACTCTGATGTGTTTTCTTTCACAAATATTGAGGACAAGTAGAATCTTATCCAATACTCACTTCCAACTGATAACACCCAAACAGCAAATGGGCTAACACAAGTATCTAAGAAAGACACATTATTACGACCAAAAGGGTCAGTTTATGTCTAATAAGTATACTTATATTTCTTGTTAATTTTTAAGACAGTATTTTTATATGCATTATTTAGACATGTTCTGTATTTGAAATCACTGTTCAGAAGAGTGACTCCCTAGGAAATCTGTACCTGACAGACATGTCCTCTGTGATGAAATAGATCTCACGAACCATGATTTTTCCAGACAGCACCGAGAATGAGAAGGAGCCTAGTGTGAGAGAAAGGGTTCACAGGATGTCAGCCTGAAGTTGTTGATGCTTTATTTTCTGAGCAGGAGGAATATGGTATTCAGTTATCTGAAACGTGTTTACTGGGTACTTTGAGTTTTCCCTGCCTTTCAGAGAAGGGAAGTCAGAGATTCAGAACACACAAGACAAAGTTCACAGCTCTAAAAGGTGTTTGATTTGGCAGCCCCCAAGAATATAACCAACCCCCAAGACACACCAGTCACTGAGGAACACTGAAGTGCCTTGGAAAGATTGTAAAAGAGTTAGAAAAGCTCCTTTGAACATTTTTAAGTATCAAGCTGTTGTATGCAAGACTGTAATTAGAGAAATAAAGATTCCTGACAATAATTCTTCAAATTTTGAAAGATTATAAAGTTTTCAGTCTAATTATGATTAGATTGCTGTGTTTACAGCAGGAAGAATTAATAAGCATGAAAAAACAAGCAGGTAAAACAATAGCCTGTATTTTTCCTAAGGCTTTTTTCACCTCACAAAAAGTTAAGTTAACCATGATTTCCTTTAAAAAAAATTTTTTTTTAAAATCAATATTACTCAATAGAAGTCAAGCTGTAAATCATGAAATTTAATCACTGTTATGCTCTTACTGCTTAAGTTCATAAAGAATTGGCCATACATTTGACCAGCCATGTCCAGCTGTCTTTACTTTATAGCAACTTCACAGAAATATTTTAATAAAACCCTACAGATCAGGTGTAGCAACCAATAAGTATTTCATCTACATCGCTGTTCAGAAAACTGGATTTGAAAATTATTTGGATTACACTCATTAAATTCTTGAGGGCATAAACCAATTATTGCAGGGTTAATAGATGCAGGAGATGATAGATGGTTGGAGGTTTTTTCTAAGTTTTCACTAAATTCATGATCAATAGTTGCAAAAAAATGTCCAGAAGTAAAATCTCCATCATTCTGGAAAGCAGACAGAGCAAGGCATGGAATAATACATGAAAGAAAATCACAAGTGCAATCAGACTGGTGTAGTGGGACACAGCCCTCTGTGACTCAGCATCAGATATTTTTGTAATGTGGGTGAGCACCCAAGTGATTTGTACTGACCTGTTTTATTAAAAAATGTTTTAAAATATTTTAAAAATTAATGGATTTCAATGCAAATGTTCTAGGCAGTAAAAATTCTACATATCACAGTCCCAGTATGGATTAACATGATTAGTTGTTCTGACAGCTTATTTAGCAAGCAAGGACACTGCCATAGCAGAGATGAGGCTTGAGACTCTGCTGTGCCCCTCTGAGCCTGCTCCAGCAGTTGCTGCCCACACTACAGATGCCCTAAAACGAACCTCAAAGGTGTAGAGGAGTGGGGGGCTGCACCCCTCAACACCAAATTATGAGATATTTCAGAAACAATTCATGCAGGTTCCATGAGGGACTAAGGTCATTCTTCTCCTCCTAGGACTCTAACCATTAAGATTATAGGGCTTTGAAAAAGAGGTAATGAAAAATGTACAGATTTTCAGTACAGAAAATACACAGGATAAACATAAAGTAAACTTGACTTAAAATTAAATGCCCATCAAGTGAACTTTAATATAAAATGAAACTTCAGTGAAAAAGAGGGTGGTTTTCTATCTATATCAAGCATGATACTGAACCTTTTCACTAAATCCACACTGATCATTTTCAAATTACTGTAACGAAGGAATGCCTTGATATTACTTAGCATTTCTAACAAGCTGAGATTAAAAAAAAAAGCAGTAGATACACAGTGGCATTACAGTAATTATAACTTACCAATATGTATGTAGCCATTTTTATATAATCTGTTAAGAACCAATGTTAAAATGAGTCCAATGTTCCGGGAATTATAGTAAGTTAGGTAGATAATCCATCCACAAGACAATATTGTTGCTGTTGAAAGATTAAAACGAATTAAATATTTTGAAGTATGTTGACCTAGATAAAAGCCTTACCTACTGAGACTATAAAGAACAAGAACAATCTTCCTACTGATAGGACATTCTAATGGGTGTTTTCAGAGAGATGGTGTAAAAAAGGTGTAAAGAGATGGGGAGAAAATAGAAAAGGAAACGGGAAGCTCAGAAATGTCGTCCATTCTCCAACATAAGAAAAAAAGAAGTCCTTCTGAAAACCTGCAAAAAGCAACACGTATTTCATTGCATCATCCCTTATCATCCAATAATTTAAATTTTGGGGATTAAATCATAACAGTCATTTATTTTATCAGAAATCATACTGCTTTCTTTCTCCACCTTTCTCCAAAGCATGACCTGGAACTTAAATTTATAGTCTTTCATATCTTAGCCCAGAAAGCAACATTATTATTTTTGAAACTATTTCCTAAGTTGCTATATCCTGGCAGTCCCTGGGTTAACAGAAATCTGTCAACAGTTCAAGGATGGAATTCAATAGGAAAAAAAGGAAATAGCAATCCAATGAGAAACATATAGGTCTGCTAATCCCCACGGTAATTTTTACTTCAGTTGATTAAGAGCTAGTAACCTATTTCTAACTATAAGGGTTCTCAAAGCTTCCAGAAGGACAAACCCAGAAGGAATGGGACTGCCAGGGAAAGGAATACTTCTAACTCATTTCACTGATAATTACCATTCTGTTTCATCCACAGCAGAGTATGACAAAATTAATTTTTGTATTTGAGGTATTTCTACTCATTATACTAACTGAACTTTGTAACAGAACTTTTTAATTTATGTATATGCTTCATACTGAAAACCTTAGATTAATTGTGTCATTAATGGAAAAAGTGAAGTGCAGAAAGTCATACGGGCATGATGCCTTCACTCTGCAGAGAGTTCAGATGCCTAGTCAAAAAAACAAAATCACCAACAAAACAAAAAAACAAAAAACAAAAAAATTACAAAAGCAACCTGTCCTTTAACTGCTCCTTCATTTTTGCAGTGGGATGGTCAACTGCCATGTAACAACACCTGTGCTTTGACGAAAGATGAGGTAGAAGAGAAAGACTTTTGACTTTGTCTTTTCCTTACTGGAAAACTGATCCCATGGGGCAAAAATTCAAGCAGCTCATACACACAGGAGGCAGGTAAGCTGCTTGACACATAAAACACACCAGATCTGTGTGAGTGATTACACAGAAAGAAGACAAGGAAGGCAATGAAAGAAATTGTTCTTAACTTTCACTGAAGGCACACTCCCAGGACAGTGTTCACCTCCCCTCACTTTCAGGTGAGTATGTTACTTGCTGCTGGTCTATCAGTGTAGGGAGAAAGGTGGGATGACTCATATCCAAGTAATAAATTTGGGACCAAAGTTCAACACTTACTACACCTAGCTTCTAAAAACCTAAAGTCAGGAAGGAACCCTCTTAAGGTGACATATGCTGAGAAAAACCAGCAACAAGGGCAGTCTTGAGGCACTACAGTCCTAATCCACTGCCTTTACCACTAGTTTCACCTCTGCCACAAATTGTAGCCTATTCTTTTATCTCCTCTCACCAGATCAGTCTCTGCTGTTAAATGACAGACCACATAAACTCTCAACATCTCTTTATTCTTGATTTTAAAAGCCTCTTCATTGAAACTACATGCAAACTACATTTCAAAAGTTTCATTATACATGATTTTAAGAAATTATTCTAAAATTGAGCAACACCTCTTTGAGAAGCATGTTCATTTCTAGAATTCATCACCTGTTTCACCATTTCCTGCACCATCCCTCACTCCAGGTCCAAGAATGAAGGCTGAAAAGCAGGTATTATCTACCTTTGGAAAAGTCAGAATTCATCACATACTTCTAGCACTCTCATCCAGACCTGAACACCACTTCATTTTTATGAACACATGTTCATAGATTCAGAAAGTAAAAGTACCTACACACAAATCTAACCAACAGCACTAGTGTTACAGAAAAGCCAGCATACCTAAATCAAGCACATTTACAACAGCTCATAACCAAGTATGTGATGATTTGGCTTAAGGGCTTATTGAGGCACGTGATTTAGACCAGAAGTCAAGTCACTAAGCACTTTATATCACTTTATACGGTATTCAAGCTATACCATATAAAATGGCGTATCAGTATAATGAAGTTGTTGTATACGCCTGCCATGCATTACAATGCTAATCCTTTGTTATGGTATAACAATGATCAACAGATTACTCTGATGCTATTTCTTTTCTTTCTGAATTATTTAAGTAGCCTTGTTATACCTTACCAGACAGCTATATGACAAATGAAACCTATTTCCAATGTTCTGACATAATTTGGTAAGAAATTAAATATTGGTATGACAGCATTTAGAGAAGGCACACAGACAAAAACATTTAACAAAAAAGATTAGATTCACCTTACCTACTAACAACCAAACAACGTTGGAGTCGTGTTCTGTGAGGAAGTCTTCCAACTGTGTGATACTTGGGACAAAGCTATCGTTTTTCCTTTGATCCATTGCTAAGTTGTTTTTACTGGTTTTGCTCCAGCACCTATAGAACTGAAGAGGAAAAAACAACCAAAAAAACACCCACTAAAATTAGTAACAAGTCCAGTATAGTTTAAAGAAAAATAAGTACATACCATGTTAAATAATCTCTAGCAGTCTGTTTCACACAAGTACCAATTTACTTGGCTTATTCCTTCAATAGCATCTTAACATCTTCCTTATTCTCAGCTACCCTTTCTTCTACTCTAGAGCTCCAAAAACACTTCCACCCATCTCTGCTGAAATGGGCAGCTTCCAGGCACCTGCCTCCCTAGAACAACTCTTATATCAACAAAATGCCAAACTACACTCTCCAGATTTATGACCCTAAATGCTCTGTACAGCATACAATAGCAAAGAAATTTACAAAAACATTGAACCACAGCAGTACCTCAAAGGTAAATGAACATGCAAGTAAGCCTCCTAACATTCAAAAAAGGAATACAAAACAAGACTGGACCCCTGCCTGCATGGCAAAGCTGAAGGAGACTCTTTCAGGAGCTATGGAACATTCCCATAACCTCCTAATCCATCAGTTCTGCTTAAGGATGAATTGCCATCAACTTACAAAAAGTGACTACATAGTGTCTGTTCTAGAGAAAAAATCCAGTCCTTCTCATATTACTTATTCAAATCACCTATAAATCACTTTGCAACCGGGTTATATTAATTAAGTATGATTAGCAGGGAGTAGCTCAACTCAGTAACATCTTCAATTACACAACAGTATTTTGCTTGCATTAGATTCATGTGAAGTTTTCTAACTTTGATATTAGCTGTCAAGCATTCTTAAAAGAAGCTAAGCATCAACTCTGCTTTTTAAAAAAAAAAAAAACAAACCACCACAACAAAACCAAAACACTTTCAGATCCTGGTAGCCTGACTTCCTAGCAGTATCCAACGTTACAAATATCTTTAAAATTTTTTTTAAATGAGGTTATTTCTTTTCTTTATGAAGTGCCTGATGTTGTCAGTCAAAAGCTCTAGAACAGAAAACTAAGTTGGAAAGACCTTAGTTTTTGAGCAGCATTTCATCTTCAGAGTAATCAGTAATTAGAAGTGTTAGCAAGAAAACTAACAATATATCCAGGTTTTCCTGTAATATCCACACTGCCTCTCACTCATAACTTGAGTGGCCAAGTGCAGGTAGCTGAGAGGTGTTGCAGGATTTAAATCTCTGGGTACAGTACATACAGCATGGAAGGCATCATCTGCTTCCTAATGCAAGTTGACATGTGGGTTTTTTTATTAAGGTACTGTGAATGTCTTAAAGCAAATCACAGTGCCATTATGTGATTTAATTTGTTGTTCTAACAGCCTTCTAAAACAAGGGCTTCTTTTAAGTGTGTGTGTGCGTGTGATGGTTATTATTCCTCTTTGTAGGGAAACTAAGTTAGTAGCTTCTTTATCATCACTACTGGAAGTGATGTCTGGTGTATTGGTATTGGATTTTTTTGTTGTTTGGTTCTGTTTATTACTTTCATGTTCTTTCCTCCTCATTAATTCCCTCTTACAGTAAACGTAACAAACAAATTGTTAGCACTTATTCTTTGGACTCCCATTTTAGTTCAAAACATAGGCTTTTAGTTCAATGTACTGTGTATACCCAAAGGCAGGGAAGAAATAAGTGCAATAAGGGCAGGGGTTTTTCATCTTTTTCCTCATTTTTGTTTCAAGTTATGAGTGAGAGGTAGTGTGGATATTACAGGAAAAACTAGATATATTGTTAGTTTTCTTGCTAACACTTCTAATTACTGATTATTCTGAAGATGTAATGCTGCTCAAAAACTAAGGTCTTCCCAACTAAGTTTTCTGTTCTAGAGCTCTTGACTGAGAGGATTAATTCCTGCAAAACATTAACTGTGTTGTACTTTCCAGGAACACTGACTCAAAGGTTGATGAGCCTGTAGTTTATATTTATGTTGCTACTGTATTCTTCTGAAGTACAAATACACTATCCAAATCTTAAAGAACTAGGTTTGGAGTCTGAATCTTACTATTGACACAAAAAAGAAAGCACACCAAAGAGGAGGAGAAACCCTGAACCTCACATTTAGCTCTCTGCGCTTATTGGCACCATTTTCCTCAGTTCTCTGTTACAGTTTACGTGATGAGCTCACTCAAAATGGCGGAAAACCATTCAAAACCATGACAAGTGATTTGGTTAACTTGCCTTCCCCTCTGCTTTTTTTTGTTTTTTGTTTTTTTCCTAAGCACACCTTTACTATTCAGTATGTCATTTGTGGCTCTCATTAACCATAATTGTTCATACATGCAAAAAGTATTAGCTTTCTCCTGGGAGGAGGACAGGAGAAGAGAAAGATTCTGTGGAACTCAAATGACAGAATCCCAATACTTGTATTTATCTTCACAGCAGTCCTTTAAAACATCATGTGGTCTTTCTTCTGCAAATGAGATGTCCAGAGCAAGGAGACTTAAAGGCTAAACACTCTATATATGATGCCCCAACTCAAACACTTGGGGTCTGCTTTTCAGGTTGTGTATGTTTAGAGCACTTGGCATGTTCAAAGCAGACAGCAGACTGTCTTGAAGATGTGAGGGTTCAATAGTGTTGAGGATTTGCTCTTCCTGGTCAGACAGGCATTCTTTATAGCAGAAACACACAGTTAACACACTTTAAAAAATTATTTTTAATTACTTTTGTCACACATTAATCCATTTTTCTCAGTAGTAAGATGATGCAAGGGATGTTACAATCCTGAAGGATGTGCTTCGTTTGCAGCCTGCTTCCAGCATTCCAAACTTGATCTAATTTTCACAGCAAATATTCTACTGACAAGATGCACACAGCAATTCTGCCCTCAAACACATTGCATCCTCTTTGTACCTTATACCCAAATAAAAAGTAACTCTTCTTTTTTTAAGCAAAGTAGTAAAACTCAGGCCTATTTTCTTGCCCTCTGCTATTGCTTCAGGTAACAACAGCAGTAAACTGTAAACAAACTAAACAACTGCTCTAATTATACTGGTGAAATCTTGCTACAACCTTCTGCGGAAACAGCTGAGCTGAAACCACAGCACAGAAGCACAAACCCTAACAACAGAACCTAGAGGATTCTGTTCTCAGTAGAACAGAAATACAGTAGAAATAAACAAGAACTCTTCTTATGTACACACATGTATAAAAAAATATATTCCTTTTTGGGTTTGATCTCAACAACAAGGCAATGGCTTTTTTTCCCCTCCCTTTTTAAAATCTGAACTGCTGCATTGTACCTATAACTTTTTTTTCAGAACTACTTCCTTTAAATTTCTTCTCTGACACATGACCACAATTTGGGCCATAAAGCAAACTAAAAATGAGTTTCACAGCTACATATACCATCATCCTTAGTGAACTACATCTAGGTCTTCATTAGCATCTGCCCCAGTCCACAGCCAGCCCATGGATTTTGGTGGAGCAACAAGTGCTCTAAAAAGTTATGAAGAAGATAAGAGGTTAGTAGGAAAAGGCAGAATATCTCAACAGGACTATAAACACAGGATAACTCTGCAAACTGCTAGCACCAAGCAGTCAACTTTTGCCTACTTCCCACGAGACAAAATGATGCAAAAGGACAATTACCAGAGAGCAGCTGATGCACATTTCACATGCCAAAGTTTTCTAACAGCATTCCCAAAAGCAGTGACTTACTTAAGCTTGTCACACACAGGAGGATGAGAGCCCTCTCTAGAGAAGTCCTGGAGGTGCAGGTACCTTCCCCCAATCAACCCAAGGCAATCCATGACCAAAATCTACTCATTTATGAACACTGTCAAATTGTGCATATTAAGTTCATGATACTAAGCAAGTAACTTCAAACATCTGTTTAGAAAACTGCATAATTAGGCCTTAAACCCAATTTTTATCAAATATTGTTTGAATAACTTATTAACACATTTTCACAAGAGGGCCACTCCCTCATATACTTCAGTTTTTCTCCCCAGATGCCAAAATTTCTGTCCCAACTGTTGATCTGGTCATTATGTTTTACACATTAAAAACTGCAAAAAAAGACTGCATTACTACAATTAATAAAAGCCAAAAAAAGTATAATTAACTAATTAAATTATACAACAGAAGAACTGCCATGGCAGCAATTATACACATAGATATATCTGTTGCAGTTAACTCTGGAAGTTTCCATAAAGTTCAGTGAAGGCTGCTGTGGAGGTGTTTCTTAAGATGGGAAACAAATCCAGATATAGTTTATATCTGGGATATTTGCTACATGTGAACATTAAAATTGTCCTCCACCCTATCAACTTTTAAGAGCACATGAAATTAATAAATTACATCAGAATCTTTTTTGTTGACAATGTGAAATGCATTCTGTGTTAAGTGTGTGTGTGTGTGTGTGTGTGTGTGTGTGTGTGTGTCTCTGTGTGGGTGTGTGGGTGTGTGCTTCTGTGTGTGCCTCCCTGGGTGTGTGGGTGTGTCTCAGACCCCGTCAGGGCCGCAGGTGCTGGCAGTCACCTCTCACCAGCCAGGGAAAGGAAAAACGAAACTTTCCTCACAGACCAAACAAAACTGGAAGCACCTCAACTCCTGGCCACTGACCTGATGCTTTCTGCAGGGCGTAACCCTACAAAAGACACATGCAATGGGGGAAAAGACAAACCAAAAACCCAACCAGAAACCCGTGAAACCGAGTTCCTCACGCACCGCTTCCACGGAGAGCGGCGGGGCCCGGCGGGGCAGGGGGAGGCCCGCCCGTTCCGGTCACTCATCCGCCCGCCTGTCCGAAGGCAGCAGCACGCGGGGACTCCGCTTCCTCAGGACTGGCGAGCGCGAGGCGAGGCGCTGGCCCCCCCGACCCCTTCCCCGGCCCGACCCGCGCCCCACTCCTCAGAACCCTTTCCCCGGCCCAGTGGAGTCCCGTGCCGGCTCCACGGGACTGCCGGGCAGCACCCAGCTCCTCTCAGAGCCGCTCCGCGGGAGAGCTGCTTTCGCCCTCACAGAGGCCGCCGGCGACGCGGCCTGAGAGGCCCAGAGACAGCGGCGGGGCCGACCCCTCCGCACCACCCCGGTGGCTCCACAGCGGGCCGAGCCCGCCTCGGCCCCACTTGCCGCGAACCACCACCGCCGACCCCCGCACTTACGCCATCGCCCTCCGCGACAGCTTCACCACAGATCCGGAAGCGCCGGCGACAGCGGCGGCTGCCCAGGCCCTCCGGTACCTCACGGCGACGGCCAGGCAGGGCCGCCCCGCCCACAGCGCCGCCGGAGCCAACGGCGAGACGCCACCGGCCGGCGGGGCCAATGGTACGGGCGGCGGCTCCCAGAGGGGGCGGGAAAAAGGGGCAGCACCACCAATCGCAATGGGCGGCGGCCACGGGTGTGTGCGCGGGAAGGGCGGGGCGGGGCGGGGCGGGGCGGCCTCTCCCGTCCCCTCACAGCGGGAGCGGGGGGGTGCGGGGGGGGCGGCAGAGGCATCGCGCGTGCGCAGGCGGAGGCGCAGCTGAGAGGGGCGTGGGTGCCACCGGGAGCCGGGGTTTGGCGTCGTGGGTTCGGTGCAGGTACTGGTACACGCAGGTCCTCATTTGCAGTCTCTCCGGCCGTTCCTACACCTGAAGGACGTGTCCGCCGCCGGCACAGCCACGTTTGAAGCGTCCCGTGAGGTGAATCGCTGCCGTGCGGTCTCCCGCCGCTGAGCACAGGCCCTGGGGCTGAGGGCCCGGTCGATCCCCAGCACATACCACCTCCGGTCGGGCAGACTGCCATCATTTCTTACTTGGGAAGCACTGAAGTGTTTTGCTTCCCCAGGAGCTGGGCTGCCCTGTGTCCCGGTTCCTCTCTGCTGTTTCCTCCGATGCAGGGGGACAAAACTCGACCCTGAAGGATAGACAGACACGAAGGTGATTGTCAGGTTTTTTAAGCACATGCAGGGCTGTGACTTGACTGCCAGGTGTCGCAAAACAGGATAAACGCAGAGATTCCTTTAAAACCACCCAGGTGTGCATCCTGCACACTTTTGAGTAGTGGATGGGATGTAACTGGAACAGTAACTGAGCATCTGTGTCTCTCTGAACCTCTGTCCCCATAGTACTTACACGCTTGGGATTTGTACTAGATCTGAGGAAGCATTTCTTTACTGAGAGAGTAGTCATGTGCTGGAATGGGCTGCCCAGGGAGGCTGTGGAGTCACCATCCCTGGAGGTATTAAAAAACCATGTAGCTGAAGTGCTTCAGGACATGCCCTAGTGAGATGGTGGTGATGCTGTGTGTGGTTTGTGTGTTCTGCACTGATGGTTGGATGCAGTGCTCTTAGACATCCTTTCCAACCACGACAATTCTGTGATTCTGTGATTTCTTGAAGCCAAAGTGAAACTGAGCCCTGCAGGGCAAAGGACTTGTGGCTCCTCTTTGCAAGTCTCATGTTTTTGCCTCCTAACCCCACGTTGTCTCAAGCAGACCACACAGAGAGCTCCTTGCAGAGCTTTCAGCTGGACTGGCAAACTGCACGCTGATGCCACTCACTGCACAAGGGCATGGATACCCCATGGCACTTGGCATGAGCTCTCAACCTGGCACAGAAAGAGGGCAGTGGGATTATCCCTTAAGCAGCATTGTAATCTTGCAGTGCTGCAAACCAGGGGCAAACCCTCACCCTGGCATCCTGAGCAGTGGTGACTTGGTTCCAAACAGCTTCAGGCATCCTCCACCCAGCAGATGAACTACCATCAAAGCAAGTGTTATCTAGCGAGGTTTATATTTCATGTTTTTTGTTACATTCTCATCATACTAAGCATAGTTAGAAAAATATTATTTAAATACTTCTGGTTTTCATAGTGAAGACCCCCTTTCCACCTCATTCCCTGCTGTTGCTGGAGCCATGCACTCCAGTGATGCTCTGACCTGCTACGCCAAGGGGATGGATACTCAGGGTCTCAGGAGGCTCTTCCAAATGTTTTTATCCACATGATGTCTAAAGGCTTTAATGAGGACCATGCAGCTAAGTCACATGAAGAAATTTCAGCTCAAAACTAGCACTAGAGCTAGGAGAAGGTGGGCCTTTGCATGTTGTAAGAGATGGAAAGAAAAGCTTGAATGCTGATACAGGCCTGGGTAGAAACCTGAAACATGAGTTAACACAAGGAAAAATATTTACCCCTCTAGACTTTGAACCTATTTGTTTCATAAAGGGCACTAATATTTACCTTCTCTGAAAAAGAAACCTGCACTTTTTTCTCAAGAAAATATTTTCATTTTTGAACAGGCCATGCTAGATTTATTTTTATCAATTACAGGGCAGAATGTGTCCCAGAACAACCAAAATAAGGCAGAGGGAGAAATTGTTTCAGTTCTTATTGTGGTACCACAATTTAAAGCTAGCAGGACTGATATAGGAAAGCCAAGATAGCTGAAATTCTGAGCATTACCACAGTTCCAGTGGTAGCAAGGAAATTCAGAGACTTTGAGTCTACTTGTGCAACAGATAAAATCAAGAACAGAAGTTATTCCAGACAGTATTTTTACAAAAGGCCAGCTTAGTCCAAGATGCTGCTGTGTGTATATAAAACATTAGTACGTGTGTGTATTTGTGGTGTGCACTCTAACAGCCTGCTTCACTTTGCCTTATAGCAGCCAGCAGCACTGTGGTTTTAAATGCTTTCAGTCCATTTCTGTGCTAATGCAGTCGTAGTAAGTAGTATTTCCAAAACAAAGAGTAATTTTAGCACTGAGTGGCAACAGTTTTTTATCATTTTAAGGTTCGTATATGTTCAGTTTTCAGATTCTTTTTTTACACCTGAGAGTTATTTTGTCAGCATCGTTTGGCTTGGTCTGACCAAATTTGGTCTTTGCAGGCTCTCAGAGGACCTCTCCTATGGATGATTTCCGTGGCTCACTGTGGCACAGAGTTTTGGGTGCTGGGATATTGTTTTTTATGTGAGCACTTGGTGTTACATGGAGGTTCCTGACCCTATGAGCACAGTTCCTGGGAGGCTGGGATGTTGAGATTGATTGCCTGCTGCTTTTTTGAAGATTGCTTTTTTTTTTTTTTTTTTTTTTTATGTTTATCTGTGTTGCTGATTTCTATCACCAGCTTCATTCCTTCCATTGCCTCCCGTGACCTTTTGGGGGAGTGTCCACAGTTTAGCTCCCATTTCCCTCCTGCTTTCTTCTCCTTCTCTCTCATCTTAAAAGAGTTTTCCCTTCACTTTCTTCCATTTAAGTAATCATGCTGGTTTGCTTCTTTCAGCTCTTTTGTACACCGTTGCCAGACAATAAAATGTACTTGGCATCTGAAATTTATTTATAGACATTACTTTTTAAAGGCAGCAAAAAAATTTAACATAAACAAAACCACTTGGGTAACAAGAGAAAAGAGTTGATTAACCTGCTTTTTCCTTCTGTAGTCCGGGTGATGATTTAGATGTGAAGGGCTAAGAAAGCCTCTTCCAACACAGTGAAGGTGTCTCAAGATTAGCAGAGAAGATACAGTGCACTTTTATATGATCCAGTACATTTAAGGTGGAGTGCCATAGTGACTGTCACATATAGATTCACATTTTATGGGGAGGGGGGGGCTAAGTCAGGGGTTTCTTTCAGTCCTGACTGCTCTCTAACATACCAGGCTCATTTGCCTTTTGTGGTGGAGGTGGCAACTTCCGATGGCATTATGTACATGCACACAGCACAGAGGGCTGAATGCTGTCCCTGGGGTATGACTTTCCAAGCTTGCCCAAGTTTTTCTCATGGTCTAGAAAACAGAGAATAGTTCATTCTTAACTCTTTGCAGTGGATGATGTTGCACCCTTAGTTATCAACACAGGAATTGAAAGTAGATTTTATAAATCTTGTCCCATCATGTAATTTTCAAGTTAAGGAAAATTATAACCCTGGCCTCTATGGTCTAAATTATTTCACTTTTTCCTCAGAATAATTATTTTTGTGTATAAAGCTCCAAGTCTTGCTTTCTAAGGAAAGAGTAGTTGCGTAAAAGCATCATCTTTAAGTTACTTGTACCTCTGTTTTGCAGTGGAATCTAAGTCTTGTTCTAAAAGCTCCCAAGCCTTTTGATTTATATATTTTATCTGTGGATGATACCAACCAAGGATCAAAGCCAAGCTGATGTTGAGGCTGCCAGAATTTATTTATACAGAACCAGAAACAGCTGGGTACATGACACTATTTAACAAAAGAAAAAATGGGACCAGGAACATCTGCACTCATTTCCCAGACTTCTACTACTTACCTTGTTGGAGCAGCTGGGTACTCCTGGTGTTTTCCAGGGAAACAGAACAGTTGCTGAACAGTCCCATCCAACATTACCTGGATATTTGCTGATACAACCCCTCCAAGAGTAAGGCCTGGGCACACCAGTGTGCCACCTCCAGGAACGTGGCAGAAAGCCTCCCATACCAGGCAGTGCAAGAGGAGGCAAGGCCCCGGTCCCAGATGAGACCACAGAAGCTTGAGCCTTCCCTTCCTGCTGCTGCTCCTGTCCTCACCCTGTCTTCCATCACCATGCTTCATCTCCACCCCCTAAAGCAACCACACTCCTGCAACAGCCCCCTGACAGTCTAGGTAAGCAGAATCAGGATTTTACCTGAATCAGAAGCTGATTCACCAGCATTGGCTACTTTATGAGTCAATTCATTTAATCCGGGAAGAGTAAAGAGCCCCTTTGTAGTCTTCATCAGATTGAAAAATCCTTGTCAGTCAATCCTCTCGCAGGGAGCTCTGTGGCAAAATTCTTAGGGAATTGCTTTCCTGGTGCTGTGTTCAGTATCATGGGAGTCTGCAATGTAGACACGGACATCTCACACCTTGGGCTTGGTGGACCAAGAGCAGCACAAAAAAAACCACTCTGAATTTAAAATATATTTCTCCCAGCTCTGAGAAAATTATCACAAATAAATAGAAAAAAGCATGTTACTGCTGATCTGTGTTTTTATGAAACTAAATTCACTCTTCAGTTGTGCTTCATCGAGTGTTTTGAAATTGCTGGAGCTGTGAGTATAAATGGAAGTACATTTGGAAGTTGATTTACAATTTCTCTAAATAACTTCAGTGTTTACTGTAAGAGTTCATTCTAGATTACATTAAAAACAAGCACTGATCCTAGACACAAATAAATATAAATACTCCTTATGCATGATATTTGTGACACTGCAAAAACTCACTAGAACACAAGCTAGAGGCCAGTAGCTGATGGATCAACAACACTCATCCTTTAGCTCAGTTGCAAAATCTGAAATTCTTTGGTTCTTTTCATCTGAAGATAAAATCACAGACACTCAGTTCAGAAAACAATATTCATAATACATATTAAGTACATAATTTGCCAGAGCTGGAAGACATTTATTATCAATTACAGATTTGATTTATGCTATACTTGACTTTTCAGTACTCACAGTGTTGTCTTAGCTTTCAAAGTCCAAGGAGCTTCACTGAATGTTGGTCTTTCAGTGGAAGTTTTCTGTCTCCTGGTGTTTCCAAAAACTGATTCCCAAACAGGTTCCTCCTGAGCTGGGAAAATTCCTCCTTGGTCTGAGAGTAAGTTAGTGGTGTCTGGATCTGTATACTCAGATCTTACATGAATATAGGAAAAATAGAGAAGAATCAAGGTATTCTTCATTAAATCCCTCAATAAAATGTAAATGACAATATAATTTACCCTACACAAAGGATATACTGTCATACTCCTCTCATGCAACATAGTTTTCACTTTGATTAGCAGTCAGAATCGTATATTAAAATCACTAACACAACATGTTAGCTTTTATTTTGCTTTTTCCAAAAGTTTTATAAACCTTTTCCTTGTGATATGAATAATGAATGTGATTGTAAATCAGCACTGATAATAACACTGCATTTCACAGCAGGTGCTGTTTAGCCAAATTTGTAGGAAAGATCTCGCATATCTCCTTCAGACCTCTTGCATACAGATTAACTTGTGAGGAAACTGGCATCAAACAACATAAAATGAATGCTGATTTCAGCAGGCTCAGGGCTTAGCTTGTAGAAGCCAGAAGCTTTTACCAACAACTTGTTAAAATTCATCTATCAGAACTGGTTTCAGATGGCACTAAAAATTTTGGAAAATGCCAGGTGGAAACAAGCAAACAGGTAAGGATCTCATGAGGTGCCATCACTGTGTCCTGACAATTACAAACACATCCTTGAGTTGCCTTATGTTGCCCCTGCACATGCTTTTTTACAAAATCCTTCACTTACTATTTTAAAAACCCATCTTTCTTGCCCATATCCCACATCAATCACTAAATAAAGCTTAATTGTGTTACCACTTCCTTTTTTTGGTATGGATTCTTTGGGTATGGATTATAACTTCCTTACTATCAGGGAAATTGTTGCTATTAAGGAAGTTGTTACAGTCCCAGAGATTTCCTTTACACTAATGTGTTTTCCGGTGACCTGTTCCTCAGACCTGTTAAAAACCCGTGCCTGGCTTTGGGTGTGTGTTTGGAAGCCTCAAAGGATCCCAGGCAGCCTTCTTGCTCTCTGATGTGACCTCAGTGCCACAACATGCACAACAGGTAACAGCAATATCAGCACTGCAAAGCTGCATCTTTTGTCTTTTTCTCCCCATTTTGTTTCTGCGTACGGATTTATGCTGCCTTTTATTGAGTGCCTACAGGCCTGCAAAATAATTGTCAGTCTGGTAACAACAAGCAGTTATGTCCATTCCTTCAGCATTTACATCTTCTAGCTGTACAATGTCACTTTATTAACAACACAAGACAATATGGTGTTCTGTTGGTAATAAATGTCATCAGATCGCAGGTTAGCTTTAGTTTTTGTTCTTAATTTTTTCTTTCAGTTATTCCTGCTCTCAGAAGAAGTGGATTGTACTGAAACACCCTATTAGAAGACTTTTTGTGCTAGATGTATAGGCAAATTGTGTAAGCTTTTTGTCTAACCAATCTAAAAGCTATTTTGAACATACAATAGGAAGTATTTACCAAGTATGGTTTCTTTTTTAAACAGGAGACCCCATTTCTGGCCCTTCTAGTTCCCTAGAAGAATGAACTGGCACACAGCAAGTGGGTGTAATGCTGTGTTGCCAGAGAAAGTGGTGAAAGCACAGTCCTTTTGGTGGTTCATGACTATTTTTAACTTTAATTTCGTTTGTAATTATTTCCTTTCCTGGATTCATAGATCTGCAGTAGCCTGTTATATAAATCTCATCTATCCCATGTTACAAATAATTTTGGCTTAGATTCTGTGTCTTTCACTCTCTGGAAATTCCCACAGGCTTAAAGTTTGGGTGTAGAAAGGCACATGCAGGATGTCACACCATGTTTAATAGTAGCTCTGTACTACAAGCCTTTTGTAATGTCAAATACCCACCTACATTTCTTTTAACCTCCTCTAGTGTTTTTGTTGCAGAAGCTGCTTTTCACTTGCAGCCTCGATGACTGCTGTGTAGTAGGATAATACTGAGACTTTGTGGGAGTTTATTCCTTTCATTACTTGCTCAATTTTTGGTTAAAAAAAAAAACAACAGGGTGGGGAATCCAGCAGTGAATTTTTCATGCACAAGTGCAACCTGCATTTTAAGGAGTGATGTAATTGCACAGCTGGGGGAATAATGGAGCTTAAGTGCAGTTTTTAAGAAGATCATTTAGAAGTGAAAGAAGAGACAGGAAAAAGTCAAACGTGCTGGGGGAAAAAAATTATTTGCTTAACAACAGTAATTGTGGCACAGAAAACCAGACCAAAAGCTCTCAAAATTGTGCTCATGGAGAGCTATGTAACACAGGAGGCAATGACTAGTCAGCTGTGCAAAAATATATCAATGCAACTTACCCACATTCAGCTCTTGAAATGCTGGTGCCCTGTGTGTCCAAGGGCTCTGGAAGTTGCCCAGGAGCTCCTTTGACACATTACACATCTGTAATGTCATCAGTTTCCAATCTTTTGGGGATAGTATTGTGCAGTTACCACAACACCACAGGGGTGACAACACCCATCAAGTGCAGTGCCTGCTCCTATGAGAAAGTCAAGTGACTGCTGTACAGGTATTTTCCACATCTTCTGAGAGTCTTCCAGGATAAACAGGAAAAATATAGATGAAGCACTGACAAAGCTGTAAGGGCAGTGTCTTATTTCACAGTAGATACCTCCACGTGTAAAGGCTATAGTGTTGTATTGAAAAGTTACTCATCTTACCTTCCAGGCTTCCAACACTTAAGCAAGGTGACTTTAAAAATGTTAATAAAAAAAACTAGCAGTAGAAAGAGGAGAGGAGCCATTTCAAGACTTACTGCTGTCAGGGAATTAAGTAATGAGGAGTCAGGATCAGCTGCAGAGCTCTGACCCACAGAAAACTGCTGAGTTCTCACTTCAGAGTCTGACCCAGCAGAACCCCATCCAGAGAGAGCAGAGCAGCACGTGCAAGCCTTGGCCTTGTTCTCTGTGCAAATGCTGAAAGTTTTGACCGTGGCATCCATGGGTTCCTTACTTGAAATTCTTTAGCAACTGGTCTTCTGCTAAATTGACAGTATTCCTTTGACCATAATAGTAATTGCTATTGCAGACCTAACAAAAAAGGAACTGCTTACTTTAGCACTCGTGTTTACACACACACACACACACAAAAAGCACCAAAAAAACAAACAAAAAAACCCTAAAAAACCCCAAAACCTACTCTCTTGTGAGTACTCCATTGTGGGTACTGACTTAGTATTTCAATCTAGAATGAAAATGTTCATCAGTCTACAGTCAGCTCTTGCTGTCAGGGAGCAGCCCTGTGGCATCTCAAGATCCAATGGTGTCCTCTAGATGTATTTCTCTTCATCACTGTCACTCAGAGGCCAACATCTGTCTCACTACAACCTCTGTTCAGGTAATTGTAGAGAGCAAGGAGGTCTCTCCTCAGCCTCCCTTGCTCCAAGCTGAACATCCCCAGTTCCCTCAGCCTGTCCTCATAAGATCTGTTCTTCAGACCCCTAATTATCCCCTTCTCTGCACCCTCTCAGCACCTCAAGGTCTTACACAGCAGTGCCCAAAACTCCACACAGTACACATGGTGCAGCCTTACTAAGGTTATCATCTATTCTTTTACCTATGTTCTGTGCTAGACTTTTAAGAAAGTATTGGCAATGTTCTGAGCTGTGAAAGTTCTTCCTCAGCCCTTCTGACTCACTTCCAGCAGCAGAGTAACATCTACAACCTTCTGTTCAGCCAAGAACTTCCTGAGGACTTGGTAATAGCTTTACAGTTACCCTGTTCTCCTAAGAGACATGCAGTGTTGAATTGAATGTGCTTTTTTTATCTTTGCATGTGCAGTGCTAAGTGGCACACTCAGAAAAAATAATTTGCATGGTTTCATTGACTGTTTCATTAAGAGCTTTCAAAATGAATCCCAGAATCAGTAGACCTACATTGCCCCAAACATCAGCTTCACACTTACCAAGCACTGAGATGCTTGTTCTGTAAAGTCTTTGGCTTTATCCAGGTGGATAAGGAGTCTTCACAGCAACTGTTACTGATATTGATAGCACTTTTTATAGACTCAGATACAAAATCATGTTTAAATTGAAGAATGACACTCCAATCCTTACTTGTATGCTTAATGCCTATCACTATAATTTCTTCTGCAAAACTGTGACTCTTTTCTCAGTAGATATAAATAGAACTGGCCACAGTTCTATTGCAGAATAACTGAAGATTCGTGATAAGCTCACATTAGCAGTATCAGTAGGTAAGCAGATCAGCTGGCACTTTTGTGCTCCCAAACAGCATGTGGCCCCGAGATACTGTTATCTGGAACTGAGCTCTCCTGCCTGAGAACTTACCATGGTCTGGCCTTGAGAGCAACACACCACAGAAAGCACATGGTTTAAGAGGCATTGTTTGCTTCCCCTTCCCTGTTGCTGGTTTGTAAGTTCTTCTCATTGCTCCTGCCTTTCACAGGACCACACAGAGCAGCAGCCCACGGAGCATGTCACCAACAGGGGCACAGGTTTGTAGGGACTCCAAGCTCAGCTTGCACCAGTGTACAATGGTAGCTCAGGTGCTGCAGAGGTCTGCTCCCTCCCAGCCTGCACTCACTGTATGGATATCCCCAGGAAAGCTTTTTATCATCACTTCAGGGGAGGCATATCTTACTTATTATATTTATAGTTTTACCTACTATGGAACATGAGCAGTTTTTCTTCCACCTAAAGCTTTACTTTTTTCCATCTAACGAGGCCTGCTTTTCCTGACTGTGTCGTGGAGGTTCAGCTTATTTTCTCTGAAGCCCATAAAAGAGAAAATCACATGCAGAGTCCCTCATTTGCTATACCCTGGAACTTCTGAATTTTCTGGCCTTTTTTAGAATAGATCTGTTAGTTAGTGCAAGTTCAGAGCAAAGAACTACAGTGACAAAAAAAGAACAACATTTTTCCACATGTGTAAACTTCTCCTAAGTTAATTACCAGTTTAAATTTAAAGAAGGAGGCCAAATCGTCTGTTGTTGTTCTTATTGAACTGCATACAAGACTGAATTGTATTATGGTACAAAAGGAAAGAATTTGTCATCATTAACTGTAATGTTTTCGGGAAGGAGGTTAGATAGGAGACTTAGCATCATTAGAGGTTTTTATCTAAAGATTTCCTGCCTCAAGTAATTGTTCTGAAGAAGTAAACACAGAGACATTATGTCATTAATTCTCTTTAATGAAAGTCTGTGGCAAGTGTTTTTTGTAGGCTCATTTGAAGAATTTTAACAAAATCTCTGTGGTTTTATTTATTTACTTATTTTGCAGATGCTTTGTAAAACTGTGACTGTATAGCATATTTGTGTTCACTATGCTGCTACTAGCTTAGTTCTTCAAAATAAAACAAGGCATCTGCTTATGGGATTCCCTTTCATACTTACCAGTGGCAATCTCAGGAAGCAACACAAACACAGGTTACAAATATGTTTTGGGTTTTTTATTTTGTAACATTAACTTCTAAGCATAGGAATCTGTTCTACTTGTAGACATATCTGTACCCTGCTATACTGTGTAGTCTATACAAAACATTCATAATGGATCACCTACTCACACACTACCAGTATCCATTGTTCAGTTATTACAAATACTCTTCCTGTTCTCTGTTCTTTACTGTTACTCCTTTTGGAAACCAACAGCTGCCATTCTGCAGGAAGCAGAACAGAAGTAAGAGAAAATGTGGTTTTTTTATGTAGACACACACAGACACATCAGTGCACACACCAGCACAGGAGAGCACTACTTTGAAGACTAACAGCAGCATCACTATTAAAAACATCCAATAGTTCTTATCAGAAAAGTCCATTTTCAACTGTTTATAATTCTAATAGATTTGAACTGCTAACATAGCCTGTGTATAAGGTAAATGGGGTTCTTGCTGTGAGAATTTCATTTTGCATCCAGGCTCTTCCCTGCCCTTCCCTGCTTCATGGGGTGAAAAAAAGCATAAGGTTGTCTGATGGAAAAATTTATCCCAGTGTATGGATACCAAGGGATAAACTGAAGCCAGGCTGGTACCTTCAGAAGTTCATTTGGCAGATCCCATCTTTGCAGTCTGCACTTGTTCTTCTGGGAGTTGGTCCATATTGTGCACCATTTGACAAAGTTCTTTCCATAGCTGCAGAGGCTCATTCTGCTGAGGAGAGTCCCTCACAACTCAGAGTAAGGAATATGAGGATTTCATTACCATTCCCTTTAATTTCTGCTGTGTTCTTTGTTCTTGTGCCATTAATACTTTGCAGACTATTTACCTTTCTCAGATCCCCCTGTGCACTGTGTGGTCTGAGTACCCTGCAGGACCTTTAAGTCTCCTTTTTCTAATCTGGTTTTCTGTACATTTGTTCACTCTTGGTATGGTTCACTTGCAGCCAGTAAATTAAACATCCTTTTTTTCCTACCTTTAGCATAGGACCTGATCCTCTAACAAAATTTTGGCCCCTCTTATTTTGTCAAGCAGTGTAAGAATTGTCTTTGCAGATTTTATTAAGATATTACCACCTGTAATTCTCAGCAGGGCTTAGGAGCATGGAAAGCAAGGGGGGAAATCTACCATTTGCTTTCTCCTTGCATTCTCACAGTGGAATTGCTGGTATGGAATCTCTAACACCAAAGATTTTTCAAATGCTTTAATCTTCTTCAGAATTTTCATTGAATGCTTTTTGGTTTCCTACATATGCATAAAAATGGGTAAAATTTTGGGAAAAAAAACTTGCAAAAATCTGTTTCCCAGTATTCTATAAAATAAAACCTTGCTAAACTTTTTTACTTAAAAATAAGATGCATCCTCTTTTTATAAACCAGCAAAACCCCATTATTTTCCTCCTAGAAATTTACACATGGCTAAGGGGAATAACACAGAAAATTCCTTTCTTAACAATTTTTCGGCAGATTCTGTTTCAGCAGAGAAATCCTAGGGGTCAGATGCTGCTTTACACAGAAAGAGGAGGTGCCTTCTGGAGACTCCTGGTCTCACCACACCAGGAGAAGTGGTGTTGAAGTTGATTGAAGCTGAAATCCACAGGATACAAAATGGGTGCTGGGGGGCAGTGGGAGGCAGGAACCACTCCCTGTACCATTTGCACTCCTGCTCCTAAGTACCTGTGTAGTAGCACTTGCACCACTCCATTACTGAGGACACGGAAGAGACTTGAGTGAGGCTGATTAAAGAAACTACAGCAAAGGCTTCATAGTTTCTCTCTTGTGAAGACTTTCTGCTCCAATTTTCCTGCTTGTTTGTTTCCAAAGGCACATCATAGAAGAGGGAGCTTTTGTTCCGTGTCTGTTTCTTTCTGAATAATGAGCAATCCTTCCTATTATCTGATTACTGCTTGCTACTGTCCAAATTCATTAACAATTAAAAAAAGAGAGGAAAATAATTATTTTAGTACTCCACAGAGCTGAATACCTCTGACAACACAGCTGCTGGACTGTATGGCTTGGAACATCTACTTCTGAGAGCTGCAGCTGTGGACATGTGGAGGACAGTAATGGTGGTTCTGAGCAAGTATATTCTCAAGACAAAACCCACTGTTTGTGCAGTTTCTTAGGATTAGCTTTGTAGGAACTAAAGTACTACAGGTTCCTGTTCTATGAGGTAGGACTCTCTTGGAAAAACCCAAGTCTCTGCTGGAGGTATTTTTTAATAGCAACCAAGCACACAGGTAGGATGTAGCTCTACTCCCACAAAGCAAAAATACATGAACGATTAATAAAAGGCCTTGAATTCAGGGGATTATTCTGCCTGTGACTTAAGCCTGAGGAGGATCATTATCACCAGCCAGCAGAGGATCTATAAATAACCCACGGAGCTGAGTTTAAAGCATTAGTTTAGCCTCTCAGCGGAAATTCAGCGTGTTGTGTAAGTGTGGTTAGAGGCAAATATTATCTTAAAGAAACTTATTGTTTTACTTCACAGTGGTAAGGAAATAAGCATTTATTATCAGAACAACTGACATTATTTCAGCCCATCACTAAGACTTCTGGCAGAATGGAAAGAAAGAGTGAGGCAAAGCTGCAGTTCTTCAGAAAGCACTTTTTCTCAGAAGTGGGGGGACTGGATGTTCTGATTCCGAAATGCCAGACTAACAGTTCCGGAAATCGATTCCGTCTGCCCTTCCCTGGGCAGGCAGAGCAGCAGCAGCAGTGCTGCAGCCAGCCCCACACTGCTGGGACCTGTCAGCAGGTCTCCAGGACACCTGGAATCAGTCCTGGGAGAACAGATGGTGCACCAAGTCACTCGCTGCTTCACCAAAGCTGACTGCAGAACTGCTGGGTGGGTAGGGTTGGGACCTTTGCAGGGTGGTTGTTTGTCCACAGACAAGCCAACCACTTGGTAGTTTTGCACGGAGCATTATACAGCCATTAAGTGGTAATTTTTTGTCACACATTCAGCCAGACTGGAGCACCCCTCACAGGCCTCTGTCTTCCTGTGTATCCCATCTACCAAGGCAGGGAGTCTCCTCTACCACACCAGATTTTGAAGAAATGTTGCTTTAATAAAAGCATCTCTAATGTGTTTCTATAAAGGCTGTGCACATATTCTAGCCAAGTATTTTGCATCTGCTTCAGCAAACTGTATAGCATATAAGGGCTTGCCAGCTTTATCAGATGGTAAAATTAGACTGTTAATCTTAGTTTGTGCATTCAGCTCCATGCTTGGTTATACGGTCCTTATATCTTTAGAGAAAAAATGCTGCATGTCTGCCAATGAGAACACACAATATTTTTCTTGCTGAAACAGTGATATTATCTCCAAAACTGTTGATAAATGCATGTGCAAAAGCAAAGAAGTCCTCTACAAAACTACTAGAACTGTGATAGTTGAAAAATAATTCTTGAATAGTCTAAGTCTTCTATTCTTACCAATTCAATAATATTCACTTGTTATTAAAGGCTACAAAAAGTGTTTGTTCTTAAGAGTGCTTGCAACCTCTCTGTTTACATATCTGCCTAGAGATACTGAAGCAGCCTGATACTTAAAAGATGAATTACAGGCAAGAGAGAAATGGCAAAAAAAGAGACTTAATACTTTTTTTTTTTTAATGCATAAAATCTGATTCACTGTACTTGGATAAAAGAAGTAAAATAGTTCAATGTGACTTCAGTAATCTCTATACCTGCCCATGGATGTGTTAGCAAGTGGCTTGAGCACTACCAGTGCAAGCTGCCTGTAGGGAAGCTGCCCTTGAAGCCTATGATTTGAGAAGAATAAAGGTGCAATGGCCACATTCAAACTAGACCAAAGTAGGGCAGAATGACTTCAGCGAAAAAAACAGATTTCCAATATACACATTGTAAAATGAAGTTTAAAAAACAAGGGGAAGATGTAGTGAAATGAGGCAACCAGGTGGCACTAATTGCCAGGTAGTGGGCATGAGCTTGTGTTAAACCCACCTGTGCCTGATTAGGGCAGGCCCCAACTGCGCACGAGCAGGATTAGGGGGGCAATAAAGCTCAGTCCTGAGGAAGCCAGAGGGGCGGCTACTTTTGGGGTAATAGCACTGATTCAGGCTGGTCACTTTTGGAGCAGTAGCACTGATTCGGGCTGGTCAGCCCTGAGAGCTTTAGACTCAGAGCACTATTTGTGAGTTTCTCCTGGAACACCTGGTTGCACCTTGGAGCGCCGTGCCCTAAAAGAGGTTGGTCTTGCTACAGGAAGAGGAGGGAAATCAACTAGCAAAAGCCAAAAGCTGGCACTGACAGTGCCCTGTGTACCTCTTGCACCCATTTGAGGCATCTGCCTGTCCAGACAGGCTGGTGAGAAAGGGCAGATACCCACAGCCATACACTGCTGGGTCAGGCTTAGATGAGAGTGAGCTGTGGGAAGTCACATCCTACTGATCCCAATTATCTCTTAATATTCACTGAAGACAGATCAAGAGAACAGGACTGGAGGAATTACAGATCAGCCAGTTCCACTTTGATAATGGAACAATTGTAGCATATTTACTTCATATTCATCCAGAGGACAACAAGGGGACAAAATCAGCCAACATGGACTTGACCAGTACAGGTCAAGTTCAGCTTCTGGAATTTATAGATGAAACATCCAGCCTAGTGGGTGGGGATTAATCTGTAAGTATTACATAACTTTAATTATGACTGCTGATGTGGTTTTACTATAGCAAGGTGTGAGTGGTATTCTCACATGAAAACTATGAAACACTGGACAAAATGATGGTGTTATTAGGTAAGTGTTGAACACTTGTATTAAAAATAAGTTTCAAAGTTGGCTCTTCACTGTGTCAGACCTGGATTTGAGTTTATCGAAATTTTAATTAACTTAAGTGAATGCTTTTATGTAGCACTCCTTTCAAAAGAAAACTAGCAATTGTTCTAGGAAGTATCAACATAAATACAGCATGGAAGTGAGGTACTCTGTTGTACTTGGAACCTGTTATGGCCTATATTGGAATATGTTTCCTTATTGGAGAACCAGTCTCACTGTCAAACTGGATTAGGACAAACTGGAGATGTGAGAGGGAAGCAAGAGGTTTAGAAAATATGGGCTTGGAAGAAGAGTTGGAAAAAAAATACTTTTTCTGTGTGGGAAAGTGAATATGTGAAAAGATAGTCACCATGCTTTTATAACAGTGTTTTAGACATATGATGTCACCTAACTGCCATGATATCGTGACATCAAGAACAGAAAAAGAATTAATCTGCTTCCTTTATGGCTAAGGAAAAGTCCTTCTTAAATATTAGGAATAATTTTCTAACTACATTTTAGCTCTAGAAGAGATTATCCACAGAATTTGTGGAATCTGCATTGCTGGACATGCATAAGAACATGCTATACAAATGTCTGTAGGAATTACTAGACTCAACCCCCAAGAGTGGAATTGGTGGCTGGGGTTATACCTAGTCCTTCATTTCTGGGGTTTCTGAGACCTTTATTGTAGTGAAGTACATCTTCATTTACACGTGGTATCCTTTAATCAACCCCTGCTACAATGTATTACTACCTTAAGTTGGCCACTGAATAGTGGTAATAGTGGGTTTTGAATAGTGTTTTTTTACCTAGGTAAAAAAGTTCAATGCGTAATTTATAAGTTATTTTGTACGCTAGTAATGAATATATATTAATATGCATCTTCTACAGTCTGACTAAGAAAGTGTCATCACTCTTGGCCAACTTACTGACCTCACTGTCAAAAAGGCAGCAGAGAAAACACATTTTAAAAGCAGCCAGCACTAAGTGGAGTGAACTGTACACAAGCAGTATTTCATAGCCTGAAAGACCAATTTTATTTACTGTTAGTGCAATTGCAATACAAAAATGTATTCCCAGAAGCATTCCCTGAAGAGGGCAGTGGCTGTTAATACAGCAGCAAGATGGCTAATCCAGTTTCAGGGCAAAAGGAGCTGGGCAATGACCCAAATATATTTTCCTGAGCTGTGAATTAGTGGATGAGAAATGAACATTTTGCTTGTCTGGGATCAGCTCTTACACAGAGTGTTTTACTTTCCCTATCTCCAGCCTGTCCTGATTTTAAATGTATGTCCCAGTTATTTTTTTATCCTTGAAAATAATTTCTCTTGCAGAAAACATGTATGCATGTTTTATGTCAATTAATATGTTTTTGCTTTAGCCAATGCTTTACTTAAAAGCTCATAATACTGTTTTTGTTCTAATAAAAAGTCCTTGAGACCTCTTATTCCCTGTCTGTACAGAACTGCTCAGATGAGGGCAAGCTTCTCATAAATCCATGCAGGCTGACAGCTGCAGTAAACCTTAGCTTTAAGTTGCTCTGGAAGATAGGAGGCATTTGTGTAGACCTACGTAACTTTTTTGCTTCCATGCTCTAAAGAAACACATCCAAAGAGCAGAAGGCATCATAAGGCAATTTGAGAAGCAATCTCTTCATGCAACTTCTTTGTTATCTCCACTTTCATCACCAGGGTTTTCAGAAATTACTTAAGATATAAAGAATTTAGTTCCTGAAAACCTGTAAAAAAAGCCAGAGAAAATAACTATTAATTTCAGTAATTCCATATTTAACATAACATTTTACTCTGAAGTCAGGCATCAGCACATGCAGATGTGATCCCTTTTCAATATGCTTGTCCTACAACAGGCCAATACATAGGAGCTGGTTTTTTGCAGAGAAAAAAATATTTAATATATTTTAAAATGTATTTCCTGCCCCAGATTCTTCCAGATGAGATAGGAAAATAAGTCTTTAGCACGTAAAGTGAAAATAAATCTTGTCTGTCTAAATGACGGTCTCACAATTAAGTAAAGCTGTGTTTTGTTATCCCCATAAATTCTTTTTTACATTAGTAAAAACAGAAATGGAAAAAGAGGAAAGCACAAAGATTAAATTAGGTATCCAGAATGACATATATTTGGGTTCCACTATTTTTTTCTTCATTTTATCATGCTAAAAATTAAAAAATGCTTGGAAATGTATTTAAGAAGACAAACCAAGTGTTCAGGAAGTGAGTTCTGGACCCAAATAATCACTTCAGCCTTTCAGCTCTGTCTGCAGTTCTCCTCCTATATCAAGGTTCTTAAATGCAATTTGTTAGTAAAAAAGACTAAGGCGTAATCATAAATTATATGTTAGCAGCTGTAAATGACCTCTATTAGTTCAGTTATGGCATCGGATAAAATTCATGTTAAAATACGGTGACCTTGGAACTTCTGTATTTCACATAATTCTAGAATTCTCCCATCTACACTGTGTTCCTGATATAAAGTTATATCCTTTGGCAGAGCCAGGGTTTTTAATTCCTTTTAGAGCTTTCCCTTCCTGACTAGAATGCACAGCCTGACTTTAGGGACCAAACATAGGTGGCTAAATTGGAAAGCTCTTGTTACATTCCTTAATGTGGTCATTTAGAATGACTGGAAGATCATAGAATCACAGAATGGTTTTGGTTAGAAAAGGGACCTTAAAGCTCATCCCGTTCCAACTCCCCTGCATGGGCAGGGACACCTTCTACCAGACTGGGTTGCTCAAGGCCCCATCCAACCTGGCCTTGAACTCTGCCAGGGAGGGGGCAGCCACAGCTTCCTTAGACATGTTCCAATGCCTCACCACCCTCAAATTAAAGAATTTCTTCCAAAAGTCTAGCCTAAATCTCCCCTCTTCGAGACTGAAACTATTATCCCTCCACTCCTTTTCTCCCTTGATATATAAAGAAGCTAGGAAGACAGACTCTTAATTCATTACTTGAATTAGATAGCAGCAGTTAGGTCCTGTGATAGTCACCTTCACTCCTATTACTGCTCACTGCAGGATATTCACCCAAGCTCTGATGTAATTTAATTATTATGATGTAAATGAATTGGAGGTAGAAGGATTTTGCATTTATTACTGTGACAGTTTGTAGCTTGTGCCCTGAAAAAAAGACATGCACAAATCAGCTGCACAGTGCTGTGTTACTGCATATAGTCACCTAGACCACAGCCACAATGTCCAGCAGGGGAAATGAGTTATCTGAACAAAGAGATAAGGTTCTAGAATAACTGTCTAAAAAAGCAGGAGAGAGCAGCAGATAAAACACCTAACCAGTTTCAAGACAGGCCCTCGTAAATTTCGGGAGAGGATTTTGCAGTGCTCACTGGCAGCCAGGCAACCACACTAGATGAGCTCCTTTGCCCTGCTTCCAAGGTTTTGGACCTGCAACAAAGAAAAAAGCAGAGAATGATGTAATTCTAAGATATTTGTCCATTCCAGCCCTGCCTTTGCCTGTAAAAAGGCTTGAATGTTTTTTATTTCTTAATGTTGGGTTAATTCTGATAAGAGGTTTTATGGCTGTGAGCTAAGTAGGTTTGTGGCAGTATGCTTGCTGAAAGATGATAAAGACAGTGATCCCTGAATTATATCTCTGGTTTCTCAAGTCTCTTCTCTTCGTTTTAGCTGGAAGTACATCTTGTGTCACAAGACCACCACATTTCTCAGCTACACGTATCTTAACACCTTGCTTGTTTGTTTACATGGCAATTTAGAAAAACAGCCTTCTCTCACATGATCCTGTTCTAGCAAAGCAACCTAGAATTGTGACATACAAAATAATTCACCAACACCACTATTCCCTTTTAGATTTCAGAATACCTCTTTTCTTTCTCACTCAGTCTCATAATAAATTGTTGTTATTCTGAGGTCATCTGTAAATCAGAGTGCAGCACTAAGAAAATCAGGCTACATAAAATTAATAAGTTTCAACAGAAGGCAGGCAACTTGTAATTTTTAAACATGGGGAAGCTCAGGAGAGCATACCCATTTACTTTTAATACCAAATTTTTGTTTGGAACAATGCCCTCCTCCAGTCAGTCTTCAGAGGAACATAGGATCTGCCATACTCCATTAAGCCAATGATCCATCAAATCCAATATTCTCCACTCTGCTTGGCAAAAGCAAGATCACCCATCATACACTTGGACAACTTTTCAATTGTAACAATCCGTTGTGCAAAAGCCATTCCATTCTTCATGCAAAGTCTTTGTCCCATATGGTTACAAATCTTATGGTAATCAAGTGGCACCAATGACCCAATGTACTGTCTTAATAATATTTAAGGCTATGTTTATGCTCTTATTGGGTCTGTTTCTCTTGAATTGTCCATTCATTGGTTTTGTATACAGTGTTCTCCACATTCATTCTCATTACATCTATTTCCACTTCAACTCAGCAGCAAATTGAGTGTGTTAGCTACTTCCCACAATTTTATGTCATTGTTTAAAAATCAGTTATGATTTTAAATAGACATTAGAGGAAATTCTGTTTCCTGGTGTACCAAAACAGTGTGGACTGACCAGAGCATTACAATAGTGCTCCACTTAATTTCTGTCAGTTGAATCATATCATATTCTGCATGTCAGTATTTTAAAATTTCTAAGGTGAGAAAAGGTTACAATTCACATGTTGATACTTTGCAGTTTTGACCCATGCCTAACAAATGCTAGTGAACTGTTGGCTAAGGGACCCAGTGTGTTGTTAGACACTAGAAACCACAGAAAGATATTTTCATTATTTCTTTTGATATAATTTATGTATTTATTTATTTATCACTTTCTGTGAATAACATTTCTGTTTTCTTTTTCTCTGCTGTTTTCCTTCAGGATTTCATTACCGTTTGAGGGTCTGGGATGTATTTTGCACTGTTTTCACCTTTCTTTCCCTTTCACTGTCCTGAACCTTGGTTATAATTTAGGACTCTGGGTCCATCAACCCACCTCAGATATGTTTGTTATGTCCACCCTCCTACATCAAGAGCATCGTATTCTGAGCTCTGCACACATATCAGAAGGCAGAGCAATAGCAGATGACTGGAAAGCGAGGTCAGAAGCAGCACTACAGTGACCACTACATTTGCTTTCTTGATGAATTCCTAGATAAAGACTTCATCGTTGCAGGCACTTTCCTCACATCACCTGTGAAAGATACTGAAGGAGATGGAAATACCTCCATTAGGGGCATCTAAAATCTTTCTGCATGAAAGACATTTCCTTATGTCTTTCTGTCATGTTGTTGAAAAATAGTTTGCTTTCTACTGCTCTTCTGCTGAATAAGCATCTTAGGTCTCATTTTCTAAATTTTAATGGGAACTCTATTTGCTGTTCACTCCTAAAAACCAGGACATGAGTGTTTTAAAAATTAATGCAACTTATGATGCTCTCCTGAGATTTGCTTCTTCTCCTTAATTTGTCTGAGGTATCAGACCAGCTGGATTTGGTTATGTTCTAACACCTGGGAAAATTTCTTCCTGCTTTCCATGAACATGGGTTACTGTTTTCGTTAAAAGGGAAATATGAAATTCAAACTCCATTGAAGGTGACTGCAAGGTTTCCATTGACCTGAACTTACCAAAAGAAGTGACAATATCCTTAAAGGTTTTTGAACTCCTGAGCTGAAAAGTGAAGTCAGAAATTTGTCATTCAAACCTCGATGTCAGCACCTGGTCACACACACCAGGGTAACACAGAGACTGGACAAGACAGGAGTGCTGAGGTTCTCTGGTGCCACTTTCATCTCTACAATCATCTTCCTACCCAAAACCCATATTAATTGAATGGGACATATATCTGTTACCAGCAATAGTAGAGTTATTCTAATTTTGGCATTTTTATTCTAATATTGGCAAAGATATTGCATCTTCACTAAATTTCAAATTGGCTTCAGGGAATAATTTGCAAGTAGTGTCATGTCTCATTTTTTCCACACTTTCCCATTTTCTGTGTCAGTCACTTTGAAGACTGTTATCAGTAAGTGTAGGCTCTTTTCACAGAAACATTCTCTTTGTTGTTTTTTGGTTTTGTTTTTTTCTTTTTTCCTGTAACTGATCACCTCTCAGCTTCTAGAAACTTTGGCATTTCCTCACTCGTTTTTCTGAAAAGTGTTTTTTCTTACCTATAAGGCTGAAAAATTGTAACAAAAGTACACACAGGAATTCTTTTTCATTTTGTAATACATCATATATATGTGGGATCCCCAGCCTTGCAGGACAACTGAACTTGGCCTAAGTTAAAATACATTGTGTGCTATGCAAAAGCAGACAGTTGGCATCTTGTGGCTGCTTAAATCAGACAGGTCTATAGCTTTACTGTGTTTCTTAAATTGCTTCTGATAAGCCCCTAATGAACATTTGTGAGCCCTTCTCACTTCAGAGATGAGATGTGGCTTCTTCATTATAAGTTTATTACCAGGAGGCTTACAACTAATCCACCAGTTGCCAATATTGGTCATTGGAGAATCCCAGTCAAAATCCCAGACATTCTCGACAGTTGGGCTTTGAGTGGCACAAACCAGGATGAAGGATTTTCTCCTCCTCTAGATGCCATACTTGTTAACTCAGATTTGTCTTTTATAATGGTAAGATCCTGCTTAAATTTCTTCCTGCTAAGACATCACAACAGAGAATGTGTCCACAAATTAAAATACATTTGTTACAATATCAGTTCACAAAACAATGTGAAAAAGCTCACTTGCTTCTGGGTTTAAAAACACTTGTGAACTGTTTAAATTCATCACATGACCTGTTTGTCTCGTACTAATATTTTTATCATGTCCAGTTTCCTCTTTCTGATCCCCACAGTGACTCAAATCCTTTTCCCCCACTTAGGGAAAGATCGAACTGTGTCCAAATATATTCAGACTTAATTACTTGCACAGGACTGGAATCATTGCTAATTTGCTAAAATAAGACCTACTCTGCTCTCCACACATCCATTGCAACTCTCAGTCTCATTGGTTGAAACACTGAATACATCCATGCAATACTTTTTTTCTATCAACTAGCAAGGGGACAGTAGGGTGCATTGCATTCATCCACTCATCTCTGTAAAAAAGAAAACTTAGTTAAAGATGTTGTCATGCAGCAATAAATTCACCTATTACATGGCTGCTAGCACTCAGAAATAGGCTAAGATGTATGTTTACATTTTCCAAGTCTATTTACCAAGACAGAGACAAGGAAACTAATTTATGGAAGAAAATCAAGCCTTATATATCCATAAGTAAAGCAAATCATATGAAAGTATAATTTTTCAAGTTTATAAGCTACATACAGCCCACATGGCAATATACAGATAAAGGAACTGGTACTGTAGGCCTTTCCCAGTAGCACTTCCATAAACTTCCGGTTTCTGCTAGTACTGGCATAGGCTTAGAATCCTGTAAATGCATTCAAAAGTGTGCAAAGACACGACATTTATTTAAAGACATATCTGGCTTGCCTTAGAAAAACAGAAAGTACCAGGTACAAATACAAAATACAAAGAAGTACACACAGTTGTCACTTCATCAAAAAAAGGAAAGAAGAAAAAAAAAAGTGTTTGTCCATCTTGTCAAGATAGACATTTTGCAGACCTTTTGCAGAATATGTAGCTAGTACCTATCTAATGGTTTTATTGGCAGGAGAGCTCGGTAGCTTTTTAATATCATAAAGCAGACTACGTAATATAAGTGCAACACACAACTCTGAGGGCCTGGTTTCCAGCAGGTGATTTACCAGTCTTTTATATCCACACACTTTGCATGGACCTGAACTGCTGCACATTGTGCACAAAATTACAGGCTCAAGTCTCAGGAATTTATCTTTTCATCTCATTCAAAAGCCTTAAACCATAATATTAGTTCTGAGGCTGAGATCTGCTTACAGATCAGTGACATCACATCATTCCTTTTTTCTTCATGCTGATTAACCTGTTTAGATTCTCACAGAAGTCCTTGATATAAGAGTTGAATGTCCTTGAAAACACTGGGTTCTTGGCAAGTAGGCAAATTCCCAGTATGAGGCAAAGAAGGCCAATTTTGCTTTCATTACACTGTTGCTATTCCCACCAACTTCCCAATTTTCATGAAAGTAGTACAGACACGTTAGAGACAGGTTCAGTATACTGCACGACCTGGATTCTATTTCTAGCATTACCATGACTGTCTTTTTGCCTCTCTTCACCCGTCACTTCAGCAAATAAAAACCAGCTTTGTCTCTTGAGAGCAGATACCCTTACTTTTTGTGAAGCAGAATAATAATTTGGCATAATCATATGACATACAAGGTTGTTCTCCAATTGTTTCTAGAAGTTTCTTGGATTTTGCTGGTTCTTAAATCTAAATCACTTAGTTTCAACATGAAGGTCTTAGTGTCAACAATCCAATTTTCAACAAGCAGGTTAGATTTATTTTCTAATTAACACTGTTTAAATGTATCTCTCAGAGACGTTCTGGTACAAGAAAACCCCAGAGCATACTCATTAAATTAATATTTTCCCCATCATATTTTTTCCTTTCCCCCCCCATCACCTGTGACAGTCTTACTGATTTGCATATCCACTCAGTTAGGTGTCTCATAGACCTGGAAATTATTACTGCTATGTGAGTTGAGTCTAAGATTCTGGAAGTATTTCCTGATAGTGTTGTATACTGAGTGCCAGCTCTGCTATCTCTTTACAAGTTTCAGACTGTTATGTCATTAAAGTAGCTGAAAAAATGTAGAAGAGAAATACTGAACTCTTTTCTGACAATATTTCAAGGAAATTTATTGCTGTTGGTTCTTTAGATGGGTTATTTCAATTTAGAAAAGCTATTTTTGATCACTCCCTTCCAGCTGAAGAATACTGCCAATAGAAACTTGAAAATCTGAACTGTGTATTTTTCATAATTTTGAGGAAGTTAGGTAGAAAAATTTTACCAGAGAGCAGTCAATCGATAGAAATGAAACCCTGTTCCATTCCAATTCCATCCTGTCTTGATCAGGCTACTCTGATGAAAAGAGGTCTTCTGGCTTCGTTTCCAACTTGAACATGAAATACTTACGACCTAGAGTCCATGACCCAAAAAACAAAAGCGTGAAGAATAACACAGTAGTATATAGTAGTAGTATAATACCATATCTGCTATTTGCTCCTAAATACTGTTTCACTATTTCCTGTAATCTTTCATGCTTTTCTGTTCAGTCACTATACTTACAGAAGTATCCTTTTCATTACTTTACTCCCATCTAATCAACTTCCAGGAAGCAGTTTTCTAAATTAAAATTACATCACTTCAAAACCCTGTAAATTCAAGTCGCATTCACAGAATGTAGCAGACTGGCAGCCTTTGACTGTCAAGTCTTTAACCAGCTGAAACAAAAGATAGGATAAGGTTTTGTATATTGCTCTGCCTGGTATTTAAAATCTACTCATTCTTTTCACCTCACTTTCTGCAGTTTGCCTATGTTGACGTCTATCTAATGCTCAGGTAACATTAGATATTTCAGTAATAATGGTTTTGGACCACTGGCATTATGGATATTAATGTTTTCAAAAAATCCATAAATGACTCACTAACAGAAACCCTTTCTTGATAACATTCAGTCATTCTTAGGGCTTTGAAGGTACAATTTCACTGCTACTGGGTTTCTTGCTTGTTCTGATGTTTTAAAAGTCTTGCTTCATGCAATTTGTTGGTCTGAATATGGCACTTTGGAGCCTCAACCACACTACTGAAACACAGAAATAATCTTTAAATTCTTACTGTCAGATAAGGCAAGATGGCTGAAATTTAATCAGACAAGGATTCTCCTATCACTGTTCTGATACTGTCTTCTGGTAGCAGCCTGGTATTTCAAACTGTGGTGTATTCTCTATGCATAATTTTATTGTGACTGAGATTGCCTCCCTACACATTTCAGTTGGAAATACAAAATATTTCTAAGACTTTAACTACACAAAGTACATTTGAGATTTGTAATGGATTCTTTTGTTGCCATCCTGGCTGTTTTTCAGGCAGGATCTCCTTCAGATAAACAACGGGGAACATTTCTCCACTATGATTGCACTGTAGAGCTTAAATGCAAGCAAGTGCTGACCAAAATTGACCAGAAAACAAGTAAAGCAAGGGAGGGCAGGATAAAGAAAAGCACTTCATCTAAATGCACATTAAGGACAATGTATTTTGACTTGGTAACAGTATAATGGGAAAGAGAAAAGATTTTGGTCAATTTTTCTTCCATTATCCTTTTCCTTCAGCATCAAGAAGGAATGCTCATTTCCCTGAAAAATTTGACTGGCATTTCCCCTCCAGCACAGGCAGTGAAGAGAATCAGATTTCTCAGAAGTCCATGTTGCAGGGGTATTGTGTAGTAGACACAGTGGCTTTCTAGACAGTACTTCCAATGTTATACTCTGACTTTAACGAGGACTTTTTTTTCCACTGTCTCCAATGAAATACTCAGAAGCAAATTACAGAAAAAGCTTAGGTGAAAGTTGTATGGCATGAAACACATACTGTAATCTACAGTATTGTAATTACTCGGAGAGTTATCATCACTTGCCCCTCAAAATGGAGGGATATATTATGAAGGCTTCACTAAGGATGACTTCCATATCAATTATTATCAGTGATTTGGATAATGGATTAGAGAGTAGTCATTACCTTTCATTGTATAAAAAGCAAACCAATCTCCATTTAGACAATACTGAAATAATGAAAAACACAGAGCACATAATTCTAATCACTTATGGGAAGCACAACAGAAAATGCAAGGAAGTGACTTACTAAGAACCAATATTAAAGTCCTTTTTTAGCTATTTCTGAAAAGAAAATAAACCTTGACACATGAAAGCTTTGCTCTGAGCATACATTTGGGAATCAAGGGCATTTCTCATGTGCTTTTGTCTGTACTTTTTTATTTTGTTCTCAAGGGAAATTTTAGAGGCAACTGAAACTCCATTCCTCTAGACTATTGTAATAAGACAAGTTTTTTTCTTGAAAAAGGAATACATTAGTTTCTTAGAGAGCATTATTTTCTCCACCATGTATGTAATGCCTCTAAAATGTCAATGGGTTTCTTGTATGAGACAAAAGGCATAAAACCCCACTTCCCTAAATAGTTCAAGATGCAAACTAATTACACTGATGAAAACAAACCTCAATTCTTTCTTCAGAGCTGTAGCTGTGTAAATTACCTCTATGAAACTGTTGGCTTTTCCTGTGCTCTGCGTGAATTTTGTGTATCTGGAAAACAAGAAGGGCAAACCCACTGTTGATACTGAGAATACTGTACAGTATGAGGCAATGAGTGCTTTATACTGAGAGTACTTTATGATGCTTAGCAGTGAGAATTCTAAGCAGTCATGTGTGGTTGTAAAGTCCACTTTCTCTAAAGTAATCTGACAACTTACATGAATTTCATTTTCAGTTGGACCTGTGTTTTAAAATCGACTCATGCAAATTTATACTGATAACCACATAACACTTCAAAAAAGTTTAAAGCAACAGAAAATGGCATCTCAGCAGTATGTAGACAATGGAATAGCTTTATTGTATATATTAATCCACACACAGTCTCTGTGTACCCACTGTTCTGCATATTCTGCATATAAAAAACACACATTGCCTTGATTTTAATGGGGTTGCACTTTTGCCACAGAATAATTTCCCGTATGGCATAATGCACTGAAAGTCTCATAATATTAAAAGAGTTAATACATACAAGAACCTTTGTGACTGGTATCTATAATTTGCTCTGATTACATACGCCGGGTGTCTTAACATCCTCCCACTGTTTTTCAGTTTGACATCAGGCAGAATTAAACCAGTCGAGTCTGGGCAGAGACATCTGGAACACTTTGGCAATCTCGACTCGCTCGTATCATTGGTAAGCCAGTCAATAGCTGCGGTTTTTACCTGAAAATTTTAACTTCAACTGTTTCTACTGTAGGGCGGAATATTTCTCAACATCAGGACACAGCTTTAACGAGGATTTGACAGGTGCAGCTCTTTTTGTGCTCGGACCGCGCTGCCGAACACTTTCTTGCTGGCGGGAGCCCCCGCCTCACGCCATCGCCGTTTGATTGTAGCTCCAGCTTCCTCGGAACCGGCGGGCACCGCTGGAAAAGGACTCGGTACCGTCTTTGCAGGAACCGCATGCCGGTGGGGAACCTCCCGAGGGCTGCCTGCAAGCAGGGGCGACACCGGTACCTGAAGCCCGGTTGTTTAGGGAGAAGATTTTACCTCAGCGGCGACCCGCGAAGAGCAGCGGCGACGGCCCTGTGGTAACGGCGCCTCCCCCTCACCGCCCCCCGGGGCGGAGACGGAGGTGGGGAGGGGGGGGCGGAGGAGGCGTCCCCTCCTCTCCGGAGCGCTCGCTGCGGTAGGCAGCTGTTCTCTCCGGCGCGGGTTGTCCCCTCCGCCTCAGTAACGATGCTGTCCTAGCGAGGGATGATGACAGGGAGCGGACCGGGGCAGAGCCGCCCTGTCTCTTGCTGGCCTCCCCGGCACTTCCCGGCTCCCGCTACCGGGCCCGAGCATCGCGCCGCCTTTCTGACAAGCGGCAGAAGGAAAGGGCGGAGGGGCGGCGGTGGTTTTGAGGTGAAGGTTTTGTCCTCTCCAGGTGCTCCGTCCCCAGCCGGGCAGGGCTTTCCTTTTCCTTCTCCTCCCTCTCCTGCCTCCTTCCCCACCACACAGGCTGCCGGACGAGGCCGGCCGACAGCGGGAGCAGCCACCGCCGCCTGAGGGGACCCTGACCATGTCGAGCAAGAGCAGGAAGAGCAAGGAGCAGGGGAGAGTAACCTTCCCCCCGCAGCAGGAGGAGGAGGAGGAGGGGGCTGAGGAAGAGGAGCAGCAACGCTGGCGCCGCGGCTGGAGAGGCGTCAATGGGGGGCCGGAGCCCCCTCCGCCACCTCAGAGAGCCGTTAAAACCCTCCGGGAGCCCTACGGCTACTACCCGCCCCCCCCTTTTGTCAGCACCATGTAAGTCGAGCCCCGGGGGTGGGTTATGAGGGCGCTGGCCGGCAACTTACCCGGAGCAGCCGCCGTGGTACCCGGCAAGTTGTGGCGCTCCACCGCGGGCAGAGCCGGCGACTGTGGGGCGGTTCTCTCCGTCCCGCCCAGCCCGCCCGGCCTGGCAGCGGAGGGGCCTGAGCTGTGCAGCGAGGGGATGGCAGGGCCGGTCGGTTTGGCTGAGGTGCGGAGGTTTCGCCTTGAGGGGATGGTGCGGTCGGTGCCGGCTCCGCTCCCTCCGCCTCAGCTCCTGCGATGAGGCGCGGGCAGCACATAGCTGAGGGCCGGCAGAGTGACCGGGGAATGACAGATTTCATCTCTAGATTGTTTTAATTTTTTTTTTAATTTTTTTTTTTTTCCTCCCTGACGACTGGGCTTGTTTAGTCTGGAGAAAATAAGGCTCTGGAGAGACTTTTTAGCGGCCTTCCCATAACTGAAGGGGTTGTAGGAAAGCTGAGAGGGACTTTTTACAAGGGCATGAAGTGGCAGGACAAGGAGTAATGCCTTTAAACTGGAAGAGGGTGGATTTAGATTACATATTAAGAGGAAATTCTTTCCTGTGAGGTTGGTGAGACCCTGGCACAGGTTTCATGGTTTCGTTTCCCAGGGAAGCTCTGGATGACCCATCCGTGTCAGTGTCCAAGGCCAGGTTGGATGGGGTTTGGAGCAACCTGGGCTGATGAGTTAGAACCAGATGGTCTTTAAGGTCCCTTCCAGCCCTTGACATTCTATGATTCTGTGACAAGTATAGCTGCTACAAAAACCTAACTATAGGCTCAGGTAAAGTTTAGAAAACCCATCGCACTCCTTTGTACTAGCAGTGCTAACGCAGACCTTTTATATTTTTTAAAAATATGGAACTAGATTCCACACAGAAATACAGCATACTTGTGTTGAAAAGCCCGAAGTTCTTGAGATACATCTTATCCTATTTGATGTTGCCTTTGGAAATTTCAGTTGTTGTTTTAAGATGCATTCACACATATGTATAATTACTGGCTATGACTAGACTTAATGAAAGAGAAATAAATTCAGTTTTACTAATAGGGATATTAACTTTTTTTTCTCTGCCTTTAAAAAATGTAGGTTGTCCATGAATTATTTACTTATTTTTGTAGCATGCTGCAGTTTACATACACTTACCTCTGATGAATACTTGAGTATTTTATACTTTCAGGACAATATTTAGTTTTTAATTTAATACTTTAATTACCAAATGACAAACACTTTATTTTGAGTTTGAAGAAAACATATTCAGCACTTAATTAAAATCACCCTAGAGACAACTGTAAAGTACAGAAATAATTGGAATAGTGTTTAGAATGAAATAACCACAAATAAATGTGAATGCAGAAATTCTTCACAGATACCATGTACCCAACAATCCAGACTTAAAGCAGAGGAGTCTTTCACATATCTTTAGCTGTCTGAAAGTCTGTTGCTCTGAAGTTGTTTGTCTGGACTCCCTCTGTAGTTGATGGGATGAGAGAGGAATTAGCAGTAGGCAGGCCACTGTCATTTACCTTATTTCTTGAGATGCCTGTCTTTCTCCATTCACCAAAGAAGATACTGGAGCATGAGTTTAAACTCGGACACTTTATTTTTAGACAGTTGAAGCTAACTTGGATGCACTGTAAGCCATGAGTCCTCAACTTTTGGAGCCCTTTTAGGTTACTGTCCGCAGAGAACTGCTGGCATATTTCTTTCTTAAAGATACGCCATCAGGGACTAAAATTTGAGCTCATTTTGCACAGTTAATGGGCATTTGAGCCTGGAGTGACCTCTCTCTGTTGGAACTGCTTCCCAGTATACAATTCTTGCCATCCTGCCTTGGAAGTCTATGGGTGAATTGTGTGCAGCAGTGATTATGAGCCCAGTGGACTGACCAAAAGGCTGACTTGAGTCCATGTAATAGGAATTGGCAGGGCTTAGGGGCAAAAGACCCACAGCTACCATTCCACTTGTTGTGTGCCATGGTCATCCTGGGCATAGCAGTGGGGTTTTACTTGTGGAGTAACATTTTCTGTTTGGTGCTAATGTCTAAAATAATATTGTGTGTACTGAAATGAGTATCTGCTTACTCATAATGCATTGATTGACACATGTAAGGCTTAACTGTGCACAAAGTGAGTATGAGAATCCTTGACTGGAAGTGTTTGTAGTCTAAATGTTCAGTACTGACAAGCAGTGCAAGGGGAAAGAGGCACACAAAGTCATGAAGCATCTTCTTTGCCAAGAGGATGCACTACTTGGTATTTGATGTCTTTGCTCTGAGAGCTGTGACCTGTGCAAGGTACCCCATCAACGTACAGGTGGCCAAATATCACTGGAAAAAGTAATTAGCATTGTATTCCCAAGACTGCAAAGTAGATGTTATACTTGTTCACAAAGTATTATATGTCCCAGTAGGAAAAATGTGGACAAAACCTGTAGATCAGTTGCGACAGGCTTTGGATGCCTGATTTCCTGAGTCTCTCTGAAATGATAGCTTAGTTTCCTGAGTGGAATTACAGAACAAAAATAAGGGACTGAGTCTAAAAAAGGTGCTTTAAAATTCTTTGTTGCTGCAGCTCTGTTAACTTGGTTCTTTTCTGCTGAGAGGTTTGCCTTTTCCTGTGTATGCACAGATGTTCTGTCAGCAAAATACAGACCTTTATTTCCCACAGGAATTCAGATGGTTGGTATTTTATGTTGAGTTAATGAAGAGTAATGGTAGGAAAAAGCTCTGCATAGTTTGTGGGGCACGGGGGGAAGGAACAAACTAAATATGTGTATACCTCCTGATATCTCATTGTGTTTTGTTCCAGTTCTTGACTAATTCTTTCCAATTTGGAGCCAGAACTTCTGTGAACTGACATGAGGGCATTTTGAATGATGGATTATATCGTTTCAGACCAGTGGGAGAGTATAGACCAGAGTCAGACTTTGCAGCTGTCCTGATTTATGTTCTGCTGCTCAGCTGAATAGGCCTCCCTCTTCTGGAAAGCCTCAGTAGTTCTCAGGAGGGAGAGGGATATAGACTTGGTGCAGGGTTTGCCAAATAGTGTGGAACAAGCTTCCATGCAAACATAAATGAATATGACAGTATTTCTGTTGGTGAAGAAACAAATTTACCAGCATCCTCTTCTGGTAGGTGGCTGTAGCACAGCTTGGAGGGATGATAGCAAAACCTTCATCTGTGAGAGGCAGTGAGGCTGGGGGATTGCCCCTGTAATGCTGTCTGTGGCCCTGAGCAGAACCAGGAGCTGCTGCCTCACACAGAACAACTCAGCCTTTTCCTGTGATGGCAAACATTTGAGATTGCTTAGTTTAAAGGATGCTCGGGAGTCATGATCTAAAATGCTGCTTATATGTATATGTGTGTCTGAGCATTTTGGGAATAGGGCGATTATCATTCTTTAATTTTAAAACTGGGATCTTTTGGCAGAACCAAAGGCACAATCCACACCTCCTGTGTGGCTGACTCCAGTGTTGTTTTTAAATGTGTGTGTGTGTCACTGTTTCCATGATGTACTCACCTGAGCTGTCTGGGATAACTGGACTCACATTTCCTTTTCAGAGCTAGAATAGAATCAAGATCACCAATATTGTACAGTTTAGCAGTGGGGTAAACTGCTTCTAAATTGTTGATACCAGCTCTCGCATTTAACAATTCAGGGAGACCATCCTTGTTGTATGCTCATGGCAGAATGATTCTGAAGTGTACTGTTTCTGAAGTGCTTCCATCCTGCCAGGGAAGCTCTGGTTCCTTGAAACAGCTGCTTAAGTGGTGTATGCTTAGGGCCAAGTGAAATGTGTCCAGATGTGGTAGAACCGATGTACTGAAGTTAATGTGACCCTTCTTCTCCAATTCCATCCATCCTTCTTATTTGTGCTGAGCAGCAAACAGAGGCTTAAGGCTTTTGGTTATTTTTCTGATGTGAAATGTGAAAAACAGTTGCGTATCTCTGCTGAAGAATTAATATAAAATAATTAGGCATTTTTCTTGCTTAATTTTTTTTTCAATATTTAATTTTTTTCTGTTCTTTTAACTATTGGGAACAGTTGGGAAGGGGAGCGTCATGATTTCTCTTATTCCTTTTGTCATCTTGCAGAGACAATGTTGACAATATAAACTTTAAAGGCTTTAGGAAATAGAACACAGGTTATGAATGCACACTTCTTTCTATTTTAATCATATTTTAAGCCAGTCTAATGATATTTGAAATTTTTAGGTTTTTTGGGTTTAATTATTATTAGAGTTGGCAAATATTACATGTAAAAGCTGCTGAAAATGGTCAGATAGTTAAAACTAAAATCGTAACCACTCTTACATGCTTTGGGACAGCTTAAAAATATTAGATGCAAGAACAGGAATAGGAGACCTTGTACCTGATACCTCTTGCATAAGTAAGTCTTCTGGCTGCATGATGGTGGACCAGATTTTCTGCATTTTATTTCTCGGAGAGGTCTTGACAATATTTTACTCTTTAAAATATCAAGCAACTTTCATCTTTGTTTTGAGAATATGCTGCAGTCACTTCTAATGTATGATTTCTGTCACAAGATTTATAGCTAAGGTAATCCTCCTTATTGGGAAGATATTCAATTCAACACCTTTAGATGGTTCTATCTCTTTTTACAGAAGTCAGATGAGTCACCTTAGTCAGTGGGTTTTGAAAGAAAGATAAACCTTAGTGTCATATTGAAAAATATGCTGAAAAACTACACTGAACATATATGGAGAAATGTATATTTTTGTATTTCATAAAAGATAAATGAGATTCAGGATGGCAATTTAGAGCCTTCTTAAGTCAAGTCAGCGTGAGTCAATTTGTTCTCTGTCTTTCCTATTTGTTAATGCACATATATTTTTTTTCCTCATGACATTACAGTAAACAACCACATTTCTCTGTGTAGGGAAAAAAAGGTGTATGCTTTTAGATGTAAAGGAAGACTAGAAACATAACAGCATAGCAGACAGTAAGATCTTGTTTAAAAGGTAACTATGAAAAGACAGAATGCTGTGCTTTACTTGAGTTTTTGTTGAGGAATAAGGTAGTAGCATACGTTGTCTGTTCACCACGTACACTCTGGGCTCAAATTTAAGTACTCCCAAATGTGAAATATGCCTGAGCTTTAAGAGGTTAAATCAATTCTGTGCTTAACAGTCACAAATCCTTTCTGTTATGCCTTTCTCACAGACTTGAAGAAAGTGGTACAGAAGTGGAAAAAGAAAAAAAGGATCCTGGCCTGTTTGGCAGAGCAGTTTTAGCACATGTAAAGTAAATACTAGTTAGCATTACTTATACTGCAGTGCCACCCAGATAGTTTTTGGGAGTCTAGAAGCACCAGCCATACATGAAAATGTGGAATAATCAAATGCTTCATCCCAGGAGAGACCTGCCCTTGGTAACGAGTGTTAAAATCTCTTCACCTGCTCTGCTCTGAAACTGCCCATCTGTGTTAACAGAAACGTTGTGAGCATAGACTAGCTTTTATGATACTTGCATCTGTGATAAAGTGATTAAGATTTATATTTTGCTGAATTTATTACAGCTGATGGAGATAGCTGGAAGGCCAAACATATCCTTATGACCTGAACTGAATTAGTTATGCCCACTGAAAACCATTAGGACTGACATTGCTACATATGAAGAAATCCAGTGATGTCAACAGGCATTATTTTAGGCAGTGGTAAGATGGCTAAACTCATTGTTGAAAAATAACACATACACACACACAAAAAAAAAAAAAAAAAAAAAAAAAGAACCCATCTGCATTTAAGAGGCTCTTGCTCTGGTTGTGTCTTTGAACCTGCAGCAGTTAGGATGTGCCACTTTGGAAGCTGTCCATGCAAGGTTCCACTATATTCACTTAAATGCATAAATACTGTGTGTGCCAAAGGTGTGTGTGGCATTTTCCCCTTGGTTCTGGCATTTTGCAGACTGATGGGGTTTGGTTAGAAGGCTGTTTCATGTTTTGCTTTGCCCTCAGCATTTGTTACATGGACCCGTATCTCTCCTAATGCACATTACCTGGGTTTTACACTGAGGGTAAAAGGATTAATTTCCTCTTCAGTTTTCTGTCTAGACTTTTACTCTTGTATGAGTTTTTTGACAAAGTGAATAAATTAATTTTCGTAATGCACCTGTAAAATGGAAGCCAACTGTTCTTTTTTCTATAGAGGTAGACAGTACTTAAGGGCCAAATTGTAACATTGTAAGGCCTGTCTGACTCTACGCAGCACATATATATTATATATATACAAAACACACCCGTATTAATTCAGTTGCAGTGGTATCTCCCTGTCCATGAAATCAGCTTAAGCTAATGGGTTAACTGATGGCAGCTGGAAGTTGTCCCTCTCAATACTGAGCTGGACTAGCAAGGAAAGGGAGATTGCTGATGGGTTTCACATTTATTTGTAGGCAGTTGTGAAGGGAGGTTGTAGTGTACACAGTGCCTTTTCAGGCTTTTGGCCCCTGCTCTGGCAGGCATAATGTTTTTGTTCTTCCCCCAGCTGTGACTGCTGTAGCCTGAATACAACTGTTGTTTCAGAACTCACCAAGTAGTTTTTTCCTGTTGTTTCTTTCTTCAGCCAGGTAGCATCTTGTCCTATTGCTGTGGATTAGTGAAAAGAGTCTGGCTCCATCCTCCTTACACTTACCTTTTAGATACTTATAGAGATTAATAAGGTCTCCTCTCAGTCTTCTCTCTAGGCTAAACAGTCACAGCTCTCAACCTTTCCCTGTAAGATCCCCGAGTTATCTTTGTTGCCCTCCACTGGACTCCCTCCCTGTCTCTCTTGAACTGGGGAGCCTAGAATTGATGTGGCCTCACCAGGGCAGAATGCCCCCCTCTACTGCTGTCAGTCAGTATCTTCACTGCTTCATAATTCCAGTTTCTCTTTTTTCTGAATTAGCTTTATCACGCTTTCTTTTCTTCTGTTCCCCTTAACTTTTCCTCTGTTTCTGCTTTTGCATCTCATTTTCGAGGGGAGTTCGCAGCCTCTCCAGTTCTCATTATCTTCCCTAAGCAATTTCACTTTTCTGCACTCAGGTTTTCTCTTCTAGTGCAGTCTGCTGTCCTAATTTTCATTTGGTAACTCTTTGAATTCCCATTTTTCTTGATTGCATTACAAGAATACATGAGGGCTTTTAAAGATACATATATATATGTGTATATATGTATATACTCATAACATTAGATAGCTTCTACCTTTCAGTTTCTGGAATGGTAGGTGTATAATAGAAATAGGCCCAAAATAACCCACAGCACTGCAGAAGCCCAGCTGGAATGAGAGCTGGTCCCCATTATACGCTGAATTGTGTCTGGAATCTGTGAGCAGTTTAGTTGCAAACATTCAGAAAGTCTGTTCAATGTGTACAAACTGCTGTTTTTCAAATACTTGTGCTTTGTCTAAATTGATTTGTGGGTAGAATCTTCCAGATTTGGTTGATTTTTCTAGTAGTAAAACTAGAAGGCATGCGGGCAGAGTTCACTGGATACTGCTTGGCAAGACATCAGGAAAAAATTTTTTTTCACCTCTCATTTATGTGAACTATGATACAGTGTGCATAACTATTGCCTTCATTAAGTCATCAGCTTGAATGTTGCCTGTGTTGGACAGTAATATTACTACTGAAAGTAGCATAGTAGACATGTTTTCATTTTATGTATATAGGTACTGAAGGGAGTTGGGAGGGATTTCTGAAGAGAGGTGATGTGTTATAAAAAGTAAAAAAAAAAAAAAAAAAGCCCATGCTAAAACCCAGAAATGACTTGTGGCAGTGAACCTGGACATGCCTTTAGGTTGCAGACAATCAAGCATGAAGGCAGAGAGATAACAGTAAAAGATACTTCTTGTCAGTAGACAGGCAAATGACAAGGGACAGAATAAGTCATTGTTTTTGTAGCCACTAGAGAAGTGGAAGCTACGGATAATCAACACAGTAAAATTTTGTTACCTTTTTGTTTTTTTTCACTAGGTACATTGAAGAAAGCCCCTCTCTGAGACGGATGACTATGATGAGGGAGAAGGGCAGGCGCCAGGCCATCAGGGGCCCCGCGTTCATGTTCAACAACCGGGGCACCAGTCTGACGGCTGAGGAGGAGCGGTTCCTGGATGCCGCCGAGTACGGGAACATCCCTGTGGTGCGCAAAATGCTGGAGGAGTCCAAAACACTGAATGTCAACTGTGTTGACTACATGGGCCAAAACGCCTTGCAGCTTGCGGTAGGGAATGAACATTTGGAAGTGACAGAACTTCTGTTAAAAAAAGAGAACTTGGCACGAATTGGAGATGCCCTGCTGCTCGCAATCAGCAAGGGTTACATTAGGATAGTGGAAGCAATTTTGAATCATCCTGGGTTTTCAGTAAATAAGCGACTGACTCTGAGCCCTTGTGAGCAGGAGCTTCAGGATGATGATTTTTATTCCTATGATGAAGACGGTACCCGCTTTTCTCCAGATATCACTCCCATCATTTTAGCTGCCCACTGCCAGAAGTACGAAGTCGTACACATGCTGTTGATGAAAGGAGCAAGGATAGAAAGACCTCATGATTACTTCTGCAAATGTAATGACTGTACAGAGAAGCAAAAGCATGATTCTTTCAGTCACTCTAGGTCCAGAATAAATGCATACAAAGGACTGGCTAGTCCAGCTTATCTGTCCCTCTCCAGTGAAGATCCAGTACTCACCGCTCTAGAACTCAGCAATGAACTTGCCAAGTTGGCCAACATTGAAAAAGAATTCAAGGTAATGGTGTTTTTCTCTCTTTGTAATTGTTTTTAAGTGGCTGCTATTTCATGATATCCTTAGATGCTTGAAATTATTAGTTGTCTTTATTTTTTCAAATGCTTTCATGTTTTTGTTCCTGATTGTGAGTTTTCAGTACCTAAGCCTTTGAAAAAGATTTTTTTAATGAAATGAAATTGCTTTTTCACATACTGTGTACAGAGGAAATTGGAAAAATTCTGTGTGCATTCTAATAACCTTGAAGCAGACAGAAAAAAAAAATTGGTTGTAAGCAGGCAAGGATTGGTTTTAGTTACAAATGCTGTAAGCGCAGAAGGCAGAAATGTTCTGCTTTTCATGAGCGTACTGCAGCATTAACCTTACTCCTATTTTTTTTATTTGTACTAATTTTGAATGATGTCTTCACATTGTTGAGAACGTGGGGGGGTTGATGCATCTTTTAGAAATGTCACTTGTTCAAAACCAGCTGTTAGACTGATTACAGATGTAAGTCCTATTATCTGGTTTTGAGCTGTATCTGGTTGAGTTTGTCAGTGCCTTGACTTTTCTATCTATTTCAGCTTTTCCATCAGACAGATAATGAATTAGTTAACTATTTTCCATTGCTTTTTTAAAAAATTATTTTGCAGTTCTGTTTAATACCTTAAAATTTACAAAAACACCCACCTTTCCCCCTTGCCCACTGCCCTTCAACCAAGCCCCACCAAAAAAATCTAACACCAGTAGACTATGTGTAAAAACAGAAGCTCGACATGGGGAATGACAAATTGGTCTCAGTGAGTAGTGATGTTAACAGCACTGTGTCTGGCTTTAACAAAAGAATTTAATAAGGTTCTTCAGGGTCTGTACTGGGTAGCACTTGTTTGTTTAATACTTTCGTAGATGATCTGAGAGAGGCAGAAGATTCATTAACTTCCATTAACAGAGGGCAGCAAGAACTGCTGACTGTAGAGTACTCAGAAGAAATATACAAACTGGAGAAGTGTAGGCAGAAACTAATGAAGTGCACAGGAAGGAACAGTTTTGAATTCCTGAGAGAGAATAGTTTCAGATGTAGCTGAGATATAATATAATATAATACAATGCAATGCAATATAATATAATATAAGGTTTCAGTGCCGAGAAGGATTCCTGTACTACGCCATACACTAGTGAAGTGTAAAGGTACACTTAAACCTTTCCTCTCCTTCCTTTGCTGAAGAAGCCCTTTCATGTCATGCTGCTTATTGTACTTCCTTAATGTATTTTTTAAGAAGTATAGGAAAAATGTCAGATTTTTATTTTTCCTCTGCTAAAAAAGCACTGAATTAAGTAAGCTCTTTGTGAACATATAATTGAAGAACTGGAGAATTTTATCATATGCACTGAGCCCATTATGTTGTATGCTTCACACAATGAGTAACAGTTATGGGTCCTCATATAGAGACCATTATAAAAGGTTAAGTCTCTGGTGTGCCTAACGCTGTCCTGTTTATCCTTGGTTCCTTTTCAACTAGCCCAGCAACCTCAGAGTGTTAGGGTCTGCAGAGTCATGTGCCCAAAGTGTGGAGGTTTAGGGATTTTTTGAATAACGCTTTTGTGGTCTTGGATACAAACGTGGTTTGGTTTGTTTTTGTTTTTTTTTTCTCTTGTAGTTTCTTAAAAGAGAATTTTTCATCTGGGTTGGCACCTCAAAAGTTCTACCATCTGTCTTTTTCTTTCTGATACCACATAAAAATTTTGTATTATACTTGTGTTCAGAAACACTGGTGGGCTTAGTGACTCCATTTGAGTATTACACAGTTACTTAGGAACTGAAAGTGCAATCTCAGCCATGAAAAGATGAATTAAGGCAAGCTATATCACTGTGGTTTTTTGTTTGGGGGGGACTCTCTTTAGGGGGGGGTGTAGATGATTAAAACTGAATAGAAAAATGTCAGTAAAAATATAAACTAATGGGAAGCTCGTGTATTATAGGTACTAACACCATGAATACAAATTTCATCTGAAAAAGGATTGGTGTTTTTGAGAACATGGTTTTTTGGTTGAACTACTCATTTCAAACCAGAGCTTAAGCAATAGTTTCACTTTTAAAAATGTTAAATTGTCACAGAATAAAATATTCTGGGTTTAAATTTTTTCATTTTTCTTCTATCAACTTTCTAGCTGGTATTCGTTGATATTCTGGGATACCTAAGAATCCAAGAAATCCACTATTTTCACAGATTTCAGTATTTTTGATACCACTTACACAGCTGCTGACCTAGCCATGTGTGCAAGAAAATTCAGTTTTAGCACCTAGAGCAGAAACTGTTCCTGGCATCTTGTGAGCATGGACATTCCATCCTCTCATCAACATCAAAACATTTCAGTGAAATAATTATTCCTCTAAATGACATCACATCTCTTTTCTTTCTGATTCTTATGCATCTCAGAGTGTCCTTCCTGTTTCTACCAGGCCTGGTAGGAGAGTTTTCTTCTGTCATTGCTGGTTGGCTACCCTTCCTGGGCAGAAGTTGTAGTGGAAAAGGGAGCGAGGGAATAGAAAAATGAAGAGGCAAGGAATTTTTTAGCATCATCATTAAACGTCAGATCATCTGATGGAACTTTCCTTTGGAGTCGCCACAGAAAAAAAATAGGACTAGGTAGCTAAAAGGCCACAGAATAGTCTCTGTATACCTGTTTTCAACTAGATACTGTCCTGGGTTAAGCAAACTCGGTTCTCCCAGTGGAAATTGCACTAGCTGGTATCATGTGAGAATTTGGTCCAACACAGCAAGGATCAGAAAGGTTGTAGTCCTGCTTTATATAGGATAAATCCCTGACCCAGTTTTGCTAAAAACTCCAACCAGCGGAACCAATGGAGGATGTAGACATGCATCTAAAAGCAGCATCTGTCACTGTTCCAAGTAAATTTACATAGTGTTATCTCAGCTGAACTAACAAAGAGTGTTCAAGCTTAATCTATGTTTAGGTCCAGCTTTTAAAAGAACAGAGCCCAGATCCATATAATAGCTCGTGCAATGCTGTGCTTGATTTGTGTATGCAGATCCTGCAGTTAGGCAGACTGACTGCCTACATGATCTTAACGTGGCCATTAAAGAGGTTGTGCTCAACATGAGTCTGTGATTGCAAGGGATGTGTGTGCATGAGTTACACATCTGTGCCTAGTCACAAACTGTTGTGCTTACAGGAATGTGACTCATATAACAGAAGACAGATATGTGAATTTTGTTGAACCACATTTGATTACTCAGTATAGATTCCCTTTGGAATAGTAAACAAGTGAAATCAGCAGAAAATTTTTTATTCTTATGCTTAATTCTTTGCACACAGATTGCTTTTTGTTTGTGAAGATTCCAGGTGAACTCACAAGGTAGTTTTTAATATTATGAATGAGAACAGAACATGCAGAGTTAGTCAGGCTGAGATCCAACCACTGCCATGTGCCAGCATCTGCCAAAACTGCTCATGAGACACAGTTCTGCAGTTCCAGTCATTGTCAGGTGTTGACTGGTGTCAGCCATGGTACCTGTGAAATGCAGATTACAGGCTGATATTTTGATGCTACAAATATGTCTGTGTAACCATAATTTTTAAAATTTTATTTTATTTTTTAGAGAGAGATAATTTAAGATGATACTACTAGTCAGACCATCTGAGTTAGGTTGTGAATTAAGTGAAGAAGTACTTTGTTGATCAAGGAAACAGTCTCTGCATTGTGACAAGATACAGGCAAAAATCCCCACTGTATAAGCAGGTCTATTGATGCCTTACCATGGTGTTCCCATGAAGATTAACTTCATGTTAATGAACTGGAAATTGGCACAGCATGTAGCAGAGGTTTTCAAATATGGATACTACCCACAGGGAGCTCTGGTAGCCTTGTTTAGGATGTGGAAAAGAGTAGTGATCTGGTGGTTTCATTTGTATCTTCTCAAGAGTATGCAGAGGTGTATGTTGATGTCTGAGATGACAAATTCTGGTTTCTGATATTCATATGACACCCTAGAGATAGAAGATTAAGAATTAGGTCCCATATATACAATGTGGGTAGTGTTTGTGTGTCTAATTTTATAAAGTGATTGAGTAGAATGAGATAAATTATATTTGCTTTAGTCAGTGAAGACCTGGAGAGGGAAATCTGACAAGTTTCCCTAGTGTAAGATTCAAATCCTGAGTCATAGATTAGCAATGCAATCAAGTCTGTTGAACTACTTGTACTGTATGTGGAAGCCTTCATGTGATACTTCAATCTCAGTTTGTCCCACTTTTGCCAAAGTAAGGTGTTTTTATACCACTTTGACATTTGAAAATAACTTTGAAAATGTATTATTTTTCTTGTTTGTACTAACTGAGAAAACTATCTTAACTGATCTTTTAAACTGTGCGTGTCACTACAGCAGAAGCTTAGTTGAATATTTACATTTTATGAACACGATTCTTGGCTGTGCTTGCATATTGCATGTGTGTGAGACTTGGTTGTAGCTTAAGCGCAAGGAAACAGGTTTCCTGACTTTTGTATTGGAAGCTGTTAGAGAATGTAAACTACTTGGTAATGTAAACTCTACTATTTACATTTCTTCTGTTGTTTTAATAATAAAATGGTTGAATGGTAAAGGGAAAGGAGCAAGAGTAGCTATTTAGCAACTCTTTAGCAAGAGTAACTATTGTTATTTTGTAACTATTAAAAGTCTACTATTTCACCTTCTCTTTCTTTAGAGAAAGAATCTCCTTTGTAAAGGAATGAGAAAAGAATCTTGTAAGTGAAGCCATTCCCCACAGCTGGGCAGCCCGTGTTCATTCACGCCAGGACAAAATTTGGGTTTATAGAATCACAGAATGGCTGGGGCTGGCAGGGACCCCCTGCATGGGCCAGGACACCGCCCGCTAGATCAGGTTGCTCAAGACCCCATCCAGCCTGGCCTTGAATACTTCCAGGGCTACAACTTCCCTGGGCAACCTGTTTCAGTGTCTCACCACCTTCACAGGAAACACTTTTGCCCTAGTGTCTAACCTAAATCTCCCCTCTTCAAGTTATAGACCACTGCCCCTTGTCCCAGCAGTTTATACAAATATTTCTTGGCCTCTGTGATGAAACTTAGTTTCTAGACAAGACTGTCAAGAATGACTGAACCCCTTTGTCTTTTCTAAGTCTGCTGTTGTAGCCATCATTCTGGAGTCTTCCTCTGCAAGGTTTTTATTTTTGTAGTATCTGGTCTCTGGTCACTTTCCTATCTTTTACTTAAAGGCCTCTGCATTCAGACCTCCATGCTTACAAGTATGTTTCACTCCCTTGTCTAGCTTTCTTACTAGACTTTGCCTTTTAAAAAGTCTTAAATCTTAGTCATGCATATGCTTGCTTATCCTTTCACTGAATTTAATCATGCATCCCAGTATTATTTTTATAATTGGCTCTTCTGTACTGTTGTCCTTGGTTACCAAAAACAAATCTAAAATAACCTTACATCCTGCTGGTTCACTGACTGAATTAATTTGTCATCTATGACCAAAGGAAATAACTGGGTCCTGTTTAGGTATCCTGTTAGGACTGGTTGTTTCTAAGTCTGAATCTGGGGTGTTAGCCTTTAAAATAACACAGTACCTAGGAGTCGCCACAAGCGTTTCATTTTGATTCATACTTGAATCTGACCTATGGGACTGATAGCTGATTCCTCAAGTTATCCCATGCAATCTCTTTTCCCAAAATAATGTGAAACTACTGAAAGCATGTTAGTTTTTCTCAAAAAAAATTAAGTGAGAAAATGATGGGGGCAGAAGCATTTTTGAGAAGGAAAGAACCACAAAGGAAAAATCTGTACCCCTCTAAAGTTTTTTTAAAAAAGACAGTGTCTGAAAATCAACAGTCAACACAAAATAGACTAACAGAGGGCTTAGACTGGACTTCTCACAGCCTAGTGGGGGAAAAAATGGAGAAAAGCTATGAAGTAGTTGAAAAAGAAAAGCTTCAGAAGACTGGAACACTTGATACAACAAGGTCAATTTCCATGTCCAACTATAGCCTCATGTGGGGAAATCAGCATCTGCATCTCAGCTTAAAAAGTCTCTTAAAAATTTAAGTGGGAGGAAGTGGATACATAAATGAAGACAAAGGTTTCTGCTGAAGCAGGTGTCAGATAGGAACTTAAAGGTAATGGCACAGGGGTGGTGTAAGACATACAAGCTTAAACAAAAGTGCAAGCAAAGATTGGTGCCAGCCAACAGTTACTTTAAAATTTTGAAATGTAGCCACAAACGTTTTGGTAGGAGAGAGAGGAGATCAGATACATGGAAATCTTCATGATGACAGCATATATGAGCAGCTGAGTAGTTTAAAGATAGCACCTGAAAGATAGACATAAGCTTGCTCAGAGGGAGGCAGCAAAAGTGAGGATGTGGCTCTAGAGTTACACCTGTGAGCTGCATCACAAGGTATAAGGTATGACCACAGCAAAACACAGCACAGCTGCACCCTGGGTGCTGTGGGTTAATGGCTTGCCATTGATTCTGAAGCATCTGTGTCACAGGCCATTTTCTTTAACCCTTCTGTTTCAGAATGACTATCGCAAGCTGTCTATGCAGTGCAAGGATTTTGTGGTGGGTGTTCTTGATCTGTGCAGAGACTCAGAAGAGGTGGAGGCCATTCTGAATGGGGATTTGAATTCGGAGCCAGTTGAAGCACAGAGACACAGAGCATCACTGAGCCGTGTGAAGCTGGCCATTAAATATGAAGTCAAAAAGGTAACTCCTCATAGCCAGTGCTTTCAGACAGTGTTGTAGGAACAGTGTCATCTCATTTCTCCACAGCCAAAAGAAGACACTTCAGTGGAGCCAGATTTTCACTTAGTGAAATCAGAAAAAAAAAACAAACAGAAATTCAGGATGTGTCTTTCTGCCAGCCTGCATGAAAATATCTAAATCAAAGAGAAAGCTGTATTGGTGAAAGTGTTGGTTTCAACCAGTGAAAAGAACTGGCTTGTGCATTATTTATTTTTGCTACATTTGCTTTCTGTCTTAAGTAACTTTATCAGACAAATAAATTCTGGGAGGTAAGACTTGCATCTTTCTACTACTGTTCCTATCAACACATAGGTCTTTTTTGGAGAAAAAAAAAAATCATTTACTGGTTTGAAAATGGAAAAGAGAAATCTAAGTTCTCAGTAAGTATATTATTTTAAAATTTATTTAGGAATATTACACTAAATGAAACATTTTGTCTACGTGGCTATAGTGAGAAATTCTAAATGAGTTACTGTGTGTGTTCTTTAAATAATATTTTAAATTCAGTCCTCAAAATGTGTGTAATATATCTGTTGCTAGTTAATCAGGTCATTTCAGTCCTTTATCTTTCCACCTGTATTTATCAGTGTTTGGTAAAAGGTAACATGTATTCAGTTGATACTTCTTTTCAAGTTCCTTTTAGTGAACAGGTATTTGGTGAATGAATTTATTCATTACATTACAGGGTTACATGCTGAAAAATTGAGCTGTGTGTCACACATTTGACATAATTTATATCCTTTCAGTGTAGTAGTTTTGAATGTTGTTCTTTTTGAAGATCTCACTACCCTAGCATGGAAAATAGTTAATAGTGCATCCTTCTGTGAGGGGACTTGAGATACAGCAGTCCCTATGTGTTATTTACAGCTACCTATTTACAAGGCTAGCATAAATCTCCATTTTTAACAGCCACAATGGTTTCATCATCTCTGCAGGAAGTAGGGTGTCTTTCAGAATAAATAACACTGTATGCTGTGGCCACCTGTTGAGCCAATCTGCCATGTAAAATGAATTGTGAAAGCAACCTGCCAGAACAACTGGGAAATTCTGGTCTTTAGTATAGCCCCAAAATCAGGTTGACAAAAACTGTAAGCACAAATCTCAAACAGCAAATAATTTCTCCAATATAAAACTACAGCATATGGATGTCTGGTCTATAGCATATGAACGATGAAAATTCAAGGTATAAATATGAAAGTATTAAATTAATTTACAAGAATGGAACAGGGAAGGAATCAAAATACATAAGCATGTTGTCAAATCTAAGTAACATGGGTTCTTTATTCTATTTCATATTAGTGTTAGCAAACCTTTGCTGAGTCTTGTGTCTCAGACTTCCTTGCTGAAGACTGTGGTTTTCTTCTAGGAGGTATTTGTCACTGATAAAAGGAATCACGGAGCAAAAGGCCACACAGGTCTGTAAGAATAATAAAAACCTACGCAGTGAAAAAAAAAAAAAAGACAATTCCATGTAAATAACTTGTTCTCTTTCAAGAGATTAATGATTTGCACATAAACTCACATAAACTGCACATAAAGTTTTTTGCTCCAATTTGTGACAAAAACGGTTCAGAACCTACAAGAAAAAAATATCTTGGTGGGAGGAAATAAGTATATGGTACAGAGCTGTTTCTGTATTTACATTGCTGTTGCCTGCAAAAGACCATTACAGAGAGTGTGACAAGGATTGAGGCAGGAAATGTCCCTGCCATGGTGGTGCTTTGATGCTGAGACTGGCTCCATTACAGATGTGGCAGGTAAAGCAATATTCTGACTGTAGAAGAGATTCAGATGCAGGATTTCCACACAGGATGCTTTCAACCCTACAGCTGTAGGAAGAAGACAAGATTGTGGCTTCTGTTTCTTGGCTTTCAGTATTTCTAGCTGTGCTTCTGGGTCAGCTACACTAAAGTCTGCTCACTGTTGCAAAACAATACAGAAACACAGAACTGTGGGTCCATTAAATGGTTAATGAGCCTTTCCAGAGGGAAGAGAGACAGGGTGAAAGCATATGACAAGTGATCAGATGTGCTCAGAAGTTCACTGCTAGGGAAATGGAGTTGTTAATTCTCTTAGTAATGAAAGTCTTGGTCTTAATACCTGAGGCACATCTTGTAAACAGGGTATGATTTTGAAGCTGAGGTCCAGAGTGAAGAGGCAGCCCTAATAGACTAACGGGACTTTTAGTATTGTAGCTTAGTACTCAGATTGCTGACATTTCAGAGAAGTTGCTCACACTTAGCCAAGTTCTGCAGTTCTTGCTGAGATAAAAATCAGAGTGGGATTTCCACATGAAATCAGTAAGAGCTTTTAATAAAAGCACAGGATTTAGTTTTCAAACACTGAAGTTGTAAAACTGATAGATAAGAAAGAATATGCAACATTCTCGTTGTGTGTTTGTGTATCAGAGCGTGTCAGGATATGTTCCTGTTATGCCTAAACTCAGTCATTATGATTTTATGAATAAATAACATTATAATCACTCTTAGTGATACATAAAAATATTTACTTGTTCATTAGTCATGCAACTGATTGCATCTGAAGTGTTACAGTCAATTATGCTCCAAAAAGCTGTTAAATTAAATTGGGATTTTGTTTTTCAGTGATCAAACTATGTCCTCATGCATTTTTGTTATTCACTGGGGTTTGAGTTGGATCCCAAAATATAAAATCAATGTGTAATGAAAAGTAAGAACCTGCATAGAAAGTAGGTTGAAAGAAGAGAAATGCAGAAGTAATAAGGTTGTAAGATGGTGTGATTGGTAGGTGAAATATGGTGTGAATCTGCTGTCCTTGGAGGAGATTAAGCTGGGAGGGAGATAGACATAAATGGGGACGGGAGGATGGGATCAAGAAGAGGTTGCAGTTGCTAAAAAAGAAAAACAAAAAAAAATCATAAATATATCAGCAGAACTAGAAAGAAGGATGAATTTCAGAGCTTTTTATAGGTGGGAGAAGTGACATGAGTTACTCTGAGGGCGTGGAAGTGGAGCAATTGCCAACAATTTAATAAGTTGCAAAGATCTTCTCAAGAGCCCTTAGACTTACTGCCAGAGAAGAGCTTGTCATAACCATTAACGTCTTATTCACTAAATCCTCCCTTTTCTGGGGAAAATTATATCACAGGCAGATCAAAATGTTGATAGACCAGGAGGAATAAACCAGCACACAGCACTGCATGTGATGCAAGAGGGCCTGTGGTCTGACCCATAGCCTTAGGTGAGCTCCCCTAAAGCTCCTTTGCTTCTTCTTCTCTTCTTTGCTCCTTTGCTCTGGTGACAGGAGGAATGACGTGGGTTGTTTCTTCTCTCTCCTCTTCCCTACAGTTTTAAGCCTGCTTTTTAGAAATGTGTTTGTAATTTGAAATATAATTATTTGCTTTCTTGTCTTCAGGCACAGATAGTCTGCTGTGGGATCTGCTCCTTGATGCTCTGAGTTGAGAATGAAATTTATATTAGCAAAGGATGAGACCAGGGACATATATCAGAATGCACACAGAAAAACCAGGTTTTTGGTTTTTGTTTCAAGAACTGCCAGGCTACACATTTTTATGATTCACAAGCTTCAAAGACAATAGCCTAATAAAAAGAATACAAGCATAGTTCAAGTTTGGATTAATTTCTTAAAAGATCCTTAAAATATTTTGAACTATTTCTGTTGGCCATTCCACTGCAGGTGCAAACAGCATGAAAGTGTGATCTAACTGGATAATGAATCACATACAAAATACTTTGGGCCTTAAATTTTAGAGCAAAGTAGATTAAAATATGAAGATTACTTCCTTGTAAAAGTTCATGCAACAGCTTCAGATTACTCCTCTTGAAAGTTTTAAGGTTCCTCGCTTCCCTTGCCAATGATTTAATTTGATATTTTAAGTCTGCCCTTTTGTACTACTTTATGCACTTTTTAATGAGATTTGGAATATAACTGGAGATTACAGGCAAGACTTGGCAAACAACTGTGTATATAGTACATTATGATCTCAACAGAGTACAAAGGATAATAAAATGGATATCCAATGTTCACACTGGGTTTTTTTAGGGGTTTTGTTTGTTTGTTTTTATAGTATAAGCAACACTGATCAAATCGTGCTCTTAATCCAACACGGATTATTGGAGTTATCAGAATTATTTTCAAATCCTTTTTGTGAAACTGCCTAGCATTCTTCATTCAGATTTACTAGTTACTGTCAACTGATATGACAAAAGGTTTAGGAGAGCAAGTTCGTGTTACAATAACTGAGAAGAAGTTGAACTTTATTCCTAAGCCTATTTTTCTACTTGTCTGATCATCTCTTTGTGACTAAATCACAAAAAAATCACTTGGTGCCCTACTTTTGTCTTGATGTTTGTCTATTTTCACCCCACACCTATTTTAAACCAGTTGGCTACAAAAATCTTTGATGTCTTGGCTCTGTTTGGTTAAGGTTAGTTGAAATTTTACCATGGACTACAGTGGGCATCAGAGCTTGGTGAGAGTGAGTATATTTGAAAATCATTTTTCACATGTCCATGTCTGGGTAAAAGAGAACTGAGTGCTAAAATTTGCTTGTAGGGTTGAACATTCCAAAAATGGCCCAATATTCATTGAATAGATATTCAGTGGTAGCTGTGTATGCTTAGACTGCTGTCAATCAGGACATTTGTGTTTAAATGCCTTATAAATTATAATAAACAATATAACAATAAATATAATCTTATAAATGTAATATAATAAATATAATCTTTTTATAAATTAGAATATGTCTTGGTTTTCTTTCTTTTTTTTTTTTTTTTGCAGTTTGTTGCCCATCCAAATTGTCAGCAACAGCTACTGACTATCTGGTATGAAAACCTCTCGGGACTGCGGGAGCAGACCATAGCTATCAAGTGTCTGGTTGTGCTGGTTGTGGCATTGGGCCTTCCATTTCTAGCCATTGGCTATTGGATTGCACCATGTAGCAGGGTACTGAATTTTATAAATTATGTATCTTGTACTATTCTGGGAGCTGGTTTTCTTGCATTCGGAAATCAATATTTTACCTTTAATTCTGCTGCTTCCACATTTTAACTAATGAGTGATATTTTTAGTTGTCTCTAGTCTGGAGCCAAAAGATGCTGTTTGTTTTATTTGCACTATAAACAGTGATGAAGCATGAAAATAAATTGTTGTGAAGCTTAAAGAAAGGAAAAAGACCATTCTCTGAGAGCTTTTTTTTCCTTTTACATTTCCATAGATTGTGCTTACCTCAGTCTCTGCTATGTAATTTTATTTGTATTAAGAACATGGAATCACCACTCAGATTCTATATTAGGTCTCCTCTGATGACATCTTAAGGTCTAATGCTGTTCCCATATAAAACATTAACAGAACATCTGTTGACTTCACTGATGCAGAACCTAATCTTAAGTAAAATATTTGTTATTCCTGCCCTAGGAGTTATGTTTACCAGGTGGATCATAGACCAGAAATTAAATTATAAGCCTTATCCCAACCATGTGGTAGTATATTTTCATTAAAGAGCACAGCTGTAAACTCTTACCTCATTAAAATTACATGAAAAAATATGGATGCTTCCAGCTTCCCTGATGATTTCACAGTGAAAATAACAGTATTTTCTTTGAAATCTTTATAGCATGTGAATTTTCTGCAAGCAAAGGACATTGATAGATCTATTGATAGATCTTTGGTAAATCAGAAGGAAGATTTCTCTGTTATGTGGGCAGTAGATCAAACTTTCCTATCAAAGCCATTGTATGTTTGTAATTCTTTGCAGTGAAGATATTGTCATCTGCATTTTATGTAATAACATGAACACTCGCTAACAGGACAACATAATCCTTGAGGCCATCTTTGGGAGGCTTTTTTCTGAAATGGTAAAGCATCATAGTTCAGTTCAGTTAAAGGAGTATCCTTGTAAAATGAGTTTTTTAGACTGTTGTGAGCTGTTAGTGCCCATTTATGCTTCTGGAATTCCTGATGAATAAATTTGTTTCTTTGAGAAATATGAGTAACTACTTTCATTCTGCCTTTTCAGCTCGGAAGAATTCTTCGAAGTCCATTTATGAAGTTTGTGGCACATGCAGCATCCTTCATTATTTTCCTAGGCCTGCTGGTGTTCAATGCTTCAGACAGGTTTGAAGGCATAACAACACTACCCAATGTCACTGTTACTGATTACCCTAAGCAGATCTTTAGGGTGAAAACTACACAGTTTACCTGGACAGAAATGCTGATCATGGTGTGGGTACTGGGTAGGTATATTGCCCCTCCATCTGTATTTCAGCTGTTTTCCTGCAGATATAAATTCTAAAAGAAAGCACAGAAGCTTAGGTCCCAAACTTTGCTCCAGCTGCTGTGTGGTTAGAAGAAATCCTTGAGGCAGTGACAAGTCCATTGGAACTGATCACAGCATCTCCATGCTTTTCAGCAAGGGGCCAGACTTTGCTGATTTGCTGCACTGATTGGGAATTCTGCAATTTGTAACAGGAGCACAGGTTTGCTGAAGAGAACACCACAGAAATCATACTTCAGTGAAGTAGTTTTCTTAAACAGGATGAGGAGACCTGTGCTGCTGTATGTGTCAAAGTCAGGAGTTCATAAGCATCAGAGTGGTTATGTTGCTGCTTAGATAACGTCTGAGGGAAGTCACAGTTTCTACCATTGTCAAGGGACTAATGAATCAATTCTGCTTATGTGTTTTTTCCCCTCCCCATGCAAACCCTGATTAGCTGACAGTCTGTTTGAAACTCTGTATGGCAGAAAAATTCTATCTTACAGCATTTCATCAAAGTCAGGCCCTTTGGGTAGCAAAATGTCAGGTGGCCAAATGATAACTGCAACACTCTCAGCTGTGACAGACTGGGGAAGAGAAAGGAAGCGTCACTGTGGCTGCTGCATGAAGTAGCCTCACTCTGACTTGTAATAGCCTGGATCTCCTGGTTTAAGCACTGCTTTATCTTCAATTTCATTAGGATAGGGAGATACAGATCCATTGTATGCTCTCTTTTGATAGTGCCAGCATATACTTGTTGGGAGCAGCCTCTTCACAGAATTAGAGAATTATCGTGGTTGGAAAAGATGTTTAAGATCACTGCATTCAATGGTTAGCAATGCCACCAGAAGAAAAAAAAAAAAAAAAAAAAAAAGGTAGAAAAGAAAAATAAAACATCTCCATGCTCAGTAGGAATGTCCTGCACAGTTCTTTAATAACCTCAGGGATGGTGACTCTACCACCTTCCTGAGCAGCTCATTCCACCATCTGACTGCTCTTAGTAAAGAAATGTTTCCTCAGATCAATGTAAAACCTCCCCTGGTGCAACTTCAGGCTGCTGTGGCACTGCAAAGAAATCAGTTTTTGTTGCCCTCGTTACCACCTGATTTCATGAAATGGGAGAATACAGAGTGTTTAAATGAAAAGAATTTGGCCAAGATTGCTATAGTTTTTCTCATTTCTTGTTGCAGGTATGATGTGGTCAGAATGCAAAGAGCTGTGGCTGGAAGGACCCAGGGAATATATTTTGCAGTTATGGAATGTTTTGGATTTTGGGATGCTGTCCATTTTCATTGCAGCTTTCACAGCGAGGCTTCTGGCATTCCTGCAGGCCACAAAAGCACAACAATATGTGGACAATTACATTGAGGAAAGTGATCTCTCAGAGGTCACACTTCCTCCAGAAATAGAGTATTTTACTTATGGTGAGTTTAACTTCTCTGCAACACAGATCTGAACACAGATAAACTAGTAGGCTGCACTAGTAATTTAAAGCCTTAAAACCAATATTTGCACGTGTCTTGGTTCATAGCATCTAACTATTTTTCCCTGAGTAATTTTGTCTCTATGCAATAGTTGCCGTGATGCTAATTTGACAAATAAGTTTGCCAGTATATTAAAATCAAACAGCAGGAATTAGGACAAAATCAATTAAAATGCAGCTGTCCATAATTTGGGTCTAAGTGTTCATACTAGAGCTAAATCTGACCCTCTTGATTTTTAAATATTTGCAGGCTTTATTTTATTCTTGACAACAGATAAAATTTTGATGTGACTTTTTCTTGATTGATTCAGTTGTTTAATCCAATAATTTAAACCCTGAAAGGTCAGCATTTCATGATAAAGGAAGGATGCTGGAATCAGGAAAGATCTGTTCAAATAGAAGAAAGGTACAAAACAGTTATTGCAGTGCAGAAATTGTAATAAAAGGTGTGATGAATCACTGTTTGCAACACCAGCAAAGGCTATATTTGCTGATGGTGTATTTTAACATATACTTTACTAACTTCAATATATGGTTATAGCAGACTTAGTTTTGTTATTTATGTTAATTGCTGTATAATCTAAGTGAATTTATATGTAAGTGAATACACATTTAGAAACGTGGTATTTTGGTATGAAATACATTTTATTTCAGTGGTATTTGGCTAAGATGGTGCATTAATTCATGTAATAAACAATTCATTAATTTATATGTAACCTAATTGTTTCTGTGCATATATTGAACAATTTATTGCTACTTAGTTTAGGTTAAAATGCAAACTGTAGAAGAAAATGTTATGTTCTTCCAGTATTGTTTTTCTTCTAGCCAAAGGTAATGTAACTTTTATTCATTCATAGTGACTTAAAGGAAATGGGAATGGAGTAGCAGCTACTAGACTGGACTCTCTACATATTTTTCTCAGATAAATTCAGACATGTTAATAGAAGATCCTGTAAAAAATTTTTTTCAACATTGTGACAAATTAGTAACTCCTTGTATTTATCCCTGTATTTCATATCTTCCAGCTAGAGATAAATGGCTCCCATCTGATCCTCAGATAATATCTGAAGGTCTTTATGCAATTGCTGTGGTTCTGAGCTTTTCTCGGATTGCATATATCCTGCCTGCAAATGAGAGTTTTGGGCCCTTGCAAATTTCACTTGGAAGGACTGTTAAGGATATCTTCAAGTTTATGGTCCTTTTTATTATGGTATTTCTCGCATTTATGATTGGAATGTTCATACTGTATTCCTACTACCTTGGAGCTAAACTAAACCCAGCCTTCACAACGTAAGTATGAAATTATGTTTAAGTAAAATGGCAATAGGAAACTTTTAGTTTTTCACTAAGGTAACAAAGTCTGTGAGATACTGTGTGCTTTCTCCCAGCTTTAAAATGAAACTAAAGACAGTTGAAGTCAGTGGAAAATTGGGTATCTCAGAGCCTCAGAAACCAAAGTCCTATTGTATAATGGAATCCTTCATTGCAGTCTAAGATAATTTTACCTGTGTGTTCTGTTAATCACACAGACCTGTGTGTCACGTATGTTACAGCTATATTATCTATGATGGATAAGTGAAGCACAGTGGAGAAAAATTGTGAAAAACATTTTCTTGCGTATTTGTTGTTTTGATTAATGTTCTACGAACCTGATTCACAGACAAATTGTTTGAGATTGTTTATCACTTATCACAATGTATATTCATTTGTGTCCTTATTAATTATGCTTTCCTCTTTTTCCTACAGAGTAGAAGAAAGTTTCAAGACCTTATTTTGGTCAATATTTGGCTTGTCTGAAGTAACCTCTGTTGTTCTCAAATATGATCATAAGTTCATAGAGAATATTGGATATGTTCTTTATGGCATATACAATGTAACAATGGTGGTAGTTCTGCTCAACATGCTGATTGCTATGATCAACAGTTCATATCAAGAAATTGAGGTGGGGCTCTGTTCTCAAGTTCTCTCTTTTCATATTTTGAAAAAAGTCAGAATTATTAGGAGTTACTTTGATGAGTGCATCTTCATATGCAAATGTGAAGAGATTCCCTCAGTTGGGGAGATACCAGGAAATACCATGTTCCTAGGACAGATCATTAGGATATGGATGTTTACCTTCAAGATTGTTGTGACTGTCACATTTCACAGTGCTTACATGCTGCTTTTCTTACACGTGCTTTTTTCCACTTTAGGTACCCTATTAAAACTTGTTTCTAGGTATACTGAGCTTTGCCACATGCCATGAAAACACAGGGGCAGTATTGCTCCAAGTCTGCCAAATGGCTCAGTTTAATGAACACATCACACAAAATTACTGGCTGCATTGCTTATTGAAAGAGATATTTTTTATTTAAATTTTGTTATGATTACAAAGTATATTTTATTTTTAATTAGATTTAGCATCCAACTCGATAAAAATTTCAGAAAATTGAAATTAGAGAAGATATTTAGGTTTTTAAATAAATACCAAGTTGGGGAAATACAAGTTTTCCAGATCATGAGTTTTGACATTATTCATAGTGTTACATTCACATAGATAGAAATGAAACTTAAATATTTGCATATTTGTTTTTATATCTTAACATAGGATGACAGTGATGTAGAGTGGAAGTTTGCTCGTTCTAAACTTTGGTTATCATATTTTGATGATGGAAAAACATTACCTCCACCATTCAGTCTTGTACCAAGCCCCAAATCTTTTTTCTATTTCATCATGAGGATCATCAACTTTTCTAAGTGCAGGAGGAGACGGCTTCAGAAGGATATTGAAATGGGAATGGGCAATTCCAAATCTCGGGTAGGTACTAAAATCTTTTCACTGCAGTAAAGAACTGGGTGTCCATTCCAGAATTCCACTTTTTCTTCAAGTTTTAGGGTATAATCTGTGCTTCTGATGATAGTTTGGTAATTAGTTAAGCATTTGTATTCAAAGATCTGTATTTCAGACTGTGTAAACATACTGCATAAAACCAAAAAATAGCTATGTATTTTCACAGGACAAGAAGATCCCATGATTAGAAAAACACAATTAAAACCAAAATAACTGAGTATTCAAAGAAGGAAAAAATTCCCATAAGGAATGACCTAAATGTTGAATAAACATGCTTTCAGCATTTCAGATATTTAGTTAACATTTTTCTTTAAAAAAAAAAAAAAAAAAAGAGGCGGACTGGGAGAGAAAACTTCCTTTCATTAAGACAGTAAGACAGGAAAGGAATGAAGTGTGGTCAGTATGATAGTCACATCCTACTATCAAAAGCTATGTTCACAAGAGAAGACAACAGGAAAGAGGCATTCTAAATTTGAGTATCGAAATGTTTTTTTCCAAATATTAATGGAATGCAGCATTACAGTGCCCTTGTAAGAATTAGGTAACAATTCCCCTTGTTTTACTGGTGACAGAGTGGGGCACAGACAGGTTAAAGAGGATACATGTGGCTTTTTACACAAATTAGCCTCAAGGTCTTGTGTATTGCAAAGACTAAAAATAAAGGCTATTTTTTTTTTTTCAAAATAATATCCTGATGCAGTGAATATGGAGACATCCCCAAGATGTCACAGAAATTACAGAGACTGAACTGTTTTCCAGAAACAAAAAAAATGAGCTGAATTTTAACTGTGAATTCCATAATATGTTTTACTTTTGTCTTATTTCTTTCTAGTTAAACCTTTTCACTCAGTCGAACTCTAGAGTTTTTGAATCACACAGTTTTAACAGCATTCTCAATCAGCCAACACGCTATCAGGTAAGTACATAGAGTGGTCACTGTCTTGAATAATGAAACTGTGCAAAGGTATGAGCTGAATTTTGTGTTTGAAGTATATTTTGCCTTCACCAGGTGAAGAAATCCCCAACAGGAATAAAACTCTGGGATGCTACTGGAAAAAAAAGATAGTTATTCTTAAGCCCCATTATTGGAAGCATTTAGAACTAGCCCATACAAAGCTTTTGTTTTCCTTCAGTATCCCAGTTTGGAAAGTGTTAGAGTCAAACATCTGAAACTGATTTCTGGGGAAGCAATGCAAAAGCATTGAGCTGAATATGTTGGCATTACTTTCCCTTTGTCTTCTCACATTCTGAGATGAGGCATTCAACATTCCTGCAGATGGGAATGCTCCTCAGACTCAGAGGAGTCTATCAGATAGTACCTTCTGTCTTCTTTCCAGCTCAGAAATAAAAGGGTCAGGAGGAGCTCTAGGTTTCTCTAGTGCAAATGTTGCAGGTATGTAAACTACCTGTGCAAATTCTGCTAAATGAGCTACATTAGATTAGGTATGGTAACACAGTACAAGAATATTAGTACGTACAAGGAACCTGCAGTTACAATATAAAAATACAGATATCATCTTAATGAATCTTTTAGAGATGACACTGCATTGTAATTCATAAAATGTCAACTTTTCTTTCTTTTTAAAAGGTAAACATCTATCTCCTACCAGTACACACCTTTTCATGTGAACTTAGTTTAACAAAGAGTAGACCTATTTTAAAAACTAAATTTAGGTGTTATAAGATGTATTTTCTTGCTGTCCTGTTCCCTACAGAAATGTATGTAAATAATGGGTAATTGGATGAGAAAGACACTTGATTGTAATGATGAATCAGCAGCCTGTGTGAGGCAACTGCTTGATCTGGGACTGTTGATTCTTACACAGATACAAGGAAGATAGTTAAGAAAGAAAAATGAATAGTGTTTAATTATATATCCTCACCTGATTATATAACTGTTTTCATCTGGCAGCAAATAATGAAAAGACTGATAAAACGTTACGTTCTGAAAGCACAAGTGGACAAAGAAAACGATGAAGTAAATGAAGGTAAGAGAGAGACTGCATCTGCAACATTCAGAGACAATTTTTGTCACGTATTAGGTGTCACTGTTACAGCAGTGCATGGAGGTTTCAAGTAAAAAGAGGCTTTATTTCTCCTCCAAAGGCATGGAACTCAAGTAGATAGTAGTGGAAGTATAACTGTGACAACAAAAATCGACAAGTAGAAGCTAAGTAGAAATGAGAAATATGGGTGCCCTTTTACAGGTGGAAAATGAGAGCATGGACATGACACAGTTACAGAGGAAGATTGTGAGGAAGTCACTAACTCTATTCACATTTGCAGAGTCCCAGTTAGAGCTGCAGGGTATCTTAGTCTTAATACGTGACAAATAATTTCCTGTGGTAATTTCTACTGTGTAAGAATTCACATACATCACACTTGCTGGAAGAATAGTATTTGAGGTTTCTGCTCTTGAACTATATATTCTGTAATGGAAAATATGCTGTTGCTTCTGATGAGTCTGGTCTTGACAGTTGTTTTATTTTAAATGTGTTTTTTGAATGTATCAAATTGTAACAATTTTAAATAGGCTGACGTTTTCTAATTCAAAGGATATAGGTAAGGAAGAGGAGACTCAGAAGCTGTGAGTTCTATTGCCAGCTCTGCCACAATTTTCCCGTGTGATTTTGGCACATCACTTTAGAAAAAAAAATTTCTGTCTTTCTCTCTCTAAAAGAGGGATACTAATATTTACCAGCTGCTCAGCAGTGTTGCTGTGTTAATTCATTAACCTGTGTACAGCACTTTTTGAACCTTTGTTCTCTATACATGTAAAGCACAACATTAGGTTTCATTTGACTCCTAAAAACCCTTGGTGCTATTTAGGGGTGACAACACGCTGATGTCTCACTGGCAGTGAAGAAAAGGTAAAGCTTTCTGCCCCACCCCATGCCTCTTCACATCAACATTTTGAGATAATATTCTGCAATACACACCAATGTCACTTAACAGTACTGAACGAATATTAGATTTTGCTAACAAGTCTTTCTTTCAATGATTAATACAGGCGAACTAAAGGAAATCAAACAGGACATCTCCAGTCTTCGCTACGAACTTCTGGAGGATAAATCCCAAGCAACAGAAGAATTAGCAATCTTAATACACAAACTCAGTGAGAAACTAAATCCTAATATGTTGAGATGTGAATGATTCATCAAAGGAACCATGGCTTTGACTACAGCACAACTATTTATTGGCAATAATATTTCAGTATCTTATACTTGAAAAATGTATTGTAGATTTTTAGCACTAAATAACTTTATGTACAGCTTCTCTGGAATTTAGTCTTAGGAAATTTTATTAACTCACCACAGAAAGATTGCTCTCAATTTTAATTGTTTAAAAGCAAGATTTTTTTTTTTTTTTTTTTTTTTTTTTTTTTTTTGCATTTAGGCATTAAAGAGGTATAATGGTATGGATTGCTGGTATTTTAATAGGCTCATGAGTACATATTGAGAATTCTCTGCACTAAATTTGCAAGAAAAAATGACAATAACAGATACAGCATAGCACTCTGTTCCTTGCAGCAACTGAGTTGAAATAGGGTTTTTCATGATACCATAAACCAACTACAGATGAGTGGAGGATTATTTGAAGCCTTTGTTCTTTATTATTGAGGGCAGGGATGTGGATAAGATGAGAACTCATAGTATGATTATAAGGAATTAATGAAAATCAGGTGTGAATATAATTGTAGTAGCACTGTTTAACACGTATGTATATACATGTACCCACCACTCCTGTTTCTTAATTAAGCATCTTTACTTTCAAGAGGATGGATTAGACTTTTTTTTTAAAAAAACACCTTTGGGAGGCTATGTGAACTCTGTCCAAAGCTACTCTTTATGTGGTAGAAATGATTTTTTTAAAAATTCAGACTCTGTGCAGAGCTGGTATTTTGTTACACTGTTCAAAATACGCCTCCGATGCTTCATTGTTAAATAAAATATTCCTACTTTACCGACACTCTGTGACGTCGCGGTAGTTTGTCACCCCAGCCTGGCGTTGCCCCCTCACTCCCGGTACCGCTCGCACCGCCCGGGCAGCTCCGGCGAGTCCCGCCCGAGAGTGCAGGGCATGGGGAGGAGCTGCCCGGGCCACGCCCACTCCGGGACGCTGTCCAATCGGGATGTGCGCCTCTCCGAGCGCCCGCCCCCTCCGTCATGCCAAGCCAATGGGAAACCGGCTGGGGGCGGTGTTGGCTGCCGGAGGAGGTTGCCGTGGTAACGGGTGCTGTGGGAGCGCCGTGGCCGTGGCCGCGATCCGCTCCCCGCCGCCGCTATGGAGCTGAGCCTGTCCCGCGTGGACTACCTGCAGGTAGGCCTGGGCTGCGGGCTGCGCCCCGCCGGTACCCCAGGGGAGCGGGGCGGACCGCCGGCCAGCGGCCTGGGCCACCGGGGGCGGGCGGGCCCGAGGGCGGCCCCTCAAGGGAGCAAGCGGCGCTGGTGAGGAGCCTGAGGGAGTCCTGGTTCTGGCGGGTCGGTAATCGCCTCCCGGCGGGGCTGGGACCGGGCAGGCCTCCTGCTTCGGCCCCCGCTTCCAGGGCCGCCTCAGCCCTGCTCCGGCCCGTCCCCGGCAGCTTAAGACGGTCGGGTTAAAGAGTGTGTTTGCCAACAGGTGGGGGTGACGGCCCAGAAGACGATGCGGCTGCTTCCCTCGTCGGGGAAAAGGGCGATCCAAAAGGTAGCGGGCGCCGGTAACGCGGGTTCCGATGGCTCTCGCTGACGTTTCCTAGCTTTGAAGTGTACCCTGATAATGTGATCAGTTACCTTTCGAGTTTCTTTAGTTAGTACGTTATAGGGAAAAAATTCGGAAGCAAAATGTTTGGAACTCTTAGGAAAACTTGAAAAATTACGAAAAAAGAATTCTGAATTTGTTTCTGGAAAACTTTCAGCACCAGTAGGAGTTTTGAAAACGGAAGGCTTTGTTGGAACTGCAAGGAAGATTTTGCATGTTTTCCTGTTGACTCAGTATAGATGAAATATTTCTTGTTTAACTTTCCTTAATACAAGTTCTATACAGATACTTGAAAGGAGATTGTAGTGGGGTGAATGTCAGTCTTTTTTCCCAAGAATAGGAGGAAAGGGCCTTAAGTTGTGCCTTGGCAAGTTTAGATTGGATATCAGGGAAAAAATCTTGACTGAAAAGGTTGACAGGCACTGGAACAGGCTGCCCAGGGAAGTTGTTCAGTCACCATCCCTGGGGGTGTTTAAAATATGTGTAGATGTGGTGCTTAGGGTCATGGTTTAGTGGTGGACTTGGCACTACTGGTCTGGCTTTAGTGTTCTCTCTCTTGTGCTTTATAAAGCTTTCTAAAGCCTACTCCCATATAGCTGTGTAAATTAAGTCCTGTAGAACTGGAAGTACTTAAATACAGGAAACTATTATTAATATGGGAAAACCATTATTTAAAAATATTTATGCTTATAATAAAAAAATAACAATGTATTATACTTTTGAAGGTGGTTGTTGGAGATCAGGATGGGGTCGTTACATGTTTTGGCATTAAAAAGGGGGAAGCTGTGGTAAGTGGAGATGTTCCCTTAAAAAATATTTTTAAAAATTTATTCTTAATGAACTATGAAGCTTATTTGTTTTTACTGATGGGGGAAACGAGATATATGTGGAAGGTGTCTGGATGGAGCTGTGGATTGATAAGTAGTCATGATGAGGACGTGCTGATTTCATGCCAGGACAAGCACGTGGTCCTCCACAGTTAGAGGCAGAGACTAGTGTCATTTATCACAAAAAGAAGTCAATTTCACACCTTTTGCTTTGCAGTCCAGTTGGGCTTAAGCCTGTATGTGTCCTCAGTTACTGTGAACTGACAAAACCCTGCAGTGATTCACAAAGCCAGCTGCCCTAGGGGATTTTGACAAACTGATTGCTTTTTATGGGCTTAGACTTACATTTAGCAACATATAATTTTTTTTCTTCCCCTGAACGAGTTCATAGTCAGCTCATAAAGACTCTACAGCAATGTAAAAAAAAAAAGAATATATGTAGCGTTCAGGAATAAGTATGCAACATGTAGGAGGGAATGAGTGTGTGTGGTTTTTCAAAAAAAGACAAAACACACAGAAACAAGAAACAGCCAACAGCAGTGCTGAGATTTTCCTGTGAATTAGTAACGCTGAAATAAGAGTCCTAATTTATTATACTTTACAGCTTTTTAATATTTTTTTACTTACAAAATATCTGATTTCTTTGTGATTCTGAAGAGATAGGTATGGATTATTTTGTCTGCATATAATCTGTAGCATCCTTACTTTTACCAGAAATTCCTAAGTAAATTGGTTATTTTTCATGTTAAAAGATTACCACGAATACAATGCTGTGATGATGAAAATTGCTTGTCTATTTACAGCCAGTGTTCAAGACACTGCCAGGCCAAAAAATTGAAAGACTGGAGTTAGGAGGAGCTCTTAATACACCACAAGAGAAAATTTTTGTGGCGACAGGATCAGAAGTGAGAGGTTTCACAAAAAGAGGGAAGCAGTTTCTTTCATTTGAAACTAATCTCACTGAAAGCATCAAAGCTATGTATGTATGATATTTTGCATTTCTTTCATAGGTGTAGCAGATTCTTAGCTTATGATTTATAAAATACTTTTTTGACTGTATTGTGTGCTTGTAGGTAACACTAAGTGCCACTCCAGCTTTAGCTTGTGCCATGATGTGTAAGAAGGAACTTAGAAAATCATGATGAAGTTTAGCAGCTGTAGGGGGGGTCTGGAGGCACTCAGATCAGTGCAGACACAGGTGAGCAGAGGTGGGGTTGCTGCCATAGGAAATCATGGTCATATACCTTTTCTGTAGCAGAATAGGAACACATTATCTTTTTTTTCTTTTTGGATTATGTTGTAAGGTGCTGCCATATATTAACCAGCTTGAGAAGAACTAGTATCAGCAAAATATTTGAATAAAATTTGTATTAAGATTTTCTTAGGATTTTACTTGGAGATAAAATAGAAAATTTGAGAGCTATGGAAAGCATTTGGTTTTGGCATTTGTAAGAAAGTTTTTGTATACCTGAAACTTGCAGAGCCCACTAATGCCTTGAATCTGCAAGCAGTAGTGTGTGCATATAGTAGGGCTAAAAGACTGTCACTGCTGTTCTACTGGCAAAATGCAACAGGAGGTGTTTTCTCTCTTTCAGGTATATTTCAGGAGCAGATCTCTTTCTCTGTGCAAGCTATATCTATAACCACTACTGTGACTGCAAAGACCAGCACTACTACCTGTCAGGAGACAAAATCAATGATGTGCTCTGCCTTCCCGTGGAGAAAGTGAATTGCATTACACCAGTACTTGCATGTCAGGACAGAGTCCTCAGAGTTTTACAGGTTAAAATACTTATTTGCTCATGTTTTATGTATAGATGCTGTAGAATTGAACTAATTCTAAAGGAAATCAGCTTATCAGTGTGGCTTAAATGTCATATCAACTTGCTTGGCACTGTTACTGCCTGTAAGGCCGGTATAGATTTTTTTTAAGAGAAAATCATGACTGTAAGCTTGGAAAGTGAGGATTAATGAAACCTCTATACGTAGGTGTTGGATTTCACAGGTGGAAATAGGTAATAAGTTGGTCACTTCTAAGTAGAAGTGCTCACCTAAGGGAATTAGATGTGCAAGCCTCTACTAGTTTGGAAATTCTTGCTGTCACAAATTACTGTTGTGACAAGTCTGAGTGATATTAACTGGTTTAACAAAAAAAATTGCCAGTCAAATTTGCCAATTATTTTTAATAATAACACATTTTGAGAGTCCTATGTATTATTTATGTGAACTTTACCCTGCTTTGCCTTATAAATAGGTATTTGGAGTCTGTCTATGTGAAGCATACCTGTTACTATTATCCTTAATAATTTTGCCTTTATGCTTGTGAGCCTTTGTTCTGCTTTGTAATTGTTTTGGGATTGATTTTGGTTGGCGTGTTTTTGCTTGGGTTTGTTGGTTTGGTTTTTTGAGGGTTTTTGACAAAACTCGTTCAAGGTGGTTTTATTTTTCTTCAGGGATCTGATTTACATTCTGAAGTACAAGTTCCTGGACCACCTACTGTTCTTGCTTTAAACAATGGAAATGGGGGTAACAAGATTTTGAGTATACACATAAATGTATTTTTGAGATTTAATTGCTTGTGTTTGTTAATTACATTTTGCTTTGATTTTTAGGCTAATACAAATCTGGCAAAAAAATGACCATGTGAAGCATTTCTTAAATACAAATAAGCATATACTCACACAAGAGATTGTTTCAGACAGTTCTAAATCATATTCACATTTCATTGAATGCCTCTTGGAAGACCAGTGAGATACAAGGTTGTTCTCATTGTGTAAATACAAAGTGGAATTTTGGGGACCTTGCAAAGTTCAGGGTTTGGGTTTCTCTCACACATGGATTTCCATAACTAGAATCACTAGTTGCATCCATCTATGGATGGATGAGAATATTGAGTAGACCTCAAATAAACTGAGACTGTGGAAGGATCAGTCTTAAAATAGTTTGATCATCCTTCCTGCTAATCTTTTCTAACCTGATAGAAATCACTTTGCTGTGTTAATCTGGTGCTTAATTTACCTGGTCACGTTGTGTGACAATGGCTTTCAGAGCTGGTTCAGAAAAGTAGTTCTTGCCTTGGTCTTTTCCACAACATTCACTAATGGATGGATATTCTGAATTAATTAATCTTTTTGTCTTCTGTAAAGCAATTTAATAGCCTATTTTTGCTGAAATTTCATTGGATTATACACGGGTTAGGCAGAACTCTAGAGCAGGGAGGTATTCATGCACAGAAGAGTGATAGCCATGAAGAAATTATCAGTACAGATGCAGTTTTCACCTACTGAGTTTGTTTATAGCCTGTTACATTGCACCACACTAATGTTAGTGTTTTCTTTTTCCCTCCATCTGCAAAGTGTTAACTACACAATATTTTCAACTCTTTTAAACTGGTGTACTTAATTTTACCAATTCTAAATTCAGTTTATGTGTTAAGGTGACTCTGGAGAAGAAGTTGTGTATGGAACTTTGGATGGTAAACTGGGTCTTATCCAGATTGCTGGTGCCGAGTCTATACCTAAGTGGGAAGTTGAAAATGAAAAGAAGAGAGGAGGTATGTGTCTCAGGCTCTTGCTCTTCAACTTTCCAGCATATCTGAGGCTTTATTACAAGTGTGATAATAGGAACATCTTATTCCTAGATACTTTGAGGGTTCTTGTAGCTATGTCAGTATGTGATATTAATATGAGTAAGCTCCCTTTGATTCTTAGGATTCTCTTATAAACAATTCTAATGAATCTGTCTTGCTGTGGGTTTCTGCTCATATTATTTCCTGTACTTTAGTATACTTTTTATTTTTAAATTGACATGTGTAAAACATTATTGATCCACATACGGTTACTTGAGGTTTTTAGCTTTTTTATGACTTTTTCTAAACTCAAATATACCTGCCAGATTGCCAGATTTTTCATATGTTCAATGGTCTTAATACCTCTTTAGAGAAAAGGTTAGCACCTTCCCTGCAACACTTGTTTGTTTTGTTGGGGCTTTGTTTGTTTGTTTGCTTTTTGAAATAATAAAAAGTTAAGGGTTTTAGACTGAGGAGGTAATAAGGCTTTCATTAAAGCTCCATGGTGAGACTTAACTGGTCAGAACATAGAACAACTTTCTGCTTGTTTTAGTCCATACTCCTTTGTAAAGGAGAAGACCAGGAAGAGAATTTATGGATTTGTAAAAATGTTATTATCTCATAAAAGCTATCACTGAATTATTTTCTTAAAAAGCTTCCTAGTATGTCCTTACTCTTCATATGAAATATGAAGAAGTCATAAAACTTAAATCCCATCTCATTTTTCATAGTAATTCTTGTACAAACTCTCTCACTGCTTTTTCCTTCTTCCAGACTTGAACTCTTTCCTGTCCAGACATGATCAGCTGTTACAGGCTGGTTCTGCATGTGCTGGCAGTGAATTTGTCCACTAATATGTCAAGCAGCAGTGCCTAGTCCTGGTCTGGCACAGGTCAGAACCCCCTTTCTGCCACCATAACTAGAATTCGTTGCAGTTTATTTACCAGTAGCTTGAAGTCAACTACAGGAACCAGAGAATGCTTGCTGGTTACAGTAGTGTGGACAGACAAATAGTTCATCTGGGGAAATGCTTGACAAGGAGAGGTTACAGCCCTCAAAAGTGAGCTTTTTGAACATCAGAATGGGGCTGTGTTAAATGCCTTTCACCGAAGGAACTGCGGTGGCTTCGATTTGGAATTGGCTGTATAACCTTGAGCCTCAGGTGCTTCAGCCCTCTAGTGGGCTCGTTCCGAAATAGCATTAATAAAACTAAAAGCTGACCCGAGTCTGTCTGTGTAGCAATGTGGCCTCTGTAGCACTGTGTCATAAACAAATGAAGGTGAAGTAATTTTTTTTTTTTTCCACTAGGTGTCTTATGTATTGATAGTTTTGACATCCTGGGAGATGGAGTTAAGGAATTACTCATTGGACGAGATGATGGAATAATGGAGATCTATAACTTTGAGAGTGCAGATGATCCTGTCCTTCGATACGATTATGTAGGCCAACATTCATCATACTCTTCTTTGCTGGAAAAATGGGTTTTTTTCTTAAAAAATCTTTATTTCAAAACCTAAAGTATTTGCAGGGTCATTACTACTAAAATGTGTGTTTTATTTTTATGAACTCTGTAATGTTGACAATATGAACTTCAAACCAGTATCCCAATAATTAAGAACAAAAAAGTGAAACAGTCCCAATTTGAGCAAAAATCAAAATAGTGTGGAGCATGTGTTAAAGTTCTGTCTCTGTTGTCTACTGAAGTCTCTCCCAGATGAAACCTGATGCAATGCTTCTCTCAGTGAAAAAACAGTCCTGTGTTGTGTATAAACTGTTTTACATTTAAAGTCATAAATGTAAGGTGCCAGGACTTTATTGAGCGTAATTACTTTGATTATGAATTGCTTCAAATGGTACTTTTGAGCCATAATGACTATTTCAGCTGTTGGCCAGATTGTAATTCCTGCTGGGAAAATATTGTCCATCAGTGTTTTGATTTAAACTGCTTTTTAATCTCTGTTATGCATAGTGGGATTGGAATGCAGTGTTAAAACACCCTGATTTAGCTGTGATAATCATCAGCTATCTTATTCTATTGTAGGTCTAGATATTGTGCAGCTATGTAAAAGGAGTGTAGCCCTTAGCCCCCTCAAAACCAAAACAAAATACAAAAAACCAGACTTCTAGAATGAGTGCAGTGATGTTTTACTCTGTTTGAATGTATTTATTTGCAGGCCTTATCAGAGAGCATTGCATCCATCCAGGGTGGCTGTGTAGGAAAAGATGGCTATGATGAAATTTTAGCATCTACATATTCAGGTAATGTTCATATCATTATGTGTTATCAGTAAGTGTTGCATATGGCTGTGTGATTAAAATGAGGCAGGCTGTGTTGTTAGTGCACCTCACATCTCTTAACATTTGTCTTCTTATTGGAACCTGGATAATCTTTTGTTTAAAAGATCTAATTTAATATTTGCATTTCAATTTACTGGTTAGTATTTACACTACACTTTTTATATTTTAAGATGTTCATAATGTGTTCCGCTGTGTAACACAGTGGCTGGTTATTCTCTGGTGTCCTGTCTAACTTAGATGGGATACTTGAATCCTACATCCAAAGTAATTATTTCCAAGTTTTTATGTATTAAAATATTTTTAAATGCATATATTTTTTGTTTTCCAGTCTTTTGCATAATTTCCTTTATTTTCAGCTTCATAGGGCTTTATGTGGGATTGAGTTTGCTCTGAGTAGAAAGTAAAAGCTTCCCCATGTGAGATATCTCAGCCCTCTGTATGATTAGAGCTACTGGCCTGACTGTCACAGGGGTCATGACAAACTGGCTGCATATGCTAACTGCTGGCAGCTGAAATATTACTGATTTTCTATTTTTGTTAATCTTCAGTACTAAAAAGCCAACTGAAACCTCTTGTATTCAAAATAATGAACTTCGGCAGGATATAACTCTCAGCCAGTTATTGCGAATAAATAGTGTTAATGTACCTTTTTAAATAGTCTTTGGATGACTGAAAAATTCTGACACCTCACCTGGTATGGTGGTAGGCTGCAAGAAGACTGTGGCCAAAGTCCTTTGTGGCCTCTTTTAGTGGGAACATTATAAAGATCTGTGAAAGACACAGAAGAAAGAAAAACACAAAAGCCTATGTTCACCTGTAAAGGTGAATTTTCACAGATAAACTTTACTTTGAAAGGTAAATTCTGATAGTATTCTGATGGGTGCAGTAAACTGGGTCTTGCAGATTTTGGCAGATGTGGAAAACCTGTACAAAGAGCAGAAGAAGTCACATTTGAAGCCTGGCAGTATAGGACTTCTGTTGATTTTTTTTGAAGTTCATGCTCCATTATTGGGCTTTCTTGGTAGTTGAAAGTACCAAGACTTGGCATGTGAAAGACACTGGATGTATCAGCTTTAATAGTGCATTTTATAATAGTGTTTGCATGCATTAGAAGAGGTAACTAGAGCTTTAAACACCCATTCAAGTCTGCATATCATACCTGAAGTGTAAGGTTATAATAATTATAATTTGCTTTTTATAAGTAAATGTAATTAAACAAAAAGGTGATTTCTTTTTTTTCACTTTAGCTGGCAGCATTCAAATCACACTTTGCAACATACAGTTTGCTATAAGCACATTGTACAGCTTTTTGGTTTGTTTTCAACTATAGTTATTATTCATGGTTTGGTAAGAGAAACAGAAGAGGAAAAAGATGTGAGAACTCTTAAAAACTGATGCAGAGATTTATTGTTCAAAGGATGTAATGAAAAAGAATGTCACATTTTCCAGCCTGTAGGTTAAGATTGAAACCCATAAGAAAATCATACTAAGTGTCTAGATTAATTCTCCAAAGAAAGGATTAAAATTTTGTTTCATTTGACCCAGTATCTACAACAGACATTGCTCCACACATACAAAAGCTGAGTGTAGACTTTTTTTTACATAGCTTATAAGGAATATAAACTTCATCTATTGGTTTAGGCTGGCTGACAGGACTGACTACAGAACCTGTCCATAGAGAAGGTGGATCAGGTGAAGAACTAAAATTAAGTCAAGAAATGCAGAGCAAGATTTCATCTTTAAGGTAATTGCACTAGAAAGAAATATAAATCGAAGAATTAAAATGTTAAAACCTGAAATGTCGTCTTTCCTTCCTATCACTCTGAATTTTCTCTATCCTTCATATATCTAGAAGTAGAAACAAGCCTTTCCAAAGCAGAAATGAACAGTCTTGCAAATGTGGAGAGGAAAAAATTAGGAGAAAAAAGTTTGAGTATGGGTGAGACATATAATGGATGGTAGTATGTCTGATTTTATTCATCAGCAGTGCTCTTTTATGGTGCAGAGTAAACATGGCATCACAGTAAGGTGGATTGTTTTAAAAGCAAGGTATAATAAACAAAGACCATAGTCTTGCTAGGTACAGATGTTGCTTACAACACTTTCGCACAACAGAATATCCTGGGAAAAGCCAAGAGTTGACAGAATACATAATCCCTTTGTTCAGAGCAGGTGTCCTGCAAATTCCTTACTACCTTTTCTGTCGATGAGCCTTGCCTCATCTCTATTCCTCTGACAGCAGGCCTTGGCTTGCTGCTATCTCTGGTCAGCCTTGCTTTGTATCGTGGGACCCTGCTTTTTTGCTAGCTCTGGGGTCTCTCAAATTATCCAGGCAGTCCTCCACAGAACAGCAGCCTCCTCTCAGTCTCTTTCTGTCTTGCCTTCACGTGATGGCTTAGTGCCTTCTTCCTCAGTATCAGCAGGATAAGATTCCCTTCTTCCATGCTGCTTGTAGCTTCCAAATGATAGGAGGAAAGTAGCTGCTAGCATGTAATCCAAAATGTGTTGTGACTCACCTAAATGTATTTTTGCAAATTACAGTACAGAATGTACATTTTCATGTGGTACAGTTTATATTTTATCTTCATGTATGTGGGAGGGAAGTCACCAATCACTTCTGGTTGGAAAATAGTGGACAGAAGATAAATATAATTGCCTTGAATGCTTAATCTACCAAATTTCTAGGGTAGCTTAGCTTTGACAGCTTTTACTTGTTTTTCTAAGACATTATATGTGGTTTCCACTTTCTAGGAATGAATTGGAGCACTTACAGATCAAAGTACTTCAGGAACGTGAAAAACACCAGCAGTCTTCTCAGTCCAGTACTGCTGTTTCATCAGTACCCACATTTAGTGTGAATGATAAGTTTACATTAAATAAGGATGATGCTAGCTACAGTCTCATCTTGGAGGTGCAGACTTCTATAGATAATGTCCTGTTACAAGTGAGTGTGCTTTTATTCTTGTTGGCTTTCTTAATATCTAAATAAAACAGAGGCCTTCTAGTTTGAAAAGCTCTGAGTTATATTATCTTAAGTATATGAGTTTTAAAATACCTAAATTGTTATAAGGGAGCACTGAGGTGAAGTAACTGTTGTAAAAGCTAGTTAGGGAACAAATACAATTTAAACTTTATTGAATAGAGCAATATTATGCTGATAGCAAAACAGGCCAAAATGCCTGCCATGCCAGCAGGTTTCCACGTAACTTCTGTGTTTGCTTTTGCATGCTTGTCTCTATTTAAACAGCAATTAACTCAGTTGAGTCTTAAATGAGGTGCAGATTCTCACCTGCCAGTTAAGTAGCCATTGTACTGGAAAATTATTTTTAGAATGGTGTGTGCCACTTGTGTGCTTTCAGTATGGAACAGCATCTGATTTGTGTGCAGCTGGTGATAAATAGATAAAAACTCCTGCCAAGCAAAGCAAACTTACTTAGATATTTATCTTACTCCATCAACTGAAGTTAATGTTACCTTTGCTAGTCAGAGCAGTGGTACTGAGTTACCTGTTTTGGGGATATGCCTGGGGAGGAAAAATTTCACAAGGAAGAATTTGTGAGGTGAATTTGCCATAACAAATGGGAAAGAACTACTGTGAGATTTTATTTTTCACTATTTATTAAAAATCTTATTAAGTATGTTATAAAAGTAGTGCTAAGCTACAGCCAATATGCGGCTCTATAGTATCTGCTGTTTCCATAGGTAAGTGAGGAATAATGGAATTGTTTAATTGAGGCCTGAATTTACTGCTTTATATTTCTTCAAAGAAAAAGCCATATCTGGTATTCCTCTGTTGTGAGAAGACAATAAAACTGTTCTAAATTTTTTTTTAGGAAGTATGTTGCATATTTATCAATTTTACCTGACACTTCTGTGAAGTTATAAAGCAGCACCAAATCAAGGAATAAATAATTCTAATACCCTTAAATCTCATTTTCAAAACGGTGTTAGATTTAGTTTTAATTCCAGTGGAAACACATTCAGATAAGAAGTGGTGGGTGTCAAAAATGTTATGTCAAGTAAAAGGCTTATAAGTAGTTGTGTAATACAGTCCTTGGTTTCCTGAATGAATATTGTAATTCCCTCATTAAAACAGGGAAACACTTCAGTCATGAAGATCCTTCATGCACATGAATAAAGCACACTTGAATGTCTGGAAGGCAATTACATGTTATACTGAACTTGTATGCCAGCCACAGAAGGGTTCAGGGCTCTGTATATAAGATTAAGAAAAAGATTATCACATTACTCTGGGATTAAGTGGTAAACTGTGTGTCTGTTCAGCTTTTACCTCTCAGATGAAAGACACATTGTCTCCCCCTCACTGAAATAATTGATGACAATTAAAGGATAAATGCATTCGAAGCTACTTGGGAACATAAGCTTTTTATTTTTCCTTCCTCATATGTTCTGCAGAGTGATGTACCAGTAGACTTGCTGGATGTAGACAAAAATTCTGCTGTTGTAAGTTTTAGCAGCTGTGATTCTGAGGTGAGTGAAACAACAGAGGTGATATAGAGATTGCACGATGAAGGCTCTTAGCATTACATTTTTAAAATAGAATATTGATTTGTATATTTGTGATTTAAAATTTATTGAGTTTAAACAACTGAGTCTGGCAATTTTGGAGAGCTCAGTTTCACGAGAAATACTGGAGATTGGGAGTTAGTGGCAGGTCTTGACACGCAGCAAAGTTAAATATGCACGAGGTTCCAGAAGCAACTGCTCTCATGCTTTTTTCCTGCCTCTTCAGGAACACAAAAGACATTTTCAGTATTGCTCACTTCTCTGGATTTGCCAGTTTTGGGTTTTTTTTTAAGTGAAGATTATCTTTCCTACTTACTGTGTCTTAAAAAATCATTCCACAATGTGAAAATTCTGTTGTGTGGCGAGTCATATGTTTTGGTGCACTTTTTATATAATAATGACAAACTTAAATACAGAGTTACTGATGATGCTTAGGGCTGGAGGAAATCCATGAACTGCCTTGGCATTATGAAAATATTCTACAGTCTTTTTCCTTGTAACTTCTTTAAGTGTTTTAGTTTTAAGAACTAAATTTGCACATCGTCGGTCTGCCCTGGTGCTTTCTACCCTGGTGCTTTCAGAAATTAGTTTTTTAGTTTAAGGTGGGGTTTTTTGGTATATTTTTTTTACTGATTTTAATTTAGGTTTTGGATGTTGCTATAATACTGAATGTATGTGGGGCAGGCTGACAGATATATTCATCAGATGAAAAATAGATATCTTTATGATAGTTTTTATGGTGGTACTAGAAAATGTAAGAGGCTTCAGTTGATTTGTATTTATATAGAGACATTTAAAAAATTCTACCATCATTAAAATAGGTGGAATATTCGAGGGAACCACGTATTACTTTTTTGTATTAAAGTTATGTAAAATAGCTTTACAAATAGTAAAACTATCTACTTGTTTTGACGGCCGATACATACAGCAAAGTTTTGTGGATCCATAAGTGTTTTGTATTACTTTTTTTTTTCTTTTTACAGCCAAATAGCAACTTTCTTCTTGTGACTTACCGATGCCAAGCAAATACTATGAGACTTGAACTTAAGGTAAATACTTCAAAATATTTTCCGTAATAAATTAAGGCTTATGTAGCTGTCCACTTAGAAATGGAGAAAGATCTCTGTCTGGACTGACTGATTATCCTGGGCGAATGATCAGACCAATTTCTGCTCCAGAGGAGAACCTCAGATCCTTCTCAAGTGTCCTTTAGGTGAAAGCAGTAGGGAAATGGCAGATTGTGAAAATACTTGAATCTGGAGACCATGTGTGGAACCTCAGGTGGAAAGAAGCATAGGGAGGAAAGCTACAGCACTTGTCCTTTGAAGTATTTGAAGGAAATTGCATTGAGAAGTAACCTGGGAATATAGACTGGATTTGTAGTTTGGAGAAGCAGCAAATCCAGTCATTCCATGCTTGCCATGAATGGCATGTGGGTGTTTTGGGGCTTATTTTGAACAGTCCACCAAATTCACATGTTTTGTGGCTACCAACAGGGGAACTGGTGTAGGATATTGTGTTTAAGAAAATCCTCAATATGCACAGGCTCTAGGTTTTCTCTTTATGTAGTTGCCTAAAGCAAGAAAAATTAATCAAATGCATTCATGATACACAAGAAGAGGTTTGTTTTCTACTCCCCCACTAAAACCATTCATAAACTTGTGTCTCACAGTGGAGTGTGTCATCAAAACACTTCACAGTCACTCTTGCATTTGAATCCTAATGTGACAAGATGCTATCTGCAGAGGTCCTGCTGCCACCTTGCTGCAATACACTGAGGATCTCCAGGGGCTGACCTTAAACGCATTCAAGACACAGTGCACACTCTCCACACTCCTGAGCACACAGCTGTGCAACAACCACTTCTTTGCTGAGACCTGTTACACAGAGTGCACTAATAAGTCTGCCACTCACACAGAACTGACAAGAAACAGGAGTGTCCCACCTGTAGCACCAACACAGCTGCCAAAGTAGACAGAAAAGCGACCAGAAGAGCTTCATACAAACAAAAAAAACCTGAACACACACAAAAAAAGAGCAGACTGGAGTTTAAGAACAGGTTTGCTTTATAACCTTGTTCATGTCCCGTGTATTTTATAAGGTCTCAGAACTCAAAAAGTAGTGTTTTTGCAGGAGGACATCCACTTCAGTGTTTTTAATAAAAATAAATAGATTTGTCTTTGAAAATAAAGTCACCAAGATTTAAAAGCTGCACTGTTTGCACATGCACAGACGAAATACAAATAGAGAATGAACTCCTGCGCTTAATCTAGTTTGTAAATATTCGTCATCTCCTCTTTATAGTCACTATCAAGCATATAGTAGTCTAGATATTCTTGAACGAATACAGTCTTTCTTTAATATATTTTGAATACCCATCAATTTCCCAAATTGTGGTAAATTAATCTTTCCCCTTTTGTTCTTTTTTGTGGGTTTTGCTTTTATGCGTGCAGGTTCGATCAATTGAAGGACAGTATGGGACACTTCAAGCATATGTAACTCCAAGGATTCAACCAAAAACCTGCCAAGTTCATCAGTACCAAATAAAACCACTTTCACTTCATCAGAGAACTCACTCTATTGACCATGACAGGTATTTGAAAGGAAAAAATCTCTTGAATGTCTTGAAAAACTGACCCATTTAAGTTGAAACATTGTTTACTCTATAAACTGAAGTATGTCTTTCCTAACCCACAATTTTGATCCTTTAGCTTCACTTACAGGTTTTCTGGCAGAAAACCTGGATTTAACACATTCCTGACTTGCTTGTTATTCTTCATCCTTGTTTTCAGGTTATTTTCTATATTTCTGACTCTGGTTATACTGCAGCCACATGTGATTGTAGACCTGAGGGTGTGGTAGAAAGGAACCTTGCCTGAGTTTGTAACCGCGGTCTTTTCACTTTCAGCCTCATTTTCCCCTCCACCCTTTTAATGTAATTCTTTCCCATAGCTAACTTGTCTCCAAAAGTGAGCCAAGATTCCCTCCACCTTATCTCTCTGTTAGCAACCTTATCTCTCTGTTAGTTTTATGCAATTTCTGCTTGATTTTTCCCTATCCCTTGGTTAATATCTTGTATTTCCACAAAGTTATTGCTTGCTTCAACACAAAACTGAAAGATTGAAGGAGTGATACCAAATGCTTTTATGTGCAAATGGACTCCATTTCGCCTTGTTCTTGATAGAAGTGCTACGCCTGTGGTTTACAGCATGAGAAACTGTTGAGGCTCTTAGTCATACTTGCTGTATTGTCAGTTATTTACCTTTGTCATAAGTTTCAGGTTCAACAACTTGAAAGGAGATATGTCAGGTACTTCCAACTAGTTTCTCATCCAGTTCTGACATGCCTACTAGGAAATAAAACTTTAGTGTATGCATAATATTTGTCTTGAAGTACAGAAAAGTCACTATAATCTGCCATACCTAACTACTTAACAAGATACCTTACTTTTTCCGGGGTGTTACAAGGAACTGAGCATATGGGTAACTAGTGAACTGACAGTGCTGCTCCTTTATAACTAATAATTTTTTTTATGTCATAGACCCATGAATACACTGATGCTCAAAGGCCAGTTCAGTTTATCTGAAATTCACTCGTGGGTTGTGTTTTGCTTGCCTGAGGTGCCTGAGAAGACTCCTGCTGGAGACAGTATCACCTTTTATTTTCAGAACACCTTCCTGGGTACACAGCTTGAAAGTACTTACAGGTAAAATACAATTACAAAAGTGCAGTGTACCTGCACTAGGGCTTTTGTCTCTTTCACTCTTGGCCAGTCTGCAAGTACCATTTCACTTACACTCCATCAAAGCTCCCACTAAAGAGAAGAGGAATCGTTCTAAAAAAAATTGTCAGACATTGTCAGGAGTGAGCACTGTGCAGAAATGATGCCATCTGTAACTCAAATAGGGTTTTTCTTGACATTGGTCCAAAAAACAAAATTGCCAGGGAGGAAAGCCCTGGTCTGTTTTTAAGATGATGGTGTGTTTTTAGGATTTAAAGAGCATAGCTAACTAATCCAGTGAAATAGTTGTGTAATATCTATTATTTTCTAATTTCCTTTTTTTTTTTTTGTTTGTTTGTACTGAGCATAAAGAACTTAAAAGACATGCAATACTTCTGCAAACAGAAATGCCATCATCATTAAGCTGAATAAGTTCTTTTTTTGCAGCTTCTATTAGGCAATTGTGTTTAATACTCTATTCTCAGATTAATTCTTTCTTCAACAAATTATCTATGTCCACCTGAAGATGTAACTGTAAAGTGAGGAAAAATTAATTGTTGTAATTACACATATTCCAGCCTGTTCCCAGCCTACCATACATGCTGTTTACTCATAATGTAGAAAGTTGTTGGGTGGTGGTTTTTTTGAGGGGGGTGTGGTTTATTTTTCCTTGTGATACTGAAGCTTGTTTGGCCTCAGGGCATTGCAGTGATAAAACTTGGGAGGAATGAATACAGTCACTGAATATTCACTGCATAATCTTAGAGCCATACAATAAAGATAACTCCTTTGTGTATGTCTACACAAATTCCCAAGATATGTCCACACCACTATATCTAATTTACTGGAACAGGCTTTTTTCTGTTGAAATTACTCTAGGAATGAGAGAACAGTGTAGGTGTGTATAAAGCCTCCTGATACATGGAGAATCATTTCAGCCTTTACAGCCTGGTTTCTTTGATTTGGGCATAAATTTACAGGCCTTTGTAGGGGCAGTGTAGGGACAAATTAGTGCATGTATGTGTCTTCAAGATAAGTTTGCTTGAAGTTTTTCTTCCTTCACAGAAAAGGTGAGGGATGTTTTAAGTCTGACAACATTTCTACAATATCTATCCTAAAAGATGTGCTTTCCAAAGAGGCTACAAAAAGGAAGATTAATCTCAGCATCTCCTATGGTAAAGTTTTCTTCTTTATTTTGTTGTCTTTCATTTTAAATTCTTATAAATGGAGTATGAATTATTCATTTGCTTGTTGAGTTTCTTTTTTTTACTTCCTACTAGACATAAATGAAGAATCTGTGAGGCACACATTAAAACTTATCCACCCTAAGTTAGAGTATCAGCAGCTATTGGCCAAGAAGGTTCACTTAATAGATGCTTTGAGAGTAAGTATCCAAAATCTTGTGGAAGGATTTTTCTATTGTCAGATCAATCTGTAGGGCTGGGAGTCAGATGTGTGTAACACTGGTGTCTGTTCCCTTTCAATTCCCAGGACATGTATTTTAATTATCTAGGAGACAGGCCTCTTCAAGTAAAATTCCCATTTGTACTGTATAACTAGACAATAATGTGGTGGATTAGTATGCTTAAATCGACAGAAGAAGGCATTGAACATTATCTTCTTGCCTACTGTGATATTCCAGTTCCTTCTTTGTCTCTTTCAACTAACCTTTAAAAGCTTTTTAGGTCTGGGGATGCCATCATTCCAGAACAGATGTGACTTCCTTGCTTTGGAACTCTATCCTAGTGTGTTGTAACTTCTAAATTATCTACTTATTAATCTTTTGCTTAATACACTCCTTAGTGGTTGGTCTTTGGGAGGTACCAGCTAGGCAGGTTGTCTCAGTTCTTGGACTTTTTCCAGCAGCCAGGATTTTGCCATCAAAAACTTGCTTTCATATAGCTCTCTTGGTGATTTTTTTGAGGGAGGGGGCGTGATGAAAATGGACAACCATTTCTTCTTACTTTGATGCTCTTTGTGAGCATACTTAAATGGTGTTAATGCTTTTAATTTGAAATGTCTTTGAGGAATTACAAGTTCACGAAGGAAACGTGGATTTCCTGCTACCAAAATACCGCAGCATTTTGGAAGAGGCAGATGAGCTGCTTGAGGAATACAAGAAACAACCTGCACATCTTGAGAGACTTTATGGTTTGTTGATCAATTCAGCTTTTTATTTAAATGCAGCTTAATGTCTGGAGAGCATGCTGGACACAACTGAAAAATTTTGAAGTCAGTATTAGCAAATTTGAAATAATTTGTTCAGTGGGTACACTTGGGTAGCTTCAGGACAACAGCAGGTATGTAAGTATTTATGCCTGGTCAGAAAATATCATAAAAAGAGAACAAGGTGCATGGGCTGAGAAGAGAGACTCATAGAAGATGATATAATTTAGTGGAGGAAGTCCTCTAACCTCTGGTGTTACCTGTACAGTTCTCAGCTCAGAGAATCTCTGCCATACACCTGCTTTTTTAAGCCTCTGTATGCACAGTGTAAGGAAGAGTCCTCACTGCCTGCCCTGTGATGTAGTTCTCTCTCTTTAGTGTTTTAGATGTGGGTAATTGTAAGACAGAAATACATACTTTGGGGTGGAGCTGGAATCTCGGCTGCTCTAATGGTGTTTTGGGTTTGTTTAAAACATAGACTTTCAGAAGAGTCTTGTTTCTAAGCCCAGAATAAGCTAGAATAGTTGGCATGTAATAATCATTTGAGATACCACATAATCAAAACAAGGTGAATTATAAATTCTGGGAATTTACCTTTGCAGGTATGATCACAGATCTCTTCATAGATAAATTTAAATTTAAAGGCACCAACGTGAAAACTAAAGTTCCTCTCCTTCTGGAAATTCTGGATGGCTGTGATCAAGATGGACTAATTGCTTTCTTTGAGGCTGTAGCCTGACAAGGCAAAAACAGAGTAATTGTTTTGTTTTTTGTTTTTTTGTTTTTAAATCAAGGTAGTTAAATATCAAGTTTAAAACACTTTTTAAGAAAAACACCAGTTTGAATCTTTTGGTGTACAGTCAGTCTTCAGGTTTTACTCATAATTATCACACTGAACACATTGGTCAGCTTAATTTCATATAAACTCTTGTTTATGTTAAATGCACCCAGAGTTTCTATGTTCTTACTGTTCTTTGTAACTAAAGGAAATGGAGATGTAAATACCAAATACCTTTTTTGCAAAGATGTTTTTGGTGCTGTTAAAGATTAAATGCAGTGGTCTTTTCAGAATGCATAAAGAAATGAGTTTTCAGAGACTTCACCAGAGAAGATACTGAGGTATTAAAGTCTAGCAGGTGCCTGCTGCGCTGAGGCAGTGCTGTGAGACCCTCAGCACACCCACTGCTGGGGGGACAGTGCTCTGAAGTTCAGCCTACAGCCAGCTGCTTTTAGAGCTGCATGTTGACTCTTGTTTTAAGAGTGGGTGGCATTAAACTCCCTTTGTGCTCCTCTTGTGTCAGTGTTTCTCATTTCAAAACTCCCAGGATTTGGTGTTTTCTACCTTCCTGACTTCAAAGTCACGTGTGTTTAAGAATAGAAGCTATGAACCAACTTGTGGATACAGAAATGAAATAAAAAAGAACTTAAGCCATTTAAAGGACAGACATGTTTTCCATCGGGGATGGTATATTCTTATCTCCTTCCCAGGAGCATCTTGAAGGCTCGGGGGAGAGGCTACAGGAAATGGCGGGAGGGACTTTTTATGAGGGCGTGGAGCCATAGGATGAGGGGGACCAGTTTCAAGCGGAAAGAGGCTGGATTTAATTAGGTATTAGGGAGAAATTATTTCCTGTGAGGGTTGACGGGAGACAGGCACAGGCTGCCCAGGGAAGCTGTGGCTGCTGCCTTCCTGGAAGTGTTGAAGGCCAGGTGGGATGGGAGCTTGGAGCACTCAGGTCTGGGCAGAGGTGCCCCTGCCGTGTGCGGGGGTTCGGACTGGGTGACCCCCACCCCTGCCCTACCTCACTCCCCGCCCCTGGGCCCCGCCCTCTCCCGCCTCCCGCCCGTTTTGTCCCCTGCCGCCGCCCGTAGGCCGCGTGACGCGCCGCGCCCTCCCATTGGCCGGTTCAATAGTCGCGGGCTACTTGAACGGCGAGAGCGGCGCTGCGGCGCGAGACTCGGCGGCCGCCGGCACGAGCTGTGCCCATCCCCCGCCCGGCGGCCCCGGCCCCGCTCCCCTCCGGCCGCCGCCGTCTTCGGCACCACCCGCGGCCGCGACCATGCTGGCGGAGCAGGAGAACCAGGAGAACGTTCCCCCGGGGAGCAAAGCGCAGCCGCCCGCCGGCACCCGCGTGGCGCTGGGGCTGCTGCGGGGCGCCCAGCAGCGTCCCGGGCTCTCGCTGCAGGTGAGGCGGTGGGGAGCGCGGGGGGGCTGTGGGAGGCTGTAGGGGAGGGAGGCGCCATCTTGGAGTGGCGGGAGCTGTCAGCGGCGGCTGTCAGCGGCGGGGCCGGGCTGGGCTCTCGGTGGAGCTGACGGGCGGCTCTCCCACAGGCGGCGCGGGGAGGCGGTGAGGGCCATGGCGCGGCGGCGGGGCGGCCGGTCGGCGGGCAGCAGCCCTTCACCATCCATGTGGACGAACCGGACGGGGAGCAGCAGCAGCAGCAGCAGCAGCAGCAGCAGCAGCGGCGGCGGCGGGGCAGCCCGGCCACCCAGAAGGAGGAGGCGGCGCTGGGGCTGCGCGCCGCGGTCTGCGCCCTGGGGGTGCGGCGGCCCTTAGCCCCCCTGGACAACGCCATGGAGCTGAGCTTCGGTACGTGACACACTCACACAGACCTCCCCGGTGCTCCGGCAGCTCCCAACACCCCAGGGTCCGGCTGGTACCTCACCAGCCCGCGGGGCGGGGTGCCCCGGGCTCCTGGTGCACTCTCTGGGCACCCGTGTCTGCAGGACCCTTCCTTCCCTCAGGAAGCCCGGAGCTGAGCAGGGCTGTACGGCGTTGCTTCCTACCGAAGGATTTCTAGAGCAAACTGGAGGAGGACTGAAGAGCCTGAAACTCTTCGGAGTGCAGACTAGTTTGACTAGTCTTGGAAGAGTCCTTTTCAGTTGGTTTATTTTATAGAATCACAGAATGGTTTGTGTGGGAAGGGACATTAAGGATCATCCAGTTCCAACCTCCCTGCATGGGCAGGGGCACTTCCCACCAGACCAGGTTGTTC